>NW_026020358.1:21694-470584 GCF_900185275.1 Solanum verrucosum
TATAGGTATCATGTTTCTTGGGATGTGGCCGTTGCTCTTCGACTCTGCCACGATCTCCCCCACCATGGTCATTACTACCTCTCACTTCCTCTCCTTCGGCTCTGTTGGGCTTCTCATGCTTGAAGTCTGTCAAAGCTTCGGCCTGCGTGATGGCTTTATTTATAGTCCTAACCTGTCGACGTTCCAACTCCGTCTTGGCCCAATTTTTCAACCCATCCATGAAGTGCAACAACATATCATCATCCGCGAGGTTAGGAATTTGAAGCGTGAGGATGGTGAACTCCTGCACATATGCGCGTATGTTACCCGTTTGCTTCAGCTCCCTAAACTTGCGCTTCGCCTCATAGATGACGTTGTTAGGGGAGAAGGCTTTCATGAACTCTTCCCGAAATTGCTCCCAGGTGTTGATGGTGCACGTCCCCTTCCCTATCTTGGCCTCTTTGCGCCTCCACCATAGCATGGCCATCTCCGAAAGATACAATACAGTAGTGTTGATCTTACTCTCGTCGCTCTTCAGCCTGTTGCACTTGAAGTAATTCTCCAAATGCCATAAGAAGTTCTCCACCTCTTGCGCGTCACGGACGTATTTGAACATATGTGGCTTGGGAGCCTCAACCTTGGCCTCCCTATCTCGATCAAGCGACGATGATCCTCCAACTTTCGCGCCCTCATTGAGTGCTTTCATCTCGGCCTTCATGGTCTCAATCGTGCTCAATGCCTCCATGAGCTGACACTCCAAGGAAGTGATAGCATTCTTCATCTCGAACTCTGCACGCTGGTGGCCCTCCAACTCCTTGCGGATGTTGTCGGTCTCCTCAAGGGTGAAGTCCTCCAGAGTCTTGAACTTGCCATCGACCTTGTTCAAACGTCTGCCTAAGATCTCCACGGCCTGCCTCGCCATTTCAACCCTCGTGATCCACTCTTCTCCGGGTGTGACATCAATGGGCTCCTCTCCAAGTTCATCGTCACTTGCTTCAGTGGTCGAAGGTGGATGAGATGTTAGCGCCTCACTTGGTGTGGGTTCGAGCATCATTTTCTCATTACTCTTTTGATGCTTCTTTCCCTTGCGGTTTTTCTTTCCTCCATCCGGACGGACGTTGGTGGTGCTAGCGGTGTTTACGTCCCCTTCGGTTGTCATTCGCTTAGTGCAAACCTGGCTCTGATACCACGTTGTCACGGACTTAGAGTTTTCACTAAAGCTCCATGCGGCACTTGACAACTTACTCGCGAATCTTTCACGATCTTGTAACCTCAAGTAAGCCCTTTAAGACTAGATCGCTAAGATAATGAAAGGAAAACTTGGAAAGAACAAGATAGCTTTTGGAAGAAGGCTTTTTGTATTGCTTGGAAGATTGCTTTACACTTGCTTGGTGCCTAGCAAATGAGGGGCACCTCTATTTATACTATCACCTAGGGACTAAAGTGCAATTTTAAATTACTTTACAAGTTCCTAAACTATTTACACAAAGGTCCCTCTCTAGAATTCTTTACACACTCTAGAGAATTCTAAGGCTTTCTTGGAAACTATCTAGGACCTTTCATTGCCTTCTTGAAAAGTCTAAAGAGTTCTAGAGTTCTCTGTAAACCTCTCCTTAACTCTAGACTCTTCCGCCCCTATCCAGACTCAAAATTTAACTGTGATGTGGCGGGACGTGACAAATTGCTAAAATTCTCTACAACAAACAGTAAAGTAATAATAAGAATAACAATAAAATCAAATATGTTCTCACAATCAAAATAACAACAATTAGTACCAAAATAGATAAGATCAAATGTGTTCACAAATAATAACAACAAAAACAACAATTAGTACCAAAAAAGATAAGATCAAATAGGTTCACAAAAAACAAGAAGAACAAATGTATTTTTATGCAACATTTCGCTCGGAGCATGTAGTCCTCTTGTGACTAATTCTTTTGCATAAAGAACATTTATTTTTCTTCGTTGAAAATGATTCCCCGATTCCTTTATGTCTTTTTGAGGACCTTCTTCCAACCTTGCCTAGCTCAACAAATGGAGAAGATATTTTTCTCTCTAAAATCTCAATAGAAACTTCTCAAGTTTCTTCAGATGGCACCGGTTTAATTTCCTCCACATATGTAATAAGGTATACCTCTACTTTTTAATACGAAGAGGAGTACTCATAAATGCATCTCCCATAGTCATCACCATATTGGAATCGAAGTGTTGCCATAACATGTGGACAAGGTACTTTGTCAATGTCAAAAACTTTAAAAGTACAAGTTTTGGCTAGCAAATCAACTGTTGCAACTTCACTATGACCGGTGACAATATACTTGTAGTTGGCGGTTTGATGGACCAATAGCTTGTTCCCTAGATTAATATTGTTTGCAATATTTTTTCTATCTAAGGGACGAAGATGGTTGGTGCATTAATGAATTTCATACGCCTCTCATGAAATTTTTCTGCAAATCGCTTGTTTATTGCATCAAATAGAGCAGTAATAGGATATTCTCTTTCATCAAGAAAGATTGAGTTAACCGACTCAACAATATTTTTCGTCATAATATTGTACCTGTAACATATAAGTGTCTAATAATATATTATAAGTATGTGTTTATAACTGTTGTATAGTTTTTATAACAATTGTTGCATATTTCTCAACAGGTGCTGAAATAAGTGTAGTAGTTACTATAAAAAAATTGCAGCAGTAGCTATAAAATACTGCAGTAGTATCAATAACAACTATAATAAAATTTACCTATTTCCAGGAAAGAATGCCCTGCTCCATCGGTGAAATTCAACACATTCAAGATGTGTGGCAGCCTGTGGAACCAAATCTCTTATCCGATTAAAATGATCACTGAACGCATCATTATTATATGTTTTTGCCGCCTTATAAAAGTGGTAGACAACACTCGCATTGTGAAAATTATTTCGAATATTTTCTCCTAAGTGCCTCATGCAACAACCATAATGAGCTAAAGGAAATACAATTGAAACCATCTTTCTAATGCTTTGATGTCTATCAAAGATTATGCACAATTCATGAGTATCAAGTACAAAACTTTTCAATTGCTCGAAAAAGTATCGGTAGGAAGCATCACATTCAGAGTCTACTACGCAAAATGCCACAAAAAAAATATGATTATTCGCATCCTGTGCAACAGAAGACAACAACACCACCATATTTACTTCTCAAAAATGTCCCATCAACAGCTATGACTTTTCTCATTTGTTCGAAACCAAGAATCCAAGCTCCATATGCCACAAAAAAATACTTGAACCTGCCATTTTCATCAATCCTCAACGCCGTTTTACTTCCCAGATTAGATGACCTAAGCATATGACTATACGCATCAATCACTCCATATCCATGTTCATGTGTCCCTCTTACCAAAGACTTTGCAATCTCGCTACCCATCCAAACTTTCCAATAACTAACCTTGCATCCCAATTCAATACGAATAGAGTTTTTCAAATCTTTTGTAGATGGAACTTTACCTTTGGGATATCTATCTTTGAAGTATGCTCCAATGACTTTTGTTGTGGAGTGTGGATTATGACTCGTAAGATGTTCCGAGCCACATGTATATCTTTTCATACTTTTTAATATAAAATCTATCAGAATTTTCAACTTTCACCGCTCTTAGCCACCACTTGCACTCAAGATGCTCACATTTGACACAATACACTGAACATGAATTAATTTACCTTCTTCAATCTAAAATCTTTTTTGACAAGCAATTTTCAATGCAATATCTAATTCTTGTTTATTCTTAAACGACATATCTTTGTAAAAATCTATTCCATCATCTTGAGCATGACTGCATTAAGTTAATTAATTATCAGCTAAAGCAAAAATTAATTAAGTGTACACAGAGGATGAACTTTTAGAAATAAGTAAATTTATGAGTTCATAGTACTTGCCTATCAACAACTTCACCAATAATGGAAAATCTATTCCAAACTTCAGGAGAAAGAATATGTTGACCTTCATGCTCTTCATTCGGAATATTCATATTCATCCTACCACATTCATCGTTCAACACTTGTTGGTCATCACATAAATTATGATTCTCCACCAATCTTTCAACCATGTAGATCGTTAAAACGCCTCTAGGTTCATCTTCCAAATAAATACTTAAACTAAGTTGATCATTTATCTTAAAAGGAGTCGCCTTCTGCTTTTCACCACAACTATGCAGGTAAGTGATCACAATATCTTCCAACTCACAATTTAATTTACAACAAGTAATTATTTTATTTGCAAAATCATCATATGCAATATCTCGATGCACAATCATTGCAATTGTCGCGGTCAAATCTTTACTCTTCCAACACCAAATATAACGATTGTTGGACTCGACCCATTCACCATTACAATCAACTGGTACTACTATTCTATCTCCCATTAATGATGTTGAAGATACCTAAAAATATTGCAACTTAGAACTAAAAAATTGATCATAAAAAAATTATATTAAAATATCACAATTGTTGTAAGTTATTCAGCAGCTACTGAAATAGATATAGCAGTTGCGTCAATTTATTCAACAACAACATTCAACAATTGTTGTAAATTACTGAAATAGTCATATCAGTTGCTCAAAATTATTATACATCAGTGGCAAGAACAATAATACAAAAATCAAATTTTTAAATGAATAATACACACAAACAATACTATTAACTTGTTAAAATGATTGAAAATTATCAGTTAAGAAGTAATTTCTAAAGCTTAGACCTTTTCAATTCACATGTTAAATTAAAATTTGAGATTTTCCCTTCTCAAATTCTTCAAATAAGAAATCTACAATAAGTTGCAACACCAATAAAAGAAGAACAAGAAGAAGAAGAAGAGGAAGAAGCTCTAGTGATAAAGATTAGAAGCGAAAAAAATGTGAAAAGACCAGGACGTTGGGAGAGAACAAAAAAAAACTGATTTGGGGGTTTTCCTATTTTAGAAATCAGGGTTTTACTTAAATTTTGGTGAAAGTGTAAAAACAAAAACTTGAGGACCTATTTAATAATTTTTAAAAATTGATTAAAAATCTATCACCTACACTTAATAATTAAAACTAGAGTCACTCTTTTTATATTCCAACACTTTTTTGTCACCTATAATTCATTCTCCCAAGTTACTGGTGGTAACGTGGTGGTCCTTATTTTATTGTATTGTTATATGATTACTATTATGGCTATATAATGATGACAATTGAATAGTTAAAGGTGCATTGTGATTGGAAGGTGGAGACCAAACATTAATGAGGAGCAATTAAGGTTGTACTATGATTGTTCATCAAATTTAAGTTCTGGACGTTATAATTGAATTGGGTGTTGGGTTGTTGTTAGTCTGCCACTGGTTTCGTAATCAGTGGCTTCCATCTTTATATATTAATATTTTTTTCTCACATTATAAACTATATTTTGATATATTGAGATAGGTAATTAAATATTAGGTGTATCGAATTATTTAAATTCCATTAAAGTTATGCTAATTGGAGGAGTTAAGACTTACCCTTAGGTTTGAACTTTAGGAAATTGATTATACAATTAGGTGAGTTTTTGGGTCTAGGCTAGACATAGAATAATATGAGTGTTTATAGACTCGTGAACTTACAAATTATGCATATATACTTGATAGATTGGGAAGGTTCGGAGGCATTGAGGAAAGGAAAAGTATTGGAGAAGTAGCTTGCTTGACTTCGGTTCTTCGGTGGAGGTAGGTTATGGTTTATTCTATGTGATAGATAGACTCTTAATAGTGATTGATATTCATTGAGTGATATTGTGAAGTTTTCAATGTACTTGGTTGTTGTGGTTTGGATAATATATGTGTTGTTGTGATTGGTCTGTAATCCCAAGACCGCAAAATCCATAATCTTAAACTGTTGTATTAAAGTGATACCTTGAATAAAGAAGGCCTTCAACCAGACACTCTTTTAGTTCCCAAAATATATATAATCCAGAATCCTTTTAAGCGCCTTATCACAAAAGTGACCGAGCAAGCAGATGATGATGGTTCAGCCGGTAAGCTAGCAAGCTTACGAAATGAATTAATGAAATATTGTTAAGAAAGTGGAAAGAGGTGATAAATAATAAAAAATGAATTAATGATATATTTGGATCGGGTGTCACGTTCCGACACGATATTATTGGATCGGATGTCACGTTCTGACACGATATTATTGGATCGGGTGTCACGTTCCGGCACGGTAACATTTAAGGAATACATATCGAATTAACTTAATGTACTCAATCTCAAAGAACTCATTTTCTAATGAGCGTGGTGTGGAGGCATGAGTCGTCGTGTGTATGTGTGAGATATCGTGATTGATTACGTACTTGATTCGATGCTATTGTCACTTGTTCATGTTGTTTGTTGCTTATCACATGCTAAGTGCTATAGTTGATTTCATGTAATTACTTTATGCATATCAGTTTCTATTTTGAGTCGGCCGATGATATCTACTCAGTACACGTTGCCTTGTACTGATCCCTACTTGTGTTTTTCTTTGTTTTCCTTTTGTGGAGTGCAGCGAGTGTACCAACGACTTTGACTTTCCCTCATCTCTATCCAGTCTCCAGCACCTCAGGTTCCAGGGTGAGCTATTCATTCTAGCTCATGTTGGATTCTCTCGGTCATGGCATGATGTCTTAAGTTTTCGGACACATACTACTTTATTCTTTTATTTTGGTGTCTTTGATACTCTAGACTTAGTATTAGGAGATTAGATGTCCTTGATGTGATGACTTTCAGGTTTTGGGAACCGATATTTAATAGACGTTTGTGGATTTGTGTTTCTTACATTAATAAGATTTAAGCTTCCGCATTACGGTTAGTATTTCAAGAGTTGAACGATAATATAAGTTGGGGTCGAATTCATTGGTTAGCCCACCTAGGAGGTCAAGTGTGGGTGCCACTCATGACTCGTTTTGGGTCGTGACACTTGGTCTTTCAAAATGATGAACTTGATCTTTTAAAACCTTGAAGATTACTTTCTTAGTGTTCTTTTCTGAGATGGAGAGAAAAAAACAAAGTATTTCTTTTGGTTCAAGGACCAAACCCTTTTAAAAAATTCTAAAGTGCCTTTTCAGGAAAGATACTTTTTCAGGTTTAAATGGTACTTTTTCAATAAGTCTCCATAGACTTAAGAAAAGGTCAATGAGTTTCAAGCTATCTAAAATAAACCTATATTAATAGATATTAATGTTTAAGGCCCCAAACTTTAATACTTTATTAAATTATACAATGGACTACTTTATGATATAATATCTACATATAATATATTAATATGTGAGTCCACAAAATAGAAATTACTAACATGTATATGTACCATATTTCTAGGTATATCAATTTTAAATCGCAACGTTGAGGGATATATTTGTCTCTTTTCCCCTATTTTTAATATTAAGGATTTGTTAAGTCCTATACATTGGAATTGCTTGTCTATTCCAAATAGTTTGCTTTCACTAGAGAAAGCCATTTTTTACACTTATTTCGATTTCATGATGTTGAATTGGCATCAGTATTATTGAGGCCAATCCCTTTTGCACCATTGACAGAGAAGTTTTCCCTATCTGCAACAAATTATGGTTCTATCCCAATATTCTTCGTAAAAACGCTAGAAGATTTTGCTATTTCAGTGTCCCTTCATGAGGCAATGCTAGATTCAAATCCACCTCAACAAATTATCCAGATGGAAGGCTTTGATCATTCACCATTTCTATCGAAACCTCAAGCACTACACAAGATTTTGCTGGAAATTTCAAAGGTTCCTGTAAAATAAACTCTGATAAATCATCCAGCAAAAATTGACCTCCAACACATATGACATTCATATATACATATATAATCAATCATTTGTCATTACAAGGAGACTATACGTGAGTTAAAACGTAGGAGACGATGTGTTTACTTATTCAATTTTATACAAGCTTAAGTGTCTACTTGTATATAGACAGAGTTAAAGGACATAGATACTAGCTGAAATCAAATTAAAAAACATATTTATATATTATGCTAAACTACTACTAGTAATAACATCCATGACAACAAGCTATTTCTCGAAAATTTGCTCTTTTATCGGTGATTCACCAATCACTAGATCTAGGGGAAAACAAGCACATTTTGAGAGTGATTACACTATCAAAGGTGATTTATTTCTTTTCTGTTTCTAAAATTATTTTTCTAAAAATCATTATAGTATGTGCTTTCAATTTTCGAAAATCTGATTTGATGTTGATCTCTTTTCTCTAAACTTTTTGGATTGTTCAATTTGTATGGTTTCAGTGACGGGAAATTTTTGAGAGTTACATCTAATAATGCATGCAATCATGACAAATACTCTTTCCGTTCACTTTTATTTGTCACTTGTTTAAATTGACACATCTATTAAAAACAATTAATGATATAAGTATTTTATCATACTATCTCTACTAATAAATGTTTAATATTGGATCTTGAAAAATGATATGGAGAATAATATTTAATGTTAAGGGTAAAACATGAAAAAAAAAATTGTCTTTTCTTGGTATGTCAAAAGTGACAAATAAAAATAAAAATATATTTCAGAAATAAGTGACAAGTAAAAGTGAACGGAGGGAGTTTATGATAGTCCCATCAATCAAGAATGGTAATGGTAACCAAGTGTTTCTTTTTTAAATTGGGGGAATGGGAAGAAGATTACGAGGCAGCGAAAAATCAGATTCTTATTAATAAGGTGAAAATTCGGATAACTCTCGTACACACACTTTAACATAACCATCATGAATTTATCCTAGAAAGAATGAACAAGACCAATGAGTGGAAAAAAACTTGCAAATAACAATATTCTTGACTTTTATCACAAATTATTTGTCCTTATCATCCTTATTTTAATCGGAAAAGAGTCAATAATATCTTTAAATTATGTAAAATTAAACAAAAATATCTTTCATTAATAAGGTTAAAAATATATTTTTTTCTTTAATGAGTTCGCTAGCTGACTTGCCAGCGCTTGGATTCTCGAACCCTAAGAGCGGATTTCTGGAATTTGCTCACATCCGATTCGGTGGCATCTGTCCAATTTTTTTCTATATAAACACTTTCTTTTCCTCATAAGAATACTATTTTTAAAGTTTTGTAAAAAGTTTTTAAATCTGGCTAGCTAGTAAAATAGTTGGAAGTTTTTTTTCCAACTTAATCTCATGTTATCAATTAAAATAGATAAATCGTGTACCTTTAACTAATAATACAAGCCATACATACAAGATTATAATAATCCATCATTATTTTTATTTAAATAATGGTAAAAAAAAATAATCAAATAACACAAACAATATTTTTTTTTAGGATAAACATTTGCTAATATAATTTTTTATTTTACCGTTAAAATGAAAAAGGGTCAACAATAACTCCATCAACGATATTTTAAAGATATTTTATAATGCGAAGCAATGCAATAAATTCCGTATTTTATGTTATTATGATTGTTGGGTCTTAACTGTAAGACCAATGATTACCATTAACAAATATTTATCCTATTTCAATTCAAAATATTTAAAAATAAAAAAAAATATTTTATCAGAAAAAAGAATTTTATTGATATGTAAATGAAAATAATATGATGAGGTACTCTGATCTTGTATAGACTATGACCTATATTATCGATTAAAAAGTACATGAGTTATTCAATTTTAATTGACAAAATAATATTAAAAAGAAAAAAAGATTACTTCCAACTTTTGTATTTGTTCAAGAGATTTTAAAGGCAAAGAAATAAGAATAGGATTCCTTAAAAATAATACTCCCTCTATCTCAGTTTATATGGACACTTTTCATTTTTTTGAAAGTCAAACAATTTAAGTTTGATCGACAATTTACGCATGGAATCTTCAAATTTTTAGAAATAAAATTTATATATTTATAAACTACGTAAAATATACTATAAGTCACAATAATTGATAATTCAAAATATTTAAAAGATGTATGAAAAATCTACGGTCAAAGATAGACTTGTTTGAATCTCGTAATTTGAAAAGTGTCACATAAATTGAGACGAAAAGAATATGTTTATTAGAAAAAAGATATTTTTGACCCAATTAAGTAATAATAAGAACATTTTGAACCAAACATTAATGAAAAAGATATTTTAAAACTAAATTATTAACAGATGGTATTTTTGTTCAATTTAACATAATCTTTATGAATATGTTAAACCCTTTTCCATATAAAATTAAAATACCTTTTATTTCTTTTAGTATAAAATAAACAAAAAGAGTGATGCATTCCCACTACTAACTTACGTGATTGCAACTCTTTATCTTTGATTATAAGCTTAAGAACAATAATATCAATATGATTTTATAGTTTTATTAATCAATCCTTTTCTTATTTTTTCCTCTGTTATTCCTTTTTTTCAAAAAAGAAGAAGCACCTCAGAAACCTTTTATTTCAACGCCCACCCATTTGTTAACAAGCTTTTCATTGCATCTCATCCATTTTATTGTCTTATATTTATATCGAGGTCCGATTAAAATTTAAATTTATTTTAAAAAGTGAGATGAAGTATTTTTACTGTTTATTTTCCTCATTATTTTTTATGTTAAAAAAGATTTTTTTTATACTACTGTTAAACAAACACGGATTGAATGTGTTGATTACAAGTTTGGTCAAAGTCAATAACTTTAATTCAAATTCCGAGTTTGTAATAAAAAATTCACTAAACTGCCGGAAAAAAAACACTCTCTAAGCATATAGCAAGAAGCCATTGAATATGCACAAATTATTAATTAAAAACTGAGCAACTTACGAGACTTAGAATCTCCAACCCATAAACTTTAAATTTTGATGTTGCTTCAGACTTAGTAATTAAATTTAACATTTCAAAACACTGTTAATAAGGTTAGTTTAGTGAAATATATTCTTAATTTAAATATTAAACAAAGTGCCAATTTAAAAGGGATCAAATAATATAAAACAAAAAATATAATAAAGATAAATTCATACTCAAAATTCAAACTCAAATCGTTTAATTAAAAGAATAAATGAATACTTATCACTCGTCCTAATTGCTCATTTGCTAACAAGTTACAATGTGACATTATTACTAGGGCTGAACATAAAATATCAAAAATCGAATTATCGAACCGGATCAAATTTTTGATTATTTGGTATTTGATATTTGGTACTTCAGTATTTGGTATGATATTCGAGAGTAAGATTTTAGAATTATGGTATTCGAATTTGGGTTTGGTATGAGACATAAGTACCATTTAGTATTCGGTATTTCCCGAATATCAAATTATTTACTTAATGAAGGTCATATATCAACATATCAATTACTCATTAGTATAAGTCCAAAGAAAAAATTAAAGAATAAGCATGAATAATTCAAATACATGTCTTTTAGTTGTATCAATTTGTTTTTCTTGATGTCTTCTTACTTGTTGATCTTCTATTATATCGTGCGTCCACATAAAAAAAATAGAAATGATTGGAGAAATAGTATTAACTTTGTAATACAATTGTTATAACTTCAATATGGTATTACCGAATATCGTATCAAACCAAAGTTTAATTTATCGTTTTTCAAATCACCAAATTAAAATTTAAAAATTTGATATTTAATATCTATTTTTAACTAAAACTACCAAATTATCAAACCCAAAATTTGAGAAAATGAACGGAATACCGAATACCCCTAATTATTACTCCCCAATTTATTGTCGGTGAAAGAGCAATTATAAAATGCGTGACTATATATTACACACTTTCTTCATTCATTTACTTCCCCTGTCCACATTCACATCTTCATTCATCATTAATCAATACGGGGAAAAAAAAAGGTGACTCCCAAATTTTAAAACCCTAATTCTCTATCCTCGTTTATACCTATTGAATTTCTTGTGTTTTTTTGGGGAAAATCACTTAGCTAAGCTATCGTTTTCTCATCTTTTTTGGGGATTTTATGGCATTTTTTTTCTGTTTGCTTGTAAGACTTTGAATTATTTTTATTTTTTTTGTGATAAAAAATGGTTGTGTACAGTAGTTTTGATTCTCTTCAATGAACAATTAAAGAAGCTTTTGTATCAGATTGTGTGAAGGTATTAATTCTAGCTTATTTGAATCCTATAAGTTTGAATTAACTATTGATGATAACAGTAAAAGTAGTGTCAGTTTTTTTTATTTCTTATGACCTTAGTGTTCGAACCAGTTTGGGCGCACCTGGACTAATTCCATATGATACATGCGACCTCCCACTAGCAACATATACCAAGTAATTCTGTTCACTAAAGCTAGGACAGATAAGAAGAAATCACCTAGTGTTTTTGTCTGTACTGGAATTCAATTGACCGCTAGAGGGGTGTACGACTAAAGAATATTGCTTCGAAATGTAACTTGGCAATGGTTGTAGAGTAGTTTTCAAGGGGGTCTGATGGAATTTGGTGGCTTCCTGTACAATAGAGGAACAGATACAAATGATTCTTATAGTTGATTCCATCTAGATGATATTTAGATGCATGTGGACTTCCGAAGCCAGTAATCAGCATGACGGTTTGAGTTTTATATGGTTGCAGTTAAATTTGTAATTTCTCTTATGCTTTTTCTTTGTGATATATTGATCAGTTCTATACAACATTGTCATATTTATTGGTGTGCTTTATTTCTTTGCTTGTACTAGTTCTCCTTGTGTTATGCTTCTTTTCGTTTTCTATGTGCTTCTTTGAGAATCACAATGTTATCCTTGATATTTATGTTTTGTTTTTATCATCTGGATTGACTCAGGGTATTAGTGGAATTTCTTTGCTTGTACTAGTTCTCCTTGTGTTATGCTTCTTTTCGTTTTCTATGTGCTTCTTTGAGAATCACAACGTTATCCTTG
The DNA here is from genome assembly GCF_900185275.1 of Solanum verrucosum. Taxonomy (NCBI): domain Eukaryota; kingdom Viridiplantae; phylum Streptophyta; class Magnoliopsida; order Solanales; family Solanaceae; genus Solanum; species Solanum verrucosum. Next base: position 34,525 of record NW_026020358.1, read on the forward strand.
ATATTTATGTTTTGTTTTTATCGTCTGGATTGACTCAGGGTATTAGTGGATCTAACGGGAAAGAAGCAAAGATATGGGTCGTGGAGTTAGTAGTGGAGGAGGACAGAGTTCATTAGGATACTTGTTTGGGGATGGTGAGGCTCCAACGTCAACCAAAACAAACCCCCAGGCAGTTCGAAGTGAAGCTCAGCCGATAAATGAAGAGCCATCTTCAAAGCCTGCTGCTGCTCCTTCTCCTCCTGCTGATGCTACTAAGCAGATTCCAGCAGGTATTCAAAGTATCAGGGCAGATGGTCAAAACACAGGAAACTTTATCACGGTATGTACTTATGCAAGATTATTATAATGTACTCCGAAATGCTTGAAAAATTCATTGCTATGCTTTGTTGGAGAGGTTTTTTCGTTGCTAAGCAAAAGGGAATAGGGGAGAACTTGGAGCACAAATAGTATGCAATTTGATTGTGTAGTAAATATAAGGTTTCTTGTAATGCCAAAACAATTAGCAATAACAACTAAGCTAAGGTGAAATTAAGACATCTCCACAAGTCCCCACTTTCTAATTATTAATAGCTTGTTCGGTCAAGTTTTTGGGAAACTAGATGTGCTTAAAGAAAGTGCTTATATCACATAGTTGAGGCGTTTTAGCCAAAGCTTCTAAGGTGGAGTACTATATTTTGTATGTTTTAGCAATGCATGGATTTGTTAACACTGCCACAACACACTATATTTTTGTGGATATTATTAGTATCGTTGTGGAGTACAGAACCGATTCATTGATGTCTATCACTGTTGTTTTCTTTTGTTGTGCAAGGAATGTGTACAACCCCATATGATGTTGCATTCTAATATTATTCCTTTATGAACTTTAATTTTGTAATTAACGTATTTATTTTAAGTTAATCATTAACTTAATATATTGTGTGTTGCATTTGAAGGCAAGAAATTGAGGGCACAGATTGTATGATTGCTGTTTGTTTTCTTATGGGAACTATTGAATACAGCTTTGTTTGTTTGTCCTCTTCCTACTATCGGTTTGTGTCAATAAGCCCATTTTAAATTTCCTTTCACGGACCAGCCAATTCTCCAATGTAGTTTCAGAAACAGGTAACCTGCTGGTACGTGTTGTATTTAACCCAGCAGGTTACACTACTTTGACCCATTTTGGACCCAATATATTGAGGGTCAGTTTGGGTTTAACCCTTTGGGTCAAACATATGAATGGGCCATTACACAAACCATCTAAACATATGAATCTGGCTGACAATCTGATCCGTCAAATTTATAGTGGATGGATCATTGGATTTACGTCTAGCCACTTGTTGATTCCAACAATGAAATGAGGACAAGATAATCAACATATACCATCTTTTGTGTTATGAGTTTCTTGAACACATTTCGACCAAATGATAAATTATCTATAGATAGAGGTCTGTGTGGATCTTATGTCGTTGCTATTTGGTCTGTGTGGATCTTATGTTGTTGCTATTTGCAATGTGTTTCGGCTTATGATACATTGATAAGCTGCAAGCACACTCTATTGACGTAATAACAAAACCAAGGCTGTGTGGACTTGAGTAATCCTCATCTCATGAGCTAGCTTTTGGGTTGAGTTAGACTCAAGTGTCATATCTTTACATTCTGTTAGATTGGGATTTTAGTGATTGTTCCTTGCAACCGATTTCTTAAGGATTTGTTGAGGATACAACTTCTTGTGTTAGAAAAACTAATTGGTTTTCAACTCTCACCATTGAATTACGATGGAGTAGTTCTTTGATAAGATAGACCTTTTTCTTGCTTTAAGTCTATAGTATCCTTTGTTATGGAAGAATTATGTGGTTTTAACTAGGGTTATTGGCTTGTTATAGGACCGGCCATCTACCAAAGTACATGCAGCCCCTGGTGGTGGATCTTCTCTGGGGTATCTCTTTGGGGGCGGCAGCAGCTGATAAAGAATTTCCAATCACCCATCGCGTTTTATTATTTCTTATACCTTGTTTATCAACTATCGTGTCAATGTAATTGTGTGTATCGCAGAACGTCCTGTTGTTCTATGTTTGCTACCTGGTGCTGGTGGGTAAGGGAGTTTTTTTTAAAGCCAAAAGTATATGTGGTTCAATTGCACAAACTTCTGTCCATATTCGCAGTTGACAGCCATTATATTCTAAGTTTACTCTCTTTGTTGCTATATTCATGGCTTTTGTTAATCGACTATTGGTCCAACTACATGTTGTTGCCTAGATATCGTACTCTTTAATTATATTGTTGTTCGAGGGAAAATGACTCGAACTAAAACCCCCTTTTGTTTTCTTTTACTTGTCACATTTAACTTTTCGAGAGTCAAACTGTATGAACTTTGATCAACATTTTAAGTTGTATTTTTCATCATACTAATATATATTTCCAAAAATATTAGGGTCTCGCTTATTTTTGGGTACATAAGAAAAACAAGATATTAAAATGTTCATAAGGGACGGTACATCGTTAATAATAGATCTAAGCGGATGTTGTTGTTGATGTTGATGTGAATGGATTAAACCTAGTCACTGGAACACAAACCAAAGGATTAGCTCTAGGAAGGGTAATGCCAGGTGCCTCTTCCATATCGACTTTACTTACCTCTCCACCACTAACCTTCCATTCGAAGCACTGTATCATCGAAGCAAGGCTTATTTGAACTACTTGTAATGCTAATGATGTTCCGGGGCAACCTCTTCTCCCCGTGCCAAATGGCAAAAAATGATAGTGTTGTCCCCTCACATCCAATTGGGATTTCGTGTTCCCCTCCTCCTCTTCAGTCAAAAATCTCTCAGGTATAAATTCAAGTGGATTTTCCCAATACTCAGGATCTCTGTTAATCGCCCATGTATTGACTATCAACCTAGTGTTTTTCGGTATGTGATAACCTCCAATGCAACAATCTTCCGTTGATTCTCGGAGGATCATAGGCCCCGTAGGGTGTAGTCTGAGAGTTTCTTTAACGATAGCTTGAAGGTAAGGAAGATTCAAGATATCCGATTCTTCGACAATTCGACTTTTACCTATGACAAAATCAATTTCTTGAACTGCTTTCTGCATAATGCTTGGATGGTTGATGAGTTCTGCTAGTGCCCACTCTACTGTGATAGCCGCAGTATCCGTGCCAGCAGCAAATATGTCCTGTACAATATAGATTTTGTCTCTACTTCAAATATTGCGCAACTATATATAGTTCTTTAACTGTAATGTTTTCTCATAAGATTTTTCACTTACCAGGATAAAGGCTTTGATGTTCTCTCTTGTCAATCTCATCTCCGCGCATTCATCCTCCGATATATCAAGTAAAATATCAAGCAAATCTTTGATCACTACACTTTCATCTCCATCCTTGTTTTCACCATTTCTCTTCCTTCTTGCTTCTTCATGTTCATTCATAATCCTCTCCATCATTTCATCGAACCTTTTACGTACATCTTTAGTCCTTTTTCCAAACCCTTGCAAATCCAAGTTCTTACAAAACCAAATATAATCCGAAAGATTAAATTTCCCAGTAAGTTCCGCGATATCTTGAACCAACATCCTAACACTCCCGGCTTCATCTTTGTCCTCCGAACACCTTTCGTTCATTAACATTCTCGAAATAACATTATTTGAAACCCTTAGAAGCTCAGCTTCAACATCTACCTCTTCACTAGACTCCGCTTTTTGTAAGAGAAATTCAATAAAACACTTTATTTCATCGCGTCTTACTGGTAAAAGCATGTCTAATGTTCGAGCTCCAAGGAGCTCGGACATGCATATTTTCTTCATGAACTTCCAGTAAACACCGTAAGGCGCAAAGGAAAAGTCTTGTGAACCATAAGTTAAGTAATCAACTACTGATGTTTGTGGTCGATTTAGAAAGGAAGTTTCATGTGTTTTGAGTACTTCTTTAGCCATTTCGGGTGATGAAACTACTAGACAAGGGACGGATCCAAGATTTATATGGATCAAAGGCCCATAACGAGTTGAGAGCTTGTGAAGTGCTTGGTGGGGAATAGGAGATAGGAGGTGTAAGTGACCGATGATTGGTAAACCAAATGGGCTTGGTGGAAGGTGACATGTGTTCCGTTTACGAAACACAACATATTTAAGAAATAAGGTAGAAAATAGCCAAATAAGGAATAATATCAAGTAGCCTTGAATATCCACCATTTCGATTCGACGCAGAGCTTTTTAGTTGTTAAGTTATATTAAAACTTGAGTAATATTCGTGTTAGTTGTGCACCTATTTATATAATGGAACTATATTGTATGCTATTTAGAAACGGTCAACTAGACATAAACATATATCCAATATGTCTTCATCATGATTATAAAAATAAAAATAGACATCAAGGCCGGCATTGATACATTTTTTAGAACATTAAACAAAATTATATTAATTTAATGAGGAGTCTGTATAATGTTAAACTACATTAAAAATTATCTTTAGTGGTAATTAATTAACGATAATAACTTAATTCTAGTTAAATATATATTTTTTGCGATAATTAACACTCTTTTAAAATGTTTCTAAGCCTTATAGCGACTTTTGATCTAATGACAATTAACTAATGCCGGTAATTAAAGGCTTTAGCACTCTTATTAATATGTATATTTATTGTCGCTAAAAATTATTTTTGTTGGTGTGATATTGTCCCGTTACATTGCCTAAGCAAAGACCATGTCCTGTGAATTAGGACAAAATTAATGATTGCCGAACAATATTATAAGAATTATTTTTTAAAGAAAAAAAGTAGAAAAAAAATATTAACTGATCAAACGGCAATCAGATAGGCAATTTGTTGTTTGTCGAATATAAAAGAGGTATCTCAGAAATATTTTATTTTCATCTGATGTTAATTGGAATTAGTACTAGAAAAATGAGGCCATATTTTGTTAACTCAGTCAATTTGCCTATATTTAAGTGGATTGAAAGAATGATGTTTAGATAAGTAAAATTTGAGTTTCAACTCATATTCAATCGATAAAAATATTGATATTCCTAGATAAAATACGAGTTAGCCTAACTAGTTGTCTTTCCACATTTGCTCATTCAAAATTGTTGATAATTATCGAAAGACGATGATAGATAAATATATTTTTTAATTTGACTTCAAATTGTAAATATGTCCATCAACTTTATGTATCTAATTAGCTTAAGAAAAATTATATATATATTTTTTAGCTAAAGTCAAATTATATGACATATTTATGTATTATGTCTTATAGGAAAATTTGCCTAATTTTAATCAGATCCCAATGTGCACGTGTAGAAAGCGTACATGCAACCTAGGATCTAGCTTTAAAATTTTTCACTAATCAATTAGAAAAAAAACTTTTATTAATATTAAAATAATATTATGTGCTTATCAATATTTAAAAAGTACCTATGGGAAAAATATTTATTATTTTCTCTAAAAGTTTGGCCAAACATCTTAACTTTTTTTAAATAATAAATTAAAAAATAAAAATACTTTCGACTTTTCAGAAGATTGACCAAACATACTATATAAATGAATTGTCATTCTCTTTCTGTCCTTATTTACTTGTCCATTTTTTACTTAACACATTTATTAAGAAAATAATAATTCCTCCGTCCCATTTTATATGTCACATTTTTACTTTGCACTTGCATTAAGAAATGATATAACTTTACCCTTCTACCCTTATTTGATAATTTTGGAACTCAAATTTTCAATCAATGAATATGAATTAATTTATTTGATTAATTAATTTAACCAATGAACATGAATAATTTACTTAGCTTTTCTAAGTTGGTCAAATGTATATTTCCAAGGCTAATAACTCACAAGGGTAAAAAAGGAACAATATGGTAATTTATGCATTGATTTTATGAAATGACAAGTATTATGGACTAACTATTTATAGAAAGGGATGATATATAAAATGAGACGGAGGGAGTAATTGATATATCTAAAATGGAAAGATTCTAAGTTCAAAATTAAATTACGAAAATATTCTTCACTAATTTTTTTAATTAAAAATGCCTTTAACTAACTAATAAAATTAAATTAATAATAACAATTAAATTAAATTAAATACACAATCAGATATTACAACTTACAATTTCTCATTTCTTGATAAGCTTCAATTGTTAACCTTTTCATAATTCATTTATCTGCCTAATTCCCTTCGCCAACTCTTACCTTTGCCTTTACTCATTTTTTTCATAATTCATTAATGATTCTTTTCAACAACCTAGGTGAACATTTTCAACTCTTTTTTTCTCTTCTATTTATTTCAAATTTTCCTTTATAATGTGAATTTGTATGATGTTATTTCCCCTAATTTTGTGTCTCTTTTTTTTTTTTTTTTGGTTATTTTAACTTAAGGGTGTGTTTGGTATGAAGGAAAATGTTTTCCTTGAAAACAAGTAGATTTTTGACTTATTTTCTCATTTTTGGTTGGTGAATAGAAAATATTTCCGGAAAAGATTTTTAGTGTTTGATTTATGAATGAAAAATGTTTTTGAGAAATATCTTTTATTTTTACTAGAGTAGAAAATGATTTTTAAAATTGAAAAATATTTTTTAAAAACAAACTTAATTTTTTTTCGGGGGGTTGGGGGTGGGGCTGGTGGGGTGAGGGGGGTCGAGGGTAGGGGTAAAAAAATAAAAAATTGAAGTTGAAAATATTTTTTAAAAATAAAATTAATTTTTTTTTGGGGGGGGGGGGGGGGGGGGTTGGTAGGGGGGGCGAGGATCGAGGTGAAAAAATAAAATTTGAAGTTGAATTTTTTTTCAAAAACAAACTTAATTTTTTTTTGGGGGAGGGGTCGAGGATCGAGGTGAAAAAAATAAAATTTTGACGTTGAAAATATTTTTTAAAAACAAACTTAAATTTTTTTTTGGGGGTGGGGTGGGGGTGCTGGCGGGGGGAGAGTCGAGGGTAGGGGTGAAAAAAATAAAAATTTGAAGTAGAAAATTATTTTTTAAAACAAACTTAAATTTTTTTTTGAAGGGAGTGGGGGCGAGGGTAGGGGGTAAAAAAATAAAAAATTGAAATTAGAAATATCTTTTAAAAACAACTTTTAATATATATATATATATATATATATATATATATATATATATATTGGGGGGGTGGTATGGGGCTGGGGGTAGAAGTGAGGGTGGGGTAAAAAAATTGAAATTAAAAATATTTTTAAAAAGTAAACTTTAAAAAAATTTTGGGGTGGGTGGGGTGGGGGGTGGTTGGGGATTAGTTTGAGGGTAGGGACAAAATAAACTGATTTTTTCAACAAAAAAATTGTAATTTGAAGTTGGAAAAGAGTTTTGGAAAATGTTTTCCTTAAGTTTTGAAGGAAAGTCATTTTCCTTAAATTTGAGGAAAATGAGTTGATTTGAAAAACATTTTCTAAAACATTTAACCCAACCAAACATGAGAAAATTGAAAAATATTTTCCTTCATACCAAACACACCCTAAGTGTTTGTGTCCTACCATATTGTAATGCAAAAAAAAAGAAATTAGATTTTTATAGTATTTTGAAATATAAATTTAATTATTATAGTGTATTTCATAATGTCTCTATGTAGTGATTATTGTATTGATTCTTTTTCAAAACAATATTGGAAGTTTCTCAATTAATCGAAGGGATTATTGTGAGGTATGATTAATAATACTCATGAGAAATACATATTCTTATTATGCTTACGATTTGAAATTTTAGGGGCATAAATAACGTCCTTCAACTTTTAGATCGAACAATATTTTAATCTTTAATTTTTGGCTTAAAGAATACCCCTCAAACAACTGAATTCAAATTTTGCTCTTTAAAATAGTATGTGACCTATTATGATAATTTGATTTGTCACATTTTTAATTTAGATTTAAATAAAATTCATCTATATATTGAACACACCCTGCTCCTGACCCATTTTCCCTTAAACCTCATTAGAACAAAACATGCAGTCCTTGACAATAGTCGATCAAACACTTACGGTTTAAATTTTCTAAGAAAAATTGTGAACATTCTCAAATGCTCATTACGTGACAAGTTAACTATTTAAAATAGGGTAAATGCATAAGTACCGCCAACATATGCCCAAAATTTCAGAGACACACTTATACTATACTAAGGTCCTATTATCCCCGAACTTATTTTATAAATAATTTTCTACCCCTTTTCGGCCTATATGACACTATCAACCAGATAGCTTGAAAAAACTGTCAACACGCGCTGAGCCTAGAAGATAGTGCCACGTAGGTCGAAAAAGGGTAGAAAATTATTTATAAAATAAGTTCAGGGGAGTAATAAGACCTTCGTATAATATAAGTATGTCTCTGAGATTTCGGGGATAGGTTGGAGGGGGGGGGGGGGGGGTACTTATGCATTTTTCCCATTTAAAATATGTCACCTCCTTTAATTATTTAATTAGCATCAATAAGTCATAAAGCTTCGTGTTAATTTGTTCCAAATTGACAATGATATGTATGATTAAAAGAGATGATAAATTTTATGTGGTTGACTAATTTATGTAATAAACACTTGAGAACAAACACAAAGTGTTTTCAAAACATGAATCTATAATGTATAATAGGAACTTCAAATATTTACTTGAAACAAATCGTAGTTCGAATGTCTAAATGAAACTAGTTGGAAAAATTAAATAGTTATCAATATGTTAAACATTATTAAATACAAGTTATGGAGATAAACATAACTTACAATTGACTAAACCTAATGGACCCACCCAATATGTTTAGATTTTCATGGGTTGGGCTAAAGATAATTCGAAATTGAATAAATTTGGACCCATCCATGCATTACTCATTTTAAAATGATTGTCAACCTAGCTTTATTCTCAATTTCAACTCGTTTTCTGTCATGATTAAATCACATATTTTGCCAAAATATTTTTCATCATATCCATTAGGATTAGATCTCATATCAGATTGGGTCTTCGATCTCAAGTCAAGGTCCAAATCAAGTCTCAAATCCATGACTAGGGTCAGGTTTGAGCCTCGAGTGGGGTCGAATCTTGTGTAGTGGGCCTCAGAACAAGGTTCAATATCGAGTATTGGTAGTTATATGGAGGTGGGTGTCGAATCTCAAGTCCCAAATCAAGGTCGAGGTCGGAGTTAGATCTCGAGTCTCAAATCAGGATTGAATCTTTGGTCCTAGATTGGGGTTGGGATCAAGGTAAGGTCTCAAGTTTCAGATCCTAGGTTGGGGTCAGATCTCAAGTTCTGAATCAAGGTTGGGTTTGGGTCTTTGGTCTCAAGTTAGGGTTGGGATTAGGTCTCTAGTCCTCGGTTGAGGTCAGGGTTGTGCCTCAATTGAGGTCGGAGTTGGGTATTAGGTCTTAGGACTAGGGTTGGATATCGAGTCTTAGGTTGAGGTCAAATCTTTGGTCCTGAGTTAAGTCTTGGGTCATGGTTCGAAGTCTCAGATCGAGGTCATGTCTCGGGTCTTAGATCTAGGATTGAATTTTGGCTTGTGCTCAAATCTTGAGTTGTGGTTGAGTCTTGATTTTTGAGTTGAGCTCAAATTTTGAGTTCGAGTCAGATCCTAGATTGGGGTTGGGGTCAAAAATCAAATCCTATGTTAATGTCATAGTCGAATCTCAGGTCTCAAGATATGAGTTGGGATCAAAATCTGGGTCATATCTTGTGTCGAGATCAGGGTTGGATCTAGGGTCCCAATTTTTGGGTCGGGTCTCCTAGTCAAGGTTCTAGTTCTCAAGTTCCGAGTTGGGTTTGAGATCTCTTATTTTTTGAATTTTCTTTTGGCAAATTTGGTATTTTTTTTTCCTTCTATGAATTACATTACAACAATACCATATACATTGAAGTCTCATAAACTAGGTGTGGGGAGGATATAGTGTACACACACCTTAACGTTACCTCTTGGAGATAGAAAGATTATTTCTAAAAGACCCTCGGCTTAAGCGAAGTAACTCAAAGTAGTAATGGAAACAAAAAGTGATAGTGAAGAAAACATGACAACTAATAAAAAAAACAGTGTAATGAACATATATAAGAAATCATAATATCAACAACATATAGTTTTGGATGCCTTAACTGTCTCAACCTTTTCCCCCTTAACTTGTCCACCTTGAATGCCACTCCACTTTGTTCTGGATATCCTCATTTCTAATCATATCACTTCTAGTGCCTACACATCCGTCTCAATTTTGTGGCTCCACTTGCATCTTCTAAATATGAAAGTTCTTGATTTTCCAACACTTCGCCCCATACAATAAAGTCAGTCTTACCACGATTTTATAAGACTTACCTTTATGTTTTGGTGGTACATTTTTTATCATACAACATACGGATGCAAGCCTCCATTTCATCCATATTACACTAATACAATGTATAACATTATCGTCGATCTCCTTATTTCCTTAGAACAAAGACCAAGATATACTTATATTTTTCTCTCTTGAAGACAACTTGTGTAACAAGTCAAACGTCTACAGCCACATCATGCATCGCACACCCAAAATACTCTGCTTTGGTCCTACTTAACTTGAACTTTTTAGACTCCAGAGTCTGTCTCCATACCTCCAACCTATCAATAACTCCACCATGAGTTTACTTAATCAAAACAATTTCATATGTAAATAACATACACCATAACTCCACATCCTTAATATGTCGCATCAATTCATCCATCACCAAAGTAAATAAAAACGAGCTAAGCACTGATCTCTAATGCAACTCCATCTCGATTGTGAAGTACTCTAAGTATCCTCTCACCGTTCTTATCCGAGTCTTGACTCTATCATACATGTCCTTCATCGCCTTAATGTAAGCCACTAGTACATCTTTACACTCCAAACTTTGGGATTTTGTCTTAGACCTTTTCAAGACCAATAACCATCATATATAACTCCTACTTTCTTTCACTATATGTTTCGCCATTTTCCTCACAAAATGAATGACTATAGTAGTTGATCACTCCGACATGACTCCAAACTCGTTATTGAAAATGGGCGGTTCATGATCAAATTTGATTTATATCCTAGTTTAGGCCAAAGTAAATTTGAATGGGTCCCAACCCGATTTTTAGTTCAACATACAAACCTTTCTAATTTCAATCCAACTCACTCATCTCCCCCCTATCGATATATAGCATCTCATATAGCCCATTAAACTAATAAAGAGTTGTTTATGTTTTGCTAATTTTTTATCAAAGCTTTCGTAGTTTAGTTTTTTTATACCAAGCACACTAGCGTATTTTGGAAACAACTTTCACATTGGGAAGATAATTTAATTTGATATGATAAAAATCCAATCTTTGAATTCTTATAGCTTGTCCAATCACTAAGAGAGTGTTTGGATTGGATTAAAAGTTGGTACATATAACATAATATACATTGATTTTTCTCAAATTATTTTGACTGGCTATCAAATAACACATCCTAAAACATCAACTACTAATGGTGGTTCTATTAACTTTTCACACGATTCTTTCCCACATCCTATAGAAATATATGACAGAATGTATGGAAAATTTTCTGTATTTTCTTATGATCAATGTACAGATTTCTACCACTATTTATACATGTAATTGGTGAAAAGAAAATGTAAAACAGAATTAATGTTTTTACTCTAATTCTGGATGATTTTATTCTTTACCATATATACAATTATTCTTTTTACAACTGTGTATCTTGTGAGTTGTGTATATCTTGTGAGTTGTCAATTCCAATATCAAATCAATTCAATTCAAATCAAACGAGCCCAATAGATAGCTGGCCCAACTTGTCTGTAAGGAGTCCACTCTCCTCTTTCTTATCTTGGTTTACAATGTTAACAAGAGTGGTTCCCTTTTGTGTGAATGCAACCACTTATCTCCTACACCCCCCCTCAAATTGGAGGGAAAAGAAGATTGCCCCAACTCACCAAGTATTGAATACAAAGATGGACCAGATAGAGGTTTGGTAAAGAGGTCGGCAAGCTGAAATTTTTAAGGAACAAAAGACAAAGATATCAACCCTGAAAGAAATTGTTGGCGAACAAAGTGACATTCTAGCTCAACATTTTTTGTCCGTTCATGAAAGATTGGATTCCGGGCGATATGGATTGCGTCTTGGCTATCGAAATATATAAGGACTGGTAATGATGGTTCAAAGGATAAATTAGTGAGAAGACGAGTGAGCCAGGTTAATTCTGCAACAAGACGCCTTATTGAGTGATATTCAACTTCAGTTGAAGAAAGGAATATGAAGGTTTGTTTTTTCGATTCCCAACTGATGGGAGAACCACCAAGCTTATAAAGAAGCCACTCATAGATCTGCGAGAATCACGACAAGCCGCCTAATCTGCATCACAAAAGGATAAAAGAGAAAAATTGGGGTTTGAATTGAGAAAAAGGCCTTGAGTGGGGCTTGATTTAAGGTATTGAAGGACACAAAGAGCTATTGTGAAATGGGAAATAAAGGGTTGTTGTTTGTATTGGCTAATAGTCAAGACAGTGAAAGAAAGGTCAGGCCTTGTATGGGTGAGGTAGTTAAGTTTTCCAATCAAACATCGATAGATGGTTGGATCAAGCAAAGGAGTTCCTGATGCAGCAGTTAATTTGATGGAATGATCAAGTGGATAAGATATTGTAGGGAGACTAGAGCAATCAAATTCACTGACTAAGTCTCAAGTAAACTTGCTTTGTGTAATGATGAAACTTGTTGGTTCTCGTATGATTTCCATTCCTAAGAAATAATGAATTTGCCCAAGATGCTTTATTTGAAATTCTGAATCTAGAAATGACTTAAAATCTGAAAATTCTTGAGCATCATCAACGGTAAGTAATAAATCATCAACATAAACTGCCACAATGGAGATAAAGCTTCCCGTCTTTTTAAAAAATAATGAATAATCATTGAGAGATGAGGAAAAACCTTTAAAATTGAGAGCCCCTGCAAGCCTTGCATACCATTTTCTGGAGGCTTGTTTTAAACCATAAAGAGCTTTCTTGAGTTCACACACATGGTGGGGACTGGGTGGACACATTCCGGACGGAAATTTCATGTAAACCTCTTCCTGGAGGTTTCCATGGAGAAAGACATTATTTACATCAAACTGAGAAACTGGCCAATTCTTCTTGATTGCAATAGATAATAGGCATCTGATAGTCGTCATCTTAACAACCGAAGAAAAAGTTTCATTGTAGTCTATGCCTTCATTTTGTATATCACCTCTGATAACCAATCTTGCTTTAAGCCTTTCTATACTTCCATCGGCCTTTTATTAAACCTTAAAGACCCACTTACAAGGTAAAACTTTCCTTCCAGAAGGGAGAGGCATGACATCCCATGTTTGATTAATGATCAAAACCTACAATTCAGAATCCATGGCAGATTTCCATCCAGGATGTCGAGAAGCTTGAGAATAATGAGTGGGTTCTGAAATTTGTGAAATAGAATGCAATAAAACCTGATTTTGATTGGAAATAGATATGTAGGTGGTGAGGAAGGTACTGCTAGACAAGTAGTAGTAAGATCAGTGGTAAAAATGTTATTGCAAACAAAGTCATGTAAATGACTAGGTAAAGTACCTTTGTTTTGTTTATCAGATCTTCTAGGGGTTGGGATGGTAGGGAGAAGTAAAGGGTCTTGAATAGTGGAGGTAGGTGGAGTAGTAGTAGTTTGAGGATGAGAAGTGGAATTTGCGTCCATAGCATGAGATAAAACTGGTGAGGGTTGGTCTAAAATTGTACGAGAAGAAAAGAGCATGGATTAATCTGTAATGTGATTAGAATAAATAGAAGTGATAGGTGGAACAATGGTAGATAAAATGGTATTAGGAAAAGAGGAAAATGGAAATATGTGTTCATGAAAATGAATATCCCTTGATATGCATACCTTCTTAGAATCTAGAATAAGGACTTTGTATCCTTTTTGTCCAGTAGGATAGCCTAAAAAGATGCAAGCAGCTGCTCTAGGCTGAAATTAGCCTCTATCACGTGATAATGTAGAAGCATAACACAAACATCCAAAGCTTCTTAAATAATGATATGAAGGTTTATGATTAAACAAGAGTGCCTAAGGAGTGTTACCTTGCAGTACTCTAGATGGAAACTTGTTAATCAAATATGTTGCGGTGAGTGTGCACTCTCCCTAATAAGGAATCAAAATTTTGGAATGGAATGTCAAGCCCCGAGCCTACACCCTAGGTGGAACTGGCACTCGAGAACCATTTCTTGCCCCAAGCGATCCCTTGGCCTAGCTAGACTCCCAACGGAAGACTTTAAACATTATTACAATGATCAAATGCATTTATAAAACAACTGTCTCAATTTAAACTCATAACGTTTAAGGATAAAACATTCAAACTAGCCATAGATGGAAACTCAAGTCTTATAGAAAAACATCTGCAATTCAAGACTAAACAACTATGACTACTCGTCTATGAAGCCTCTAAAACATAGAGGGATGTCGGGACAAGACCCCCGATCATCCTAACAACTGAAATACTAAAGCAGTGTGAAAGGAGTCCTTCGGAAATCAAGGAGGCTCACTAACTGACTCTGAGTGCTCAATTGGATCAACGAGGCGCTTAATGCTAATCCTGGTTACCTTTGTCTGCATCATAAAATGATGCAGGCCTAATGGCATCAGTACATTGAATGTACGAGTATGCGAGTGGAATACTAAACAAGACATAAGCTTGAAAGGAATCTGAAAAGAACACTTACATTGGCTTTACTGAACTCATGAATAACTAAACTCAAATGCAAAGTAAAAACAACAATAAAGGCTCAGTTTATACAAAGCATTTAAAACAATAGGTGATAACTCAATGTATTAAAGATATACAATAACAACTCAGTTTACTCATATAATAAAATAATATAATACTATGGGAGTTTCTCTAACCGACAATCACCACTATGAGCCTAAGTGATGATACAACATCTCGCCCACGCTACCAGAACTGTCCTATACTTTGTCGTCATATAGAACGCCTCAACTAAGTGGATCCACTAGTCTATGCTAAAAAAACTAAGGAATCATCTAAAAAGTATGATCCTTTCTACCTATGATGGCTACATGGTTTATGGAGACTTGAGTTATTATGAACTCGCGTTCCCATATCGGTTCTCAATACTACTCCCAAAATATACTCAACTCATATGTTTTAAAAACAAAAACTCTTTCTGTGATTTGAGATAATTACTCAAAAACTACCTCAAAGGCTCTCTTAGAGATCGGTGTTTCCTTTCTTGCTCAAATGTGAAAATATTTTAACTCTTGGTAATACTTAGTTCCCGTATAATCTTTAAAGAAATGAAGTTTACTCTTACTCTTTACTCAACTCAAAGCTTAAGTCTTAAAACAAAGTTAAAACGTTTGTAAAAGACTTTTAGAAAACTCTATGACCTTCCCTTGACTTGACTAAAATTAACTTTCCTTGAATTGAATTATAGATTCAAGGTTCATGATCTCATGTTTATGGATGATTTCATGATGTTTAGACGTACCTTAGAGTGTAGAAATCAACTAGAAAACATAGGTACGTTGCTAAGGAAATAGTACGAAAAGAAGTGGGAAAGGTGGGAGAACTGGCGTCCCTGGCACTCTAAGAAGCGCGGGGCGCCAGAGCCCAAACTTCAGAACTGAAGTTATGGCGCTCTGGCTGGCGCTTCACCCCAGAGCCCAAACTTCAGACACTGAAGTGGGACGCTCTGGTTGGCGCGGCTCCCCAGACCCCTGCCCAGAAAACTCCAATTTTTCTCCTTCATTTTTCAATTCTAAGCCCTCTAATTTCACTTGGTTCTTTCCCCAAATACTTAGAATCGAATATATGCTCAAAATCACACCTAATTGCATGAATCAAACTCAAGAAACTTCAACAACAAGAACCCACAAGATTCCAAATGAATTTCATCAATAACTCATAATATTTGCTTTCAAAACTACAAAGTTTCGCTGAATTGAATCATGATTGGCGCGTGGATGAACTAACCCAACGCTATGTGATCTCACATACCTCGTAGGGATCTCCCCTTGACGAAATCCACGACCTTAGCTTCAAGAACTTGACGATTCCTGGCTTCTTCTTCTCCTTTCTCCTTTCCTTTTCTCTTCTCTCAAAACCCTAACCCAAATTTCAAAAGCGTAAATTGACTAATTTCAGTTTAGACCCCTAAGTAATTACCAAAAATGAAATAAATTAATTGGGTATGGAAAAGACCAAAATACCCTTCCAAAATCCATATTAGACTTTCCTTATCTAAACAACCCAACTTCAAATGGGCATATCTCACTCATACGAATTCATAATCACGCTAACTTGGCGGTTTTAGAAAGATAATTCCAAGATATTTCCTACGGTATCTGAAAGTACACCTAAATCGTCCTGAGCTAGGAGTTATGGTCGTTTAAAATTGACCAAAAACTCAAACTTAACATAACCTAACCAATTTTCCAAATTTTTCATTCTTTCCAAAAATGACTCTTTCTAGTTCTTTCAATTAGCAAGATGTTACATGGAACATTAAGGCTCTAGCAATTTCCAGTAAGTGCCTATGTTTCCTTTCCAGAATTTCATTCTATTGAGGTGTGGTTGTACAAGAAGTCTGATGTAGAATTCCCTGTTATTGTAAAAATGAAGAAGTTTATGCACTCTTCCCTAGTTCCAAGGCATTGTCCGATCTTATTAGTTTCACTTTAGCATTGAATTGTCTTTCTATCATGCATAAGAAACACTTGAGTACTGAAAAGACATTTGATTTAGCAGTCAACAAATAAGCCCAAGTCCATCTGCTGAAATCGTCCACAATTGTGAGAAAGTATTTATAACCATTATAAGTAGGAACCTTATAGGGACCCCAAATATCAATGTGAAGAAGATAAAAAAATCCTTTACTCCTGATATGACTAGTTGAAAATGGTAGTCTGGACAATCTTGCTAAGGGGCACACAGTGTAAATGCATTCAAAATTTGAAGAGAATGAAATTGAACTGATATATTTCATTGCATTGAAAGGAAAATGCCCTAATCTTACATGACAAATCAATTCACTCAGCTTGTTCATCGCTTAAAACATATTCAAGAAGAAAAATCTATTGGATCAGAAGTCAATGTCAACTCGGCTGCTGGTATATTTTTTAACATTCGCCCTCTTGTTATTCAGTATATAATTCAAATTTTAAATCTTGGATCATTAGTTCAGGGGCCTTTGAACATATATGCTTTGATCCTAACTCTTTCTTATCTCCCATTCCCTTACCTAAGCCTTTAATGGTCAGGTTACCTAATTCATCTAGTGTAAAGGTTACTCATGCATGATCTATTTCTCTTTTGCCTGATTTTATACTAACAAATGTCGTTCATATCTCAAGTTTCAGATATAATTTACTCTCAATTCATAAACTATGTCTATCTTTCAAGTGTGTCATCATGTTCACGTCTACTAGTTGTCTTTTGCAGGGGCCTTTCTTGAAGAGCCCTCAAGTTTTCGGTGAAGTCAAAGATGGACTATGTATTTTAAAGCCTACTGGAACTCAACCTCTTGCTACAAATAATATAGTTTTATTTCCTAAGAGAGCTAGTTCTCATTCTGTTTCAGATTCAGTAGTTTCGTTTCCTATGAGATTTAATTTTCATTATGTTCTAGCTTCAGTTTATGTCCCTATTTTAGCTAAATCACAATCTGATGTAATGTAATATAGGACAGAATATATGGGAAATTTTCTGTATTTTCTTATGATCAAAGTATAGATTTCTACCACTATTAATACATGTAATTGTTGAAAAGGAAATGTAAAACAGAATTAATGTTTTTACTCTAACTCCAGATGATTTTATTCTTTACCATATATACAATTATTCTTTTTACAGTTGTGTATCTTGTGAGTTGTGTATATCTTGTGAGTTGTCAATTCCAATATCAGATCAATTCAAATCAAACGAGCCCAATAGATAGCTGGCCCAACTTGTCTGTAAGGAGTCCATTCTCCTCTTTCTTATCTTGGTTAACAATGTTAACAAGAGTGGTTCCCTTTTTGTGTGAATGCAGCCTCTTATTGTAGAAATATAGGACAGAATGTATGGAAATTTTTTTGTATTTTCTTATTATCAATGTACAGATTTCTACCACTATTTATACATGTAATTATTGAAAAGGAAATGTAAAACAGAATTAATGTTTTTACTCTAATTCTAGATGATTTTATTCTTAACCATATATACAATTATTCTTTTTATAGCTGTGTATATCTTGTGAGTTGTCAATTTCAATATCAGATCAATTCAAATCAAACGAGCCCAATAGATAGCTGGCCCAACTTGTCTGTAAGGAGTCCATTCTCCTCTTTCTTATCTTGGTTTACAATGTTAACAGGGGTGGCTCCCTTTTTGTGTGAATGCAACCTCTTTTATCTCCAACACATCCTGGACAAACAATCTCTTCAAGTTGAGCATTTTTTTTTCTACAATATATATATTTGAAATTGAAGTATTATATTTTAAAAAGTTGAAATCACAAATTTGAAATTGAAATCCTACTTTTCAAAGAATCTTGAATTAGTAATTATAATTTGAAATTGAAGTTGAAATTTTGTTCAAATTTCACAAACAAACACGATTTCAAATTGAAACTTCAAATTTGAACTCTAATTCAAATTAGATGGCTAAATGCCTATTAGGAAATCCAAAAAATAAAATAAAATATGATGACATGGTTATTGGGCTATTACTCAAGTTCTAGCCAAAGACCCTTTGCCTAATTTTATTTGGAATAGGATTTAAATTTTTCTCTTTTTTTTTTTTCCCAATTCTACTTGGAAAATGATCGAAATTTTATTTCTACTTGGAGTTAATTTTGGCTTTAGGAAAAAACACCACTCTATGAATAGGATAATTTGAGAGATTTATTAAATTGCTCATTAGTATGTCTTTGAAAAACATTAGCACGTAAGAGAGGCATTATGAGAGAGCTTTCAACAAGAAAGAAGAGAGAAGAAAAGGGTTCTTTTTGCCGCAATCTTTTTCTCCGACCAACAACTTTTAGATCGTGAAACCGATTCGTTAACTGTTGGATCGACTAAAATTTTTACCAGATGTTCCTAACATCTTGGTATTTGACTTGAACGGTGGAGATCGAAGCATGATCCAATTTCAAGTCTCGAACAGTAGTTGAGTTTAATTTGGGTGTATTCTTTCTATTTGCTTTTGTTGGTATGACTATTGCTTCTTTGTATTTGGCAATTGTTGTGTAGCCATTTAGGAGTATATTTGTAACCCTCTTATTGTTATAATGAAAAAATTTAGATTTTGGCGATCCCATGATTGTTACCTTTAATTTGAGAGTTTTTCCACATTAAATTTGGTGTTCTTTATTTCCAAGATTACGTCTTTCCATCACAATAATGATATAGGAAACTTTAAAATGGGCAGCTAATTAATAGACAATAATTAAAGAAAAGAACAACTCTTTTTCCATGTAAGTGCAAGACCAGTGGAATCTAAAGAGAAACTTGTTTGAATTATTATGCAAAAGGGGTTTGAACAAATAGGTAAAAATATCAAAAACCAAAAGATATTATTCATCGCTCATATTTTCTCTTTCCAAAATGGAGTAAACATTACAAAGTCTCCATCATAAAATAGACAAAATAAAAATAAATGGAAGAACTTGATATAATTTGTTAGATTCTTGAAGCTGGGGTAGAAAGTATCTTGATATGTCATGATGTGGGGTTTTAATTTGTTGGGAATCTTATATATAATACTATATTTTATTTTGATTCTCTCTATTTTGCCATTAATTTTTTTGAAAATGATGGATCAGATTCCAAAATTACCTTTGATGTTTTCATCATTTCTTCCTCCTCTACCTTTTGTTTTGTTTTTAATTTGTTCTTTTATTTCCATTGATGGTGTGTGTGGGGATGAACTAAAGAAAATGATGGTTGCTATGATATTTTGTCTATAAACACAATGAAAGATGACATAAGTTTGGTTCTTGTGAAAGTAGAAACACTCTTGATGACATCAAAGGTTGAGGTCTTAGTCATATAGTGACTTCTTTCGTTAGCTCGGTGATATGCTAGTTTATTTAATCTAGGTAACAACTGAAAACTCAAGAAGGTCTTTTTGGTGAAGCATTTGTCGGTAATCAAAAGTCTCATTCTGATTATGTCATGAGACCGACTGAATCAAGTCCATAAACCTGAGAATAAAAGATTGTTCATTCTATTTCGTCAAGTAGGTAATTAAAGTAAGGATACAAATCACTTTAAATAATAAAATGCATTCAATCATAATTACAGATTTTGGATTCGAACTATGAATATTGAAAATATTCTGATAGAGAACACTTCTCATCTAACGAATCTTACTCAACGCAAATTTTAATTAGTAAAACTCCATCCTAATGTATTGAGATGACATAATAATTCATTTTCACATTATAAGGGTGATGCATTTAAAGCAAACATACAAAAAGAAAACAAGGCATTTAAAGCAAACATACAATAGAAAACAACAAGACAAGGCCATGCCTATTCTCTCATAGAACTTATATTAGCTAACAAAGGTAAATTGTTAATTGACCCCAAGTAGCAAGAGGTCACATGAACCCATTAAACAAAACGTTCATCAATATATATCCATAAAAGGCAAATGATTCGTTTGACTCAACATAGCAAATTAATTAGCTCATATCTTAAGTTATAACAAGTGAGACATATTAGTACAAAAAATATTATAACAAGTGAGACATTAGTACTAATATCTCAAGATAATCACCACCTTGCATATATTAAAATATTCAAACAACAATGGTCCCAAGTCACTTGTCATTGTAGTACAAAAAACATGTGTTTCAATTCCTCCACGAAAAGATTTTAGGCATAATATCTCCGAATTTCTGAACTTGACGCTTTTTATTTATCCTTTATGTCTCAATTTATGTGGTATTTTTCGTTTTTGGAGAGTCAAACAGTTTAAGTTTGACCGAAAACTTACTTGTAGAATCTTCAATTTTTTTAAAATGAATTTATATATTTGTAAACTAAGTAAAAAGTTCTATAAGTCACAATGATTGACAATTTAAAATAATTAAAAGATATATGAAAAGTTTACAGTCAAAGATAGACTTGTTTGAATCTCGAAATCCAAAAGGTGCCACATAAATTGGGATGGAGGGAGTAAAATATATATCTTTTAATTTGATTTAATTTGATATTTATGTCTTTTAATTTAAGTGCGCATAAGCAGACACTTAAACTTGTATAAAATTAAGCAAATAGACAAATGCGTCCTACCAGGGGCGGATCTATGAAGGGGTGTGGTGGTGCCACGCCACCCCCGAACTTCGACGGAAACTCTATATATACATAGGTATATATATATATATATATATATATATATATAATATTTATATAAAGATAAAGCGTGCCACCCAGAGAACAAAATTGGCTTGTGGTGCCACGATAGAAGGGCAACTTTAGAAGGCTGATGTTGCGGGTTCGAATCCCATTTGTACCTTTTTTTTTTGAGAAATTTGCTGCAAACGTTTTTTAAGAAAAAAAAAAGGCTCCAAGCACGTTTTTTAAAGAAAAAATAGCTGGCACATTTTTTCTTTTTTTATAATTGTTATTAACTTAAATTAAATTAATTACATTATTACTCCTTTGACTTTTCACTTGCTTATTTACTTGTAAAGTTGACTTTGATTTTACATGTTGCTGCGGCAACTGTGGAGAGAGCATTTTCGTCAATGAAGCACATAAAAAATAAAGTGCGGAATAGTATTGATAATCAATATTTAAATGATTGTCTAGTGTGTTACATAGAGCGTGATGTATTTATAAATGTTAGTAATGATGTCATTATCGATCGTTTTCAGAATATGAAAACTCGTTGAGGACAATTGTAAGTGAATGATGAATATTTATAATATTAGTAATATTATTGAAAGCTTTAAATTTGTTAACTTCATGCTTTTAGTGTGGAGTGTGGATTTGTAATATCTTATTATTTATATTTTATTGATTGATTTATGATATATATCGAAAAGACGAATAATTTAATCAAATATAAAATTAATTTAATCGATAAGTCTCTTTGGCATCCACGGACTCTAAATCTTGGATCCGCCACTGCGTCCTACATGATATAATACACGTAAAACATCATAGAGAATGTTGCATATGATGTGATTGCTACGTAGAACGTCAAGTAAGACAACACATATATCTACTTATTTAATTATATATAAATTTAATTGTTTAATATTTGTGCATACTCAAAATTAAATGTGCACATAATACATTTTTATATATTATCCATTCTATTTTAACAAATCTTTAATTTCAACGTGACATATTTAAAGATCATCATCCTTTTACTTCAGAGAGTCTTCTGAGCGTTATTTTGTCGTGATCGCTGTACGCACGCACGAGGAACCCCACAAAGTAAATTCTCTTGCATGTCATGCCAGTCATTTCACATCCAGGTGAAATGTGTCAGATTTATGGGTGGATCGAGAATTTAAATTGTATAAATTTAATTTTAATATTAAACTTAATAAAAAATTTATATTAGTTTTTGTATTATTAAATTTATACATATTATTTGTTGTTAAATGGATTAAATTCATATAATAACAGATAATATATATACATTTAATATTTTTTTAAAAACAGAAAAAAACTTATTACTCACTATTTTTAGCGAGTCATAAGTTTAATATCGGTACTTTTTAATATCACTACTTTACATTCATCATTTTTAAAAGGGCAAATTACATAAATCACATACTTTTAAGGCAAAATTATAATATATCCCTTAAAAGTTTATAATTACAGAAATCCCTCAAACGGATACAATAATATAAGCGTTGATACATTAATCTGATGTGCAAGATACATTAATCGTTAAGTAAGATACATTACATTTTATACATAATATACTAATCTGATGTACATTTTATACATGATACACTAATTTGATGCGCGAGATACAATAATATAAGCGTTGATACATTAATCTGATGCGCGAAAATGAGGAATTTTGAAAATTTGTAAAATTTATAGGGGATAATGATAATAAGTAAACTAAAAGGTGGAATTTCTGTAATTTTTTCTTTTTAAAAATCTAACCTAAAATGTTATGTGCTCATCATCTTTTTTCTGTTTAATATTTAGTGTCCATCTTATTATAAATAGTTATAAAACAAGCCACCCCAAATGTATAAGTCGTATAGTGTAAAAGTACTCACAATTTTATTTTTTCTTATTCTCTTTTGTTTTGAAATCTGACTTGCTCTCAGCTATGATTTGAACCTCTCATTCCATGAGAAAGGAGTGCCATGAACGACTGGGGGGGCGGGGGCGGGGGGAATCTTTGATTGCGTATTCATGTTTTTCTAGCTAAGATCAAATTATCACATGTCCCTTTCATTTTAAATAACTTGTTCATTTATAATAGATAAATAAATAAAATTCATTTTACCCCTATAATTATTATTTTTTGAAAGTCTAAATAAGTTTAAAAAATTTATAAAAGAAAACTTTGTCTAGAAAAATGAATAAAAGATAAATTAGTAAACTCATTCATATTATTTATAAGTGTGAATAACTAATATAAAACTAAGAGATTCTTTGATTGCGTATTGAATAAAGATTCATGTTTTTCTTGTTTTACTAGCTAAGATCAAATTATCACATGTCCCTTTCGTTTTAAATTACATGTTCATTTATTAAATCGAAAATAGATAAATAAACAAAAATTGATTTTACCTCTATAATTAATAGTTTTTAAAAGTCTAAATAAGTTTCAAACAAAAATTCTTTTTCTAGAAAAATGAATAAAAGATAAATTAGTAAAATCATCCATATATTATTTATAACTGTGAATAACTAATATAAAACGAAGAGAGTAGTATTTATCGTAATTTTGGTTAGCTTTAGTAGATATAAATTGATGGTCCACATGAAGAGTAGTAAATTAGCTTTTAAGGTATACATATTACATATTACAAGATTCAGAAATTGCTGGTACCCATTTTTCCCTTTCTCTCCTCTGTAAGACACTCTGTCTCTCTCTGTCTTGGTTTCAGTGGTTCTTTTTTTTTTTTTTTTCTATGGATATATGATTCCAAGAATTTTTTAAATTTTATTTTTGGTTCCCTTTTCTCTTTTACACTTTTAATTTACTTGCTTAATTCCCTTTTGTTTGTTTTAAACTGTACATACACTACTTGTTTGATTTTATTAATTATGTTTAATGTGTAGAGTATACATGTTGTTTACTAAATTGTCATGTTTGCTTAACTGTTTGAGAAATTACCAGAAAAAGAAGCTGTAATTTTACTTTAGAACTTTTCTTGAAATCTGTATTTTGATTAATTGCTCTGCATGTATTTGTCTAGCCGGTAGATTTGGGCTCTCGGTTTATGCTCCAGTTGTTTGAGTGTGAAAAAGGTGTTATAGTGGGTTAGATCTCCACGTTGGTTGGGGAATGGATGGGTGATTTGTTTATATGCACTTGACAATAATTGTCATATTTTTATATGGTATCAGTGTCATGTTCATTCTTGTTTGGACTTTCGCTCCATACTCTAGTTGCGCCTTGGCGTGAATGGGGTGCTAGAGTAGATTAGAGTCTCACGTTAGTTGGGAAAATGGACTTGTGATCTGCTTATATGGACTTGGACAATTCTAGCCTGAGATAGTTTTTATGGTTGAGTTAGACCTAAGTGTCACATCTTTACAGGATGCTAGTAGAAATGTATTGGAAAAATTCTACCCTGACTTGCTTGGGATTGAGGCCTGGGTGTGAACGGGGTGCTAGAGTGGGTTAGAGTTTGACGTTAGTTGGGAAAATGGACTGGTGGTATGCTTACATGGACTTGGAAAATTCTACCGTCATGAGCTAGTTTTTGGGCTGTGTTAGACCCAAGTATCACATCTTTACAGTATGCTAGTAGAAATGTACTGGAAAATTTCTACCCCGACTTGCTTCGGACTGAGGACTGTTTTTTTTTTTATTTACAACATATAGTCCCAATTGTAGTTGACTTCTTGTATGTTGGTAATTTGTGCAGTGAATGATGGCTTTTTCAGGTGCTAAAGAAGATGGAAGAGAGGTGAAGATTTACGAGTATTTGGATGAACTAAGCACTGATCTAGCAGAGTATATATCAGAACTATCAGAAGCTTCTGTGAAAGAGAGAGGAGTATTTGCCATCGCGTTATCCGGTGGATCGCTCATTAGTTTAATTAGGTATGTAAGCACATTCTCTATCTGTTCATATTTGTTCTGTTGCCTTCTCTATAAGATTGTGTAAATATGTTTGAAAACTTGGAGGAAGCAGAAAACTATGTGAAGCACCTTACAGCAAGACTGTTGATTGGTCCAAATGGTATATATTTTGGGTGGACGAACGTGTTGTGGCGAAGAATCATGCTGATAGTAATTACAAGCTAGCCAAAGATGGATTTTTGTCTAAGGTAAATGTCTCAACTTCAGCTTTATTCTGCACACTATTTGTTGTTGTGAGCCTCAGTAGTAGTTAACATTGACTATCCTATTTCTTTGTCAAAGCAATGCCTTTCCTTTTACGGGTTGTGATTCATTATAGACGTGTTCTTTGTCACGAGATCTTTAAAGTAGATCTCTTCTAAGAAATTGTTTTGGGTGATTGAATTTACTATAGCCAGATCTTGATATTTCACTCTAAGAGTACGATCACAACGTCCCTGTGGAAGAATAGTTATGTTAAAATTGTCCACATATGATGCACCTTGAAAATGCAGGGAATCTTCCAAACCTTTGTGTTCTTGTTATCCTTTTAGGCCGGTCCATCTCTTTTGTCATTTACGAATATCATGTAGACTTTTCGTGCTGTTGGTCATGTCTAACATTTTCGAGAACTTTGATATAATCTGCTAGTTGTGGAAAAGTATTTAACATGAGATCACTATACTGTTCCTTAATCACTAGTGATACTTACTTTGAATAGCTTCCTTTATGATTTTTGATACTATATAGCCCATCGAATAATTGTTAAAGATCTCTAGTGAGAAAGATGAGGAACTTTGTCTCCTCTTTTTTCTACCTAGTACTGTATTTTGAAATCGTATTTCTATCTTCTGTTCCGAAGTAAGTTATCACGTTATAACCATAGAAGGTTTTGTTTGTCATTGTGGTAGGATAAATCATCATTCTTGTTCTGATATTTGTATCAACTTAACGTGAAAAGACTCGCAATTGTAGATACAATTATGAAGTTTGATGGCCAGGTTTAGATATTCTGAAGGGCCATTTTTACTTTTTCTGGTGTTAACTATTGTTATACGGTCCCATCGATCTGTTCTAATGGTGTAGAGACGAGCGGTGAAGGAATTAAAAAAAAGGATAGACTTTTAGTAAAGTTTCCCTTTTCTTATCCACAATATTCCATTTACTTGTAACCCGAGTTGGATTCAAAAGTAAACGAACGAAAAAGAGAAGACTAAGGGGGTGAAATCGTGGTTTTATGATAGTACATAGAAGCCAATACTCTATTGATTTCCTTCAAATCTCTCACCTGGTGTAGTATGTCTCAATTATGGCGCGTTTTCACTTTTCAGGTACCTATAGTTCCAAGCCATGTACATTCGATCAACGACACAGTATCAGCTGAGAAGGCAGCTGAAGACTATGAGTTTGTAATTAGACAGCTTGTAAGGACTCGTGTAATCAGCGTTTCTGATGTTAGCGACTGCCCCAAGTTTGACCTCATCCTACTCGGGATGGGACCTGACGGTCACATTGCATCTCTATTCCCTGATCACTCCATACTCGATGAGAAAGACGAATGGGTGACTTTTGTAACTGACTCACCTAAGCCTCCTCCGGAGAGGATAACTTTTACTTTGCCTGTCATTAACTCTGCTTCTAATGTGGCTGTGGTTGTAACTGGAAGCAGCAAAGCAGAGGCTGCACATTTGGCAATTGATGATGTCAGGCCTGACGTTCCGTCATCGCCTGCAAAGATGGTCCAGCCAACTAAAGGGAAATTAATATGGTATCTGGATAAAGCAGCTGCCTCAAAACTAGATTGCACAAAATGTTCAGAGTAGGGCCAGGGTTTCAAGTTCCCTTGTCAACAAAATGTACAACTGTATGGGGCACAAAGCATGTGGAACTTAGTACATTCTTATCTTTTGTCAGGATTTTGTAGTTCACCTTTCCTTAATTTCACAACTTTTTTATGCCTTTTGGAATTAGAGTGGTTATTGAACTTTTGTGATGGATCGAGTATCTTCCCTATTCTGATGTAAGGGGACATCAATAATAGATCCTTACCCACCTTTGAACTAATATGAAGAGACAGATCGATGACTTAAGTTGTTTGGACTTTTCAAAAAATTGTCACTCTTGTCGAATCCTTTAAAAATGTACTATTTATTGGTGGATCCAAACCGTTTCAATTAGCATTTTGAAGAGTCCTAGCAAAATGCAATACTTAGCTAACCCGAGACAAATTTATCTCCTCTTTAGGCAGGGATGGCAATGGGGAAGAGAGGATGCGGGGCGGTTGAAGTGGGTAATTTAAAAACTAATGCTGGCGGGGCGGGTTGCGAGTCTATGTGGCTTTATGCGGGTTCAAACTTAATTTTAACTTTTTATATGTATAAGAATAATAGAACATTACTTATCAAGATAATTTTTTTAAAGTCATTAAAATATTTAAGATAGTAGATGAAAATAGTTCAATCAAAACTAATACAGTTTCTTACATGCTTCTCAATTAACCTCTAAAAATAAAATTATAAGTCATTATCTATTAAATTAATATAAATTAATGAGAAGATGAATTTATGTTTATGAATTTAATTTTAGTATCAAACTTAATTAAAAAGAGGAAATAATCAAAAAATTATGCGAAGCGGGGAGAGGCGGGTTGAAAATGAAAAAAATTGTTACACGGAGAGGGCTAAAAATTTTGCGTGTTAAGCTTAACCCTCCCCTCCCCGCCCCGCCTCATCTCTACCAAAAAATCTCCTTCTTCGCAAATGCAGTCCTCCTCTAGCAAACACGAAGAACAGTGTACTAGAAACAAAAGACATCAATTCAGCTATGAAGTTCATCAACCGAAACACCAAATGAACCAACAAAAATCATTTGAAACCCCAAGAAAACATACCAAATATGCAGATTGACTATAAAATATGTTTCCTGAGCGAATATTGATCGTTGTAAAAATTAACTCTCTTAAAACTCAAAAAACTAATCCATGAATCAAATCAAATCTGAACACCTTTGGATCCATGCAATCACCAAACTGAGTCAAAAGTGACCTTAAGGGACCTAACAAAACTATCAAAATTTGAATCCGAGCTTGTTAACCTAGAATATTGACTTTGGTCAAACATCTCAAATTTTGAACCTTCAAAACTAAAAATATCATCCATTCACCTCGGGAATTATTCCACTGATATTTGAAAGTTACAAATGACATAGCTAGCGTTTGGCCATAGATTCTCAAATATTTTTGGCAAATATTATTTGGGTGAGAATTTTGGGTGAAATTTCACTATGTATTTGACCATAATATTTGGGAAACACAATTCACTTTTTTAAGAAATATGATTTATACCCATATGTTTTAAAAACTATCAAAACTAATCATAGGTTGTATTACATAGCAAGATAGAAACGTCAATGAAACAAGATTCGTGACTTCCGCAACAATTCAATTGGATCTTCGTTGCAGCAAATAACAAGTAGTGTCCATTACACTAGAGCAATGTGATAGTTCGGAGTGAGTGCAACAAGCATCATCCGTACATCGTGAAGTTGATGAAGTAGATGAAGCACATGACTTTATTACACTGAGCCGATTGTTTGTCATTTCCATCAACAACCATATCATCACTTTCATATTCACTGAATATTCCATCAATGATTTGATGTGCAAGCAAAAATTTATGTAATGCTATGCAAACAACTACTATAGAGGGTGTTTTTGTAAAAGATTAAATTAATTTTTATAAGCTCCCAAATAATGAAATTTGGCCCAAATACTAGTTTTTTCTAGTATTTGGAAATTTGGGTTATTTGTCAAAAATATTTGTCAAATAATGACAAATTCAAATTATATGAACAAATACAATTTGCCAAATTTTTTCCAAATATTACTTGGAAAATCTATGGCCAAACGAGTCCATAGAAAAGCTATAGGGAGTATAAAAATAGGAAAAATACGTAGAAAATCCAAAATGACCATGAGGATGAATCAAAAAACTAGGTGGGTGAATTTATTTAATTGGGATGACAGTTTAAAATTAGATCAATGATAAAATAACGCATGGAGTTTAAATAAATATTTTTAAAAAATTCAATGTTGAACATTAGTCATAAGGGTATAGGTGAAACGAAAAGAGAACCAAAGTAATCAGGGGGATATTTTTAACAAATTGAGAAGATGAAGTGTATAGTTTGATCTTCTTTTTCCAATCCAAGGTATTTTTTTGCCCTTTTTATATATTTTATGACAACATCGAAGAATATGTATAATACTTTAGTCACTTCAATAGCAAAAACGTGAAATTAAAAATTAAAGTATTTTATATTTTCAATAAATATGTTGTGGTTTTTTCTGGATATGTTTTCTCTCTCGGTGCACGTTAGCATAACTTGCCCCCACCATGGGTAAGAGAGCTCGGATACCCAGTCAAAAAGCGATAATGGTGAGGGAAGCTCAAGAAATGAAGGGGAACTCTCAAAGAGGTAAAAAACCAGGTCCAATAGTGGGGAAAACTGTGGAGTCGGGCATGAAGGTAGATGAATCAGGTTCAAAATTAGGTGAATCTAGAGGTAGAGAGGAACTAAAGTCAATCAGTGCAGATCCAGCTTCAGTGCAACTGAAAAACAAAGAAAAAGTAACAAGGGTAATGTCGAAGGAAAAACTAGAGCAGACCAATGGACAGTGTCATGCAATCGGGAACACCAGCAAAGTAATGTAGTTGGAATATGTAATGAGATTGTGCAAACATCTAGGGGGGAAGTCAGGTGGAATCTAGTAGTAGCAGGCAGTCCTGGGCAGATGAAGTGGAGGAGGAAATTGCTTCGCAAGGGAAGAAGAAATCGATATGGGATGATTTTGATATAACAAAGTTATCAAATGCAGGGTACAAGTTGGAGTATGTAGAGCCTCCAAAACAAGGGGAAAACCAAATGGTGGAAATAGAATTGGAGGATATCAGATTTGAGATAAAATTTTGGGGCAATGTTGTAGTATGTTATGTGCTTCGAGCTCACCCACCCTTCCAAGTAGTGCAGGGGTTTATTCAGAGGCTATGGGGAAAGCATGGGATTGATAAAGTATCAATGTTGAAAAATGGAGTGATTGTGGTGAGATTTAAGTCAGAAATAAGGAAACAAGAGGTGCTACAAGGTGGAATCTACCATTTTGATAACAAGCCATTTATTGTAAAGGAATGGACACCAAATTTAGAGTTCACAAGGGTGGAATTGCAAATTGTACGTATATGGATCAAATTGCCAGGGTTGGCTATCAAATACTGGAGCAGGAAAGGGTTGAGTAAAATAGGGAGCCTGGTAGGAAGGTCGTTAATGGTAGATCATAATACTGAGGCAAGAAATGGGCTAAATTTTGCTAGAATGCTGGTGGAGGTAGAAATGGGTGCACAACTACCAGATGAGGTGAGATTTAAGAATGAGAAAGAAAAACTGATAGAACAATCTGTGCAATATGACTGGAAGCCTACACTATGCAGATTCTGCAATAAATATGGACATGTGGAGGAGGACTGTAGAGTGAAGAAAAAGATACCAAAATCGGGTCAGATGAATAGAAAGAATACAACGGAACAAGGTGCAGGCATAGTGAAGCAGAAGCAAGCTACAGAGGTAGTTCAGAAACCAACACAGATAATTTAACAACACACAAGAGGGGATAAAGGGATCATTATGAATAAGGAAGGCAGGCAAACTCCTGTAAGAATAGGGAAACCTAAGTCTCTAACAAGGCAGAATTCTACAGTAATAAGTGAAAATTCATTTCATTTTGCAGAGGAAGACTGATAATGTAGGGGGTAGGGAAAATGTGGGTGGCCAGACTAATGAAAGGTCTGGAAATGGTTAACTTGCTTAGCTGGAATGTGAGGGGGCTAAATGGCCTAAATAAGCAAAAAGAGGTCAAACTTCTTTGCAATGAGGAAAATGTAGGGTTGATAGGATTACTTGAAACAAAGATAAAGAGGGGAAAAATAGAAAAGCTGGCTGGGAAAATATTTGTAGGATGGGAATATACTACTAATTTGGAGTACCATTATAATGGTAGGATATGGTTAACTTGGAAACCTGACTACTATAAAGTGCAAATCATCAGCAAGTGTGCTCAACAGATTACTTGTGAGGTAACATTCATACCTCTTCAAATTTCTTTTGAAATTTCATATGTATATGCTTTTAACAGTATGGAGGATAGGAAAACATTGTGGGATAGTTTGGGTACTCAAAGTAGAAGATGTGTAAAACCATAGATGGTGATTGGGGACTTCAATTCAATATTGTCTGGTGATGATAGAATAGGAGGAAATCATGTAGTGTGGTCGGAAATAGTAGATTTTAATGAATGTGTGACAGATTGTGGGCTGATGGTTTTCCCTACTCAAGGGAACATGTATACTTGGAGTGATAAACATGATTGTAATAAAAAAAAAATCAAAAATTAACTGGGTTCTTATCAATAATGACTGGCTGGATAAAATATCTTCCTGCAAAGCTATATTTTTACCTGAGGAAATTAGTGATCACTGCCCTGCAAGAGTGAGCTTTAGTGAATGTTATAAGATTAGGAAATCTTTCAAGTTTTGTAATGTATGGGCTGAGCACCCCCAGTTCAAGGAGATAGTAGAGAATGGTTGGAAAGTAAATATAGAAGGTTGTAAGATGTTCTAGGTGGTGAGGAAACTGAAATTACTGAAGAAGGAGTTGAGGCATCTACACTCTAAAAACTTTCAGAACAGTCTTACTGAAGCTAATGAGGACAGGGAGAAACTGAAGCAAGTACAAGGAAAATTGCAGACAAATCCAAATAATATTAAGTACCAGCAGTTAGAAAGTCAGGCTTATCAAAAGTTCAGGACTTTTTCTTATTTATCTGAATTGTTTCTGCAACAAAGAAGCAAAGCAACATGGATAAGATTGGGGGATGACAATACAAAGTATTTATATTCAGTCATAAAGCACAGAAAATTGCAGCATGCCACTACACAATTAAAGAATAGATCATGTGTTTGGGAAAATGTTCCTGCAGAGATTGCTAAATTAATAGTGGAGTACTATGAATACATCTTAGGAAGGAAAACTGAGCATAGAATAAAGGCAGTATGTGAACTAATATGCCAGGGGACTACACTTTCTGAGGGGGCAACAAAATGAACTGATAAAGAATTTTGAGCCAAGTAAGGCGAAGAAAACAATGTTCCAGATAGATAGCAATAAGAGTCCTGGACCTGATGGTTTTGGGAGTGGTTTCTATAGAGCAGCTTGGTCTATTGTGGGGGAAGATGTTACAAGTGCAGTGCTGTAATTTTTTCAAAACAGCAGAATACTGAGACAGATTAATGCCACTAGCATAACCCTCATTCCAAAGGTGGACATACCAGAATATGCTAGCCAATTACAGACTATTTCTTGTTGTAATGTGATCTATAAGTGCATCTCCAAACTTATTTGTAGTAGACTTAAGTCAGCTATAAGTAGTATTGTAGCAGAAAACCAATCAGCTTTTGTGCAGGGAGGTCAATGATGCATAATGTATTGATTTGTCATGACTTTTTGAGGCACTACAATAGGAAGAATGTGTCTCCTAGATGCCTCACGAAAATTGATCTGAAAAAAGCTTATGATATGGTGAGTTGGGATTTTCTAGAAGAAGTGCTAACTGGGTTTGGTTTCCCTGAAAAATTTATTAAATGGATTATGTTGTGTGTAACTACAACTATGTTCTCAGTGAAAGTGAATGGAGAAAATCATTGATACTTTGCTGGGAGGAGAGGGCTTAGGCAAGGAGACCCAATATCTCCTTTACTATTTGTGCTGGTGATGGAATGCTTATCAAGAACCCTCCAAACAATGAGTCTGCTACCATATTTTAGGTACCATCCAATGTGTAAGAAGGTGAAACTGACTCACTTGATCTTTGTTGATGACTTGATGATATTTTGTAAAGGTAATCTAGCTTCTGTAAACAGAGTAATGGAAGCATTATCACACTTTAGTGCAGCCATAGATTTGGAAGCCAACATGGAAAAGTCAAGTGTCTTCTTAGCTGGGATTGATGATGATACAAGAAATCAGATCATTAAAAGGATAGGGTTTGTGGTTGGAGAATTCCCTATCAAATACCTTGGTTTGCCACTTTCATCAAAGAAATTGAGGAAAACTGACTGTTTGTCCTTGATTGATAAGATTACTCAGAGGATAAAGGTGACATACTCCAAGAAGCTATCATATGCTGGAAGATTACAGGTGATAAAATGTTGTTCTATTTTCTATACATAGCTTTTGGGGAGCAATGTTTATCCTACCCCAAAGTGTGCTAAAGGAAGTAGATAAAATATACATGAGTTATCTGTGGGGCAGTTCTGATGAAGAGAAGAAGAAGGTTGCACTGGTCTCATGGGATAAAGTGTATCATCCTAAAAGACGAGGTGGATTGAATATAAAAGGAAGTAATACTTGGAATATAGCTTCGATGGGCCAATTGATATGGCATATCATAGAGAACAAGGAAGCTTTGTGGGTTAAATGGGTACATGATATATATCTAAAGGATGAAAGTTCAATATGGAATCACAAGGTCCCTATAGAGTGTAGTTGGTATTAGAGGAAACTTAATGCAATTAAGTATCAAATGTAGGTATGGTACTGCCAAGGCAAATACAAATTGACTCAAAGTGAGAAATATTCTATTACAAGAAGCTATCAGGCATTATTAGGACATAGGCCACACATGAAAATTACTGATTTGATTTGAACTGTTATGGCTCTACCTAAGCACAAATTTATGGTGTGGTTGGCAGTGCAAGGTCGACTACTCACTCAGGAGAGGAAATTGAGATTGCATATTCCAATTGAGGATAATGACTGTTGCCTATGTGATGAGCAGACTATGGAGACCACAATACATTTATTTGAAGAATGCAGCTGGACAAAAAGTGTATGGCAAGAGTTGATGAAGTGGGCAGGTATTACATTGACAAATAATGGAATCAAGCAGGTAATAGAGTGTATAAAGGTGAAACACTGGAAGCAGTTTCAAAAGGAGGTCGTTGCAGCTATAAGTGGGGCGATACTTTATCATACTTGGAGAGCTAGAAACTGGAAAAAATTTAATAGGAAAAGTGTACATAGAGAGGAGGTAGTAACACAAATTAAGAAGGAGTTGATAGAGAGATTATATTTCTTAAGTAAATCAAAGAAGGCAAGAAACTGTAGTTTTTTCATTCAACACTTGCAATGTATTTAGTTGTTTTTTGTAAGAGGCCTAAGTACTTTTAGCAAGAATGGGTGCTCTTTATTTTGTAATTGTTTTTGATGTTATGGTAATGTTTACAGTGGTTACCAAAAAATAAATATGTTGTGCGGACATGAAAGAACCTTAATTTTCTTCCCTTGTCAAGTGAGATTTCAGTTTTTTCAATAAAATTATGTTACTCATAAATTACTTTTCAATTAGTTTTAGGGATAATTTCGCTATTATCACATTATGGGAAAACAAGTAATGGTTAAAGGTGTGTTTGGTACGGAGGAAAACATTTTTCGGAAAGTATTTTTCAATTTTCTCATGTTTGGTTGGGTAAAATATTTTGGAAAATGTGTTTCAAATCAACTCATTTTCCTCAAATTCAAGGAAAATGACTTCTCTTCAAAAATTAAGGAAAACATTTTCCAAAACTTTCCTCCAACTTCAAATTACAATTTTTTTGTTGAAAAAATAAATTTAAAACTTATTTTTAAATAGTATTTTGAACTTCATTTTTTTTTTTTACCCACCATCACCCTGACCTCCCCCTCCCGCCAGCCCCCTAACCCACCCCCCCCCCCCAAATAAAAAGAAATTTAAATTTTGTTTTTAAAAAGTATTTTCAATTTCAAATTTTTATTTTCACCCCTACACTCGCCCCCTACCAGCCCCCCGCCCCCAAAAAAAAAAAAAAGTTTGTTTTTAAAAAATACTTTCAATTTCAATTTTTTATTTTTCAACCCCCACCCTACCCCACCCCACCCCTACTCCCCCGGTCAACCCCACTACCAGCCCCCCCCCCACCCCCCAAAAAAAAATTAAATTTTGTTTTTTAAAAAATATTTCCAATTTCAAATTTTTAATTTTTTTACCCCATCTCCCCCTACCCATCCCCGGCTAGCCCCACTACCAGCCCACCACCACCCCCTCCCACCCCCAAAAAAAATAAAGTTTGTTTTTAAAAAATATTTTCAAATTTTTATTTTTTTACCACCCACGCTACCCCCCACCCGCGATCCCCTCCCCCCCCAATCAGCCCCACCCTCTCCCAAAAAAAATTAAGTTTGTTTTTTAAAAACATTTTTAATTTCAATTTTTTATATTTTTACCCCATCTCCCTCCTTTAATTTCAATTTTTTATATTTTTACCCCAGGGTTAGAGGTACACTAGGCTCATGATGTCCAATTGGACCCTCTTCATCGGAAAATTACATCGTATATATAAGTAAAATTATACTTTAAACGGTTAAATAAAGCATTTTGGACATCCTTAAGCACACTAAAGTTTCTTAGCCCAACGGTATCATGGCCCAAAGCGAAGGTTTATAATTGTGTGCATGCACGGGTTCGAATCCCAGTTGCTGCATTTATTTTTACATTTTCAAAAAGCTTCTAATTAATTTCTAATTACAGTTAATAAATCAGTTATGTTTTTAATAATTCAAAATTAATATTATCTATTTAAAATCTTAATTAGTGACCTAATCATAGTTAATAAATATGTTATTTTTCCAATAATTCAAAACTCATATAATCTATTAGAATAATCTCAAATTAGAAACCTACAACTTAAAAATATAACAAAAAAAAGCATAGTAAACATTAAATTTTAATCATTTTTTCTTTTCACTAAAATTTTATATAAAATTTAAAACTAATTATTTAATTTAAATTTAATAAGCAAATTCTAATTTTTTTTATAAAGCTACTAAAAGTGAAAAAGGCTCTATATAGAATTTCTTTTTATAAAAACTCGTTTGATTTTACTCTTTATTTTTCATATCTTGTTGTTAAGTCACCAAAGGTTGGTGAAATCTTGAAGTATAAAAGTGATTTCATTATAAACTGAATTTTCTCTTTCTCTTTTTTCTTTTTCGTTCACTTCCTATTAAATAAACATGAAAATTCAAGCTAAATTTTACGTTGTTTGATTTTTAAAATTTTAGTATATTTTTTAATTAAAAAAATAAATTGTTAATGTTACGTAGTTTGATTTCAAAATTTTAGTGCACCATCGTCAAATTATTTTTTTTACCTATGCGATTCTTGGACATCCTTCGTGAAATTTCTAGCTACGCCACTGTCCCCCCTCCCCCACCCTTCCCCAAAAAAATTAAGTTTATTTTAATATTTTCAGTTTCAATTCAAAATTTATTTTCTACTCTCTAGTAAAAATAAAAGATATTTTCTCAAAAATAATTTTCATTAATAAATCAAATACTAAAATATCTTTTCCGGGATACTTTCTACTCACCAACCAAACATGAGAAAATACGTCAAAAATCTACTTGTTTTCCAGGAAAACATTTTCCATGGAAAACATTTTTCTTCGTACCAAACACACCCTAAGAGTTTAACATGATTGAAAAAATAAGATGTTATACATCATTCTATGTTAACAATATTCTAAAAAAATAGTGTCAAATTTAGTTTATTAAATAAAATTTCTCAATCCTTTTCCAAGTTTGAGCAGGTTTAACTATGCGTATATATATTTACGATTTCGACTAAGCCATTTTTGAAGAAACTCTAGTTTAATCAAAATGTCATTCTCATTCATTCCAATGGATATAATTCGTTCTCGAAAGCTTGAATTTTGTAAAACACGAATGAGTCTTCCATTGCTACATAAATGATCTTTTTTTCCCAAGTCCTCTTTAATATAAATGAGTAGATCTTTATTATTTAATCGATTCAATTCAATTTATCGCCCTCAGCGAACTCTGTTTAAAAAAGAAAGATTATTCGAACCACATTTTTTTGTGTTATTTGTGGAATATATAATACATATATGATCATATGCAAAAATAAATATTAACAACTCTTCAATCGACAAAACAACGGAATTATAATATACTTTATTTCAATACAAAGCATTATAAAGGATTAGAGATGGTTTACTGTCACAGACGCACATTCATTAACAAAGAAGAGTTTGTATTATTTGGACGATATAAAGAAATTTGGTTTATTTTTATAAAATGATCTATATCCTAATTCAATATAAAGATAAGGATAAAAAAAAATTGGGAAGCAATACGTCACAATCCAAAAATACATTAGGCCATGAGGGCACCTACCATTTTTCATGGACGAATCTCATTCTTTTTACAAATCCACTTTAGATGGTTAGAAAAAGGAGACTCAATTAAAATATTATTATAATAAAATTTCCATATTTCAAGTCAAACAAAGTGAATAAATAAAACCCCCAAAATCTGGTGTCACAAATTCAAGAACATCACGTTTATTTTTGGATCGTGACATCTATATATACTTATTCCTTCCTATATGCTCTAGGAGCTGCGTACTTCAATACATATTTAAAGCAAAAAATAATAATAATAATAGAAATACATGTGATATATACATTTTAGAGGTGCAGATAGTTATGTTTCGGATGTTATTACTACTATATGGGTGAGCAAAAATCAATTTAATCGATAAGAATACTATTGATTTATCGGAACTGGGTTATTAATTCAGTTAATGATTTTTAAACGGTTTTGTAAAAAAAAAAAAACCTATCAAGTTATCGGTTCAGTTTTGAATTTTATGATTTTTGTTAATGGTTAATTAAATTAATAATCCAATGAGATTGTATTAAAATTATTATTTTACTTCTTATTATATAACAATGACTTTAACATTTTACCCATATATCCTTTCTAAATTTTAGTTTAACTTTTGGTTGGAAGCAACACAAACTAAGATCGCTCACCTCCATTGAGAGATCTTCTCTTTTCTTGACATAAACTAGTATTACCTTTTCTCTCTCAATTTTAAATTTGATTGACAAAGACAAACAATTAATGTTGTTTCCTCAATTTGTTGAATGAGTCTTTAGAAGAAATTCGAACAATTATTGTCTTAACCAAAAATAAACAATGTAGAAGTTTGCCTTGGACTTCTATTCTTGTTACTATTTCTATTTTTATGAAAATTGCATATATATGATCATATGAATGTGTGAAAAAGAATAAGAGTAATTACTTATTATTCTAAGAAAGCTAAAGAAAAAAAAAATTCAAAGTTTTTTGAGATGTTTTGTTTAACTAAAAGGAGAAAATGAGAATATGAGATTAAAGAAGGTAAAATGATTAATCCAAATGAGCAGGATAAATAAAAACTAGGAAGCAAATAATATCATAGGGATAAATTTTTCAGTACAAAAGTTGAAAGTAGCAAACATTAGAGACTAATCATCCATGATATATAATTAAAAAGGTCCCCCAATTAAAGTCGACCATCTTAAATATTAATTTTCTTCCAATGCAAGTAGAATATCTCCATAAATCCCAAATATTGCTTCACTCCTCCAACGCTAAACCTAAATAAATCAAGAATAATTTTTATGTTAGACAAGTTTTTCACTATGTATATTTATATAATCAATTAATAAAAATAACAAAAAAAACTACTACTTCCCCTATTCAGAATATCAGGATCAAGTTGACTAATTTTCAGTGTAAATTCAAATATATATTGTTAGAAGCATCGAAAAATATTATAAATTACCTTAGTTAATAATTTAAAATATCAAAAAAGCGATAATTGAATTTATTTAACTTTTAATAGTAAAATGTCACGTAAAATGTAACAAATCAAATATAATCAAGAAACTGATTGGTAAATAAGGATAGATAATAATAAAATCTTACATTGTTGTTGTTCTCACTTCTCAGCCAAGGTCCCATTTGGAGTATTTGGAATGTACCTAGCCCACTATAACAAGAAATTATTATATTATATTATATTATATTATATTACTTTATATAATTATACATGTGCTTGAAAAAATAATAAATACAGTAAACTTAAATTTTTAAAAAATAATTCATTTAACTCACATTTTTAGCTGCTGCACTGAAAGCTTCTCTGTGTGGAATCTCTGGATGTGCTGTTTTAATACGCTGTATCTCATCCCTTTATAATAATCAAATAAATTAAGAATAATTTTTTTAATAAATAATAATGATTACAGGATTTAACATATACTCCCACGTGTCAAAAAACTTGTCATATTTTTTATATTTTTTATTTACATGCAATATTGATTAGAAGAGATATTTGACAATTTATAATCTATTTTCATTTATATATTTACTGTATTTATGTGTCAGAATTGTGGTGTTTGTAATTTTGAAAAACAATTACTATTATGGATTAAATAGTAAGAAAATAATAATTTGTCTTGAAATTCTAAAATGACAATTATTTTGAGAATTTTTTTAAAATGAAAAATATTTTTGAGACGGAGGGAATATAATTTATGAGCATTTAAAAAAAACTAACTGAATGAAAAAAGAAAAGAAGAGGATGTTTTACTTCATGAACCGATTGTAGGCCGATGGTAGCCTGTGCTTCTTCTCAGGAGCTTCAAACATAGTAACAAAAAATAATATCATAATCAGTAATTTATATTATAAGCTAAACAGAGAGGTTGATTTTTATCGATGATCACTTAATTTTTACTTTATTATAGTTATAGTCATTTTATTATATTTTGTAACAGAAAAGAATATCACAAAAATTATGATATTATTTTTTTTAAAATGAAAAAAAATCACTCAGCTTTACCTAAATATTATAGCAAGTCATTATAAGGAGATAAAAGAGAATCTATTTATATGATATTTCATTACTAAAAACAAATTACTTAATTATCGAATTTGTTGATAATCTCCAATTAATTTAATGCTAAATAGCTCTTAACTAATTAGATTTTCTTATAATTCATTGTTAATTCATAACTAAATTAAATCGGCACAAATTATTTGTTGTTTAACTACATAATTTTATCAATCGCTAATTTCTTATTTTCTAGTAATTCTTAGGCAAAGTTGAATAACTTAAAAAATAAATTGTTTAGTAAATTAATTGGTGTGCTTTTGGGGCGAAGTTCAATGACAAGAATATAGTGACATTTTCGACTCTATTTAAGTAAAGTTGAGTGATTCTTTATTATGTTACAAAAAATATAGTTTAAAAACTTTTGTATACAATAAGATAAAAAATTTAAATGTCAACTATACATTATTATAATCAACCCAACAAATAGACAAAAGGAAGACAAATTATATATATATATATATATATATATATATATATATATATATATGCTTACGTTTTACAACAAAAGGTGCCTTTGGAGATGATGGTTCACTTGAAGATGAAGACTGTCCCTTCTTGAAATTGTTGAACAAATCTTGATGCTTAAACAAAAAAAAATACATACATTTTTTTTTTGAGAAAATCAATAAAAATGGAAAGTAAACTAAATAAATTAATTTAATATTAATTACCTGATGAATGGGTTGGTGATCATAAAATTGTGGTTGAAGTGGAGGTCTACTGCTTAAAAAGGAAAGATTACCACAATGCCCACATTTCACTGTCACAGTATCCAACAGCTTCTTGCATGGAATTCCCACCTACATATAAGTTATAACCCCAAAAAACATATATAGCTTAAAAATTATATTCATCGATAGTATAAAAAATAAAATTATATATAAAAAGTTTAAAAATATTTTTATATGTATATATAGTAGCTGTTGAATCATCTTAGTTTCATTGTATTTTAAATTTTAGTTTCGTCACTACGTATGACTAACCTCTACAACATGTTACTAATTTCATTTATTATGAGTATTTATCTTTTAAATACTATTTTTAAATGACGTTGTTAGTATATTTACATTGTCAATATATAAAAATTTAAATCCAAAAAAAAAAACACAAAATATTGACAATATGAGTGTGTTGCATTTGCACGTGTATTGTGTATATATGATGAAAAATAGAATGTTGAAAAGTGAAGAATGAGAGAAATGATCGTTATACATATAACTATGTTGTATATATAGCATGTGATTTGACAAAATAGATTTGTTATCTCTTATCTTATGCTATATATTATAAAAGTCAAATCATATATAAGAAGGAAACAATCATAGTAGCTTTCTATTGAACTTTCATGTCTTTCTATTCCATTTCCCTTTACTAGGAAAAAAGACTGATTCAACGAGATATGTCTGTTAAATAAAATAATAATAGTACGTACCGCAAGAATAATGTTACAGAAGCTGCAACGGACATAGCAAAGATGTTCAGAAGGATCCATGGAGTTAATTTTATGATCAGCAGATTCCAATAAGTTGAGACAAGAGGAATTAGGAGAAGAGGAAGACATATATATAAGTAGATAAGTATATATTTTTGGACTTTGAAGAGTATATATATAAATAGTTCAAAGATGAGAGTAAAATACAAGGCAAATCATATAGGGTTTTTGGGTTTGTATCCAGCTAGATTGATGCTTTTGGACTATCCCTTAAAAATAGATATTCATTTTTTACTCGTCCAGTATTAAATTGACATATTTTTTAAGAAATAATAAATATAGCGTCAATTTTATTAAACCATCATTTATATATAGTCAATATTTCGGAAAAAAGATTATAGTTTATAATAAGAACAAATTAGGAATTATAAATCATTTATTGAGTTTTTAAATTATAAGTAAAAGGAAATATCTATTTTGTAATATAATGAACAAATAAAAGTGGATTCACGAAGAGAGTAATAATTTGAATTAACACCTAGTTTAAGAAAAAATTAGAATGTGTAATCTTAAACTTTCTATATCATTTAGATGTTAAATTATATTTTTTTGAAACTCTTGAGCTTAAATAAATCACACATTCATGTGACTATGAAAGCTTCTTATTAATAATTAATTGGAAAACTAAAATTAAATTATTTTTACATGTAAAAGTATGTTAATTTTTTTCAATATATAATAATAAAAAATATATCACATAAATTAAACGCGGAAGTATTAGGATTATCACAAAAGAAACAGACCAAGAATATATATATAATTCTTCTAATGGTGAGTATGTCTTTTCAAAAATTGGTCCTACCATGGATAGTATCATATTTGTTTGAGACACAAAAAATAAATAGCATGCAATAATGTTTAATTAACTTGATAAAGATGAAGTGTACACATTGGTTTTGCGATTTTAAAAAATAAATTATATGCACTTAATATTTATATCAAATCAATAAATACATAATATATGATAATGTCAAGAAGCATGATAATTCTTGTGACAACATTATAATATGGAATTATATCTTTAGGTTATTCACCAAAGGTTCTTGGTATTATATGATGTGTTATGCAAGTGTCTGAATTAATGTCAGTGTCCTTGATTTAGGAAGAAAATGGCAATCTCTTTCTTATAGATGCTGATGGAAGTGTGGATAAAGCAATTTGACTTTTTAAATATAAATTAAATTGATTTTGAGAAAAAATGACAAAAATGATCTAGAAAAACTATGAAAAAGAACTCATATTTAGAGCCTAGAAGTATACTTTTTGTAGTTTTTTAAAAATCTGATCCAACTTTTTGAGATGTAATTTGTGTTATTTTTTATAAAAATATATTTCTAGTGTCTAATACAATTTTTTGTATTGCATATTTTAGGATTTGATGTGATTTTTTTGATGTTTATAATTAAAATATTTGTTTTACTGTTTTTGTCAAATTTAGTAAACACAAATCGCTAAATGTTTGATAGAGACTAAAATAATTAATTTTTGTATACACTTAAAAGACCAAAATTATTCAGCGAATACTTAAAAGAAACTATTTTAACCTACTCTCGAACATAAAGGACCATTTTATCACTTTTTAAATATAAATTAAATGAATTTATATGACAAGTATAAGCAAGCAATAATTGGTATTATGTAACCATAGAGTTGTAGTGGGATGCTTCAATCTCAATTAGACGTCTTAATTTTAAGTTTTTGAGAATAAAAAAAAATGTATAGGGAGTGCCTCTCCTAAAAATGAGCCTTATAATATTCGAACCAAGTTAAATTATAATGCAGATATCGAACACCGAACAACCAAAAAAAACTGTCATTCTAACAAAAGGACATTTTGAATTTAGCTTGAAAGATAGGTAATTTAATCACAAGAAGACAATACATTGGATATGCAATAATTCTTATAGTACTACTCTGATTCTTTGAATTTAATAAATTTTAATTGTCCCTTCAGATTTCAACAGATACTGTGCAGCATCTTTATGTAAAGCTTTTCCCTTTGCCACTCCTATCAAATAAAAGCTTATCTAATCAACCTATACTATATTTTGTTTCTTTTGATATTTAGGGCAAATAAATTTCCACTAACATCAAAGAAATTAATATTGTTGTGATTTTGGTTTTCTTATATATATATATTGATACATCAAGTTTGATATGGAGATTTACCTAATATTATAAGTCAATTTAATCTAATAACATTACAAGCTTCTTAGAATCGGACCTTATGCTATTTCTATTCTTTTACTTTACTGATTTATTCTATTTTATTTCATACTCCTTAGCTTTGTTCATATTAATTAAGCAAGTTATATTATGTAATGTTGGGTTGTGAAGGGTGATTGGACGTCATGCGGAAGCTTACAATTTGCAAATCATATAGTTGATAAATCAGATAACAAAAACTTATATTAAAAACTCATATAAAGAAAAACATTGAAACTTTAGAGAGAATAAATCTCCCCATAAACAAGAATCTTAA
Source organism: Solanum verrucosum (assembly GCF_900185275.1). NCBI lineage: Eukaryota > Viridiplantae > Streptophyta > Magnoliopsida > Solanales > Solanaceae > Solanum > Solanum verrucosum. The sequence continues at coordinate 78,599 of NW_026020358.1, forward strand.
ACGACTACATTGTGGATATTATTGTTTTTGTGTTAGAAGAAACAAACTTATATTTATAGAGTCCTAAAACTTTTTCTTACTAGAAAAAGAGTCCTAAAAGGAGAGAATAAATCAAATATGAAAGAATATTATATTTTCCTTTCAAGAAAAGTAAAAACATTTATGTAATGTTTTGTCTTTTCTTTAAGGAAAAATAAATCTTAAATTATGGTAAGAAAATCAGGGCAAAACCCTAACAAATCTCCCCTTTTGGCTGGATTTTCTTGATAAAGCTTGATCTGTCTTCTTCATTGCATGATAATCTTGTTCTTCACAAAATCTTCATGTATCGCTGCTGCTTACCATGATTTAAAAATTGATATGGGTTAAAATTGGAGCCCTGTGTTAAAAGTGATGAACAAGGTTGAAAGTGGAGCTCATGCGTTAAAAGTATTACGCATGAGTTGAAAGTGGAGCTCATGCGTTAAAAATAAGATGCATGAGTTAAAAGTGGAGTCCGAGCATTAAAGTTTGCAGGGGTTGAAAGTTGGAGCTCATGCTCTAAAATAAACATGAGTTGAAAATTGATTTTGTTTTAAACGATGGAGCAGCAGGATATTGTTGAAAATATATTTGAATTTTTTTCTCCACATGTAGTAGCACAAAAATATTCATTATCATCAAATTTGTTGCAAATTGATTTGAAACCACTTGAACTTTTCTTCAATCTTGTTGAACCATTGGATCATTGAACCATGTGCTCTGATACCACTTGTTGGGTTGTGAAGGGTGATTGGGAGTCATGCGGAAGCTTACAATTTGCAAATCATATAGTTGATAAATCAGATAACAAAAACTTATACTAAAAACTAATATTATTATTATATGAAAACTAATATAAAGAAAAACATTGAAACTTTAGAGAGAATAAATCTCCCCATAAACAAGAACCTTAAACGACTACATTGTGGATATAATTGTTTTTGTGTTAGAAGAAACAAACTTATATTTATAGAGTCCTAAAACTTTTTCTTACTAGAAAAAGAGTCCTAAAAGGAGAGAATAAACCAAATATGAAAGAATATTATATTTTCCTTTCAAGAAAAGTAAAAACATTTATGTAATGTTTTATCTTTTCTTTAAGGAAAAATAAATCTTAAATTATGGTAAGAAAATCAGGGCAAAACCCTAACATGTAAATCATGTATTTTGGTCATTGTGTTTCCTTAAATCATGTCTACATATTTAATTGCACCATTTTAAGGGCAAACACTTTCAAAATTCATGCATCTCGTCTTGACATTTTTCTTCACTCTGATGGCATGTGGTATTTACTGATTCAACTAATTCAAATTTGATTCGTTTTAAACTCAATAAAAGAGATAAAATACTCTAATTAAGAATTTCTCCAACAACTTAAATTGAATAAAGAGGAAGTTAATATATAGGAATACTATACGATAATTCCAAGGACGAATAAAGGGATCATATAAACAAACAACAAGGACAAGACAGAAGTTAAATGAATGCACGAATGGATGATCAATTAAACAATGTTATGCTTATGCCTCTGATCATCACACTTGTTCCGTATTCATTTTGAAAATCGACTAATTCAAACGTCTGTAGAAAAGTCTCATTTTAAAACATAAAATGTTCATTATTAAAAACAACTACATCCCTAAAGCTTTAACTAGAGACATATAATTTTAAAACTCCATTATTTATGATCTTAGATAATTGGCATAATGCATAAATATGTCATTTAACTTGGCTTCACCTGGTATTTATGCTCTCCAACTTTGGGTATTTTCAAGTATGCACTTAAACATAACTTGTATAAAGTTGAATAAGTAGCGCACATGTATGTGTCCTACGTGACATATATAATACACGTATGACACAAAGTAGCCACTTAGGATGTGTGTATCTATTTATTCAATTTTATACAAGTTTAAATGTCTATTTGTACAGTACGATGAAAGTTGTAAGCTGTGTGTTCGGGGGGAGTTATTGTCTATCGTTGGCCTCTATGGTAGAATCAGTCGGGAGACCTGAGAGGCGGTGGTTTACCCTGCGGCGGATGTCAGCGGTTCGAGTCCGCTTATCTCCCACTCGTGAACTTAGCCGATATAAGTTAAAAGGACATATATTTATGTATTAAGACTAGATAATTTATACTTATTGATATCCATCCTAATTACATCTACTAACCCTTTTTTCCATGTTTGTGGGTGCCATAATATTAAAGAAAGAAAGTTGAAAATGACCAGTGCTACAATCACAAGTCACTTTCATAGTGATCTTTTGAGGCAGCTTAGGAGAGGAAAGTTTGTGTCTTTTTATTGATGGGACTATTCAAGAGTTTGCTAAACAAGGAAACTACCTATTTCTACCCTTCATCCTCTACAACTTTCTTTCATAGTATAAACGACTTTCCCAAGGTGGCCCTCCCATATACATATAGAGCTTTTCCAAATTAATGTCTCATGCATGCAAAATTAAGTAAATCAATGCCCCTTTATGGCCACAAGATTCCGCCCCATTTCTTCCTCGAACTTATTGCCAAAGAGTTTTAGGTAATAAACATTATAAAAGTAAATAATTTTTACTCTAGTGAATCATCTTTTATCTATTGTAGTAGGTGAAGAATCTAATCAAACATATCGTTTTCAGGATTATTAAATTTGTTTCACTAGTTTAATAGTATGATCACATGTATATAAACACAGATGGGGAGAAAGAACGATGTTGACACTATAATAAAAACAACTTTTAACGGCAATAAATAAACACATTAATAAACAGTGCTAAAGTTTTTACCGGCATTAATTAAGTGTCATTAGATTCAGTGTCGCTAAAGGCTTTAGGGACATATACAAAGAGTGTTAATTGCCGCTAAAAATACATATTTAGCGGCAATTGAGCTATTGCCGTTAATTAATTGTCGCTAAAGATTATTTTTGACTCAGTGTGACAGGCAACTACACCGAAGAATCTATGAATCTTACCTTGTCACAAAATTGTTCACTTTTCGAAGAATAAATTTTCACAAGAATTTTCACTAAAACTTTATAAAATTTGTATAAGAAAGATTCCTACTTATTCAACAGACATAAGACACCGATTCATAATGAGTCCTAACTATTATGACTTTTTCTTTTAATTCAAGTTAAATATATTACAAATACTACATATTTATTTATTTATTATTAATTACATGAGTGATCCAAAATCGTATTCCTTTAAAAAATACGATATCTTGTTTTCAAGATTTCAGACTCTATATTTCAAGAAAACTTACTCATAAATATAATTTGAATGACTCGATAGAATAATAAACTATTTATATTTATATAATGTATATATTAAACTTAAACTCCTACAAAAGTACAAATGCCAAAGCCAATAAAGTTTTTAACTTTTTTCTCTTCCATCTCTTGTGTTTGTGATTGCCTTGGATTTTATATGGATTTGGACATAATCATTTGATGTACTAGTAGCATATTTGCTTCCCTTTTATAGAAGCTTTGATTGGACTCGTCTGTCTCTTTAATTTGGGATTCATGTCTCTTTGGACTTTTCTTGTTACTCGTGGGTGTACATATCGAAGGATTCTTAACTCTAATTTATGTGGCCTGCCCAATGAAGTTGAGACAACAAATGACCAAATGTATGTTTTCCGGAGCTACAATATTAGTTACGAATTTGAACGAACTCAGTAGATTTGGCCCAAATTCACTAGGGTGTTTGGTCATGAAAATAAAAAAAAATATACTTATTTTTATTTGAAACTTTTAAAGTCGAAGTTAAAATTGTGTTTGATCGTTAATTACAAAGAATACTTAGCATGCATTTGGATATGCGACACGAAGTTATAATTTCAAATTAGCGTTTGGACATAAGGTATGTGATCATGATTCAAATCTCAAATTCTTCTAAAAACATGATTTGAGATTTCAAATCGTGATTTTAAATAGTTTTTAAAATGTAAAAGTTGACCTATAAGTTTGTCTTTTTGTTAAATTAAAAAAAAAAAGGACTCATCATTTTTAATTTTGCAAGAAATAAAAATTCATGCTCGGCGTGAAGTGATTGTTTGTATCATGTGAAAGAATTATATTAAAGAATAATTATTCACTACTATTGTTGACTGATGGATTGTAATAAAATTATATGCATTTGAAAGTTTATTATCGAAATGCTTATTTATATATATATAATAAAAAAAAGCATGGTGATATATATATATATATATATATATATATATATATATATATACTAGTTTTGACGCAGGTGCGTTGCATGTGAAAATCAAACCATGTACCACACTATTTTTAAAAATAATATGAATATTGCTAAATAAAAAATTAGTCACTCTTAAAATCTCTTAGTTACACCTCTTAAATAAACTTTCTACTCCCTTCCCCATAGTGCATTACTTTGTTATTATTGTTTTGTAGGTGTTCTTACTTTTAATATAATATAATATAAATAAATATTGATATAAAATATAAAAGATATACTAAATTGAATGTTTCAGCTAGAGTATTAGATTAATTTAACATTCATGTTATGGAGTGTTCTAATTTTACTGAACTTTGAGATTGTCAACGTTTGTAAATCAAGCTTGAGGGTTTAAGAAGAGAAGAATAGAAAACATAAAAAAATGTAGTTTAAAACTGTGAGGAAACCCCTCCACTTATAGTTAAAATGTGTAGTATTAGTATGTGCATATTGTTTCTTATCATAAGAATATAGAAGATATACTAAATTGAGTGTTTTAATAATAATAATAATAATAATAATAATAATAATAATAATAATAATAATACTTTTTTAAAATGTAGTTTTAAAATTTGATGAAGCTCCTCTTTTTACAGCCGACAAAGGGTAGTGTATGAAAAACTGCTTGTGGTGCCTTATGAAAAAGAAGTCACAATCCTTTAGAAAAGTCACAGCTCTTCAGAAAAGTCAAAAGTCATCGGAAAAGTCATAACTCTTCGGAAAAGTAGCAACCCTTCGGAAAAGTCACAACTCTTCGAAAAAGTCGCAACACTCTAGAAAAGTCACAACTCTTCAAAAAGGTCACAACTCATCAGAAAAGTTATAACTCTTCGAAAATGTCACAACCCTTCAATGTGAAAAGTTGTCCGCCTTTAACATAATATAATACATATAAATAAATATAATACATTATAAAATATAGAAGATATACTACATTTGGTGTTTTAAGTTGGGGGTATTATAATAATTTAACATTTAAGTTATTAGTTCATTCTTTTAAGATAATATAGAAGATAAAAAAAAATAGATATAGATTGGTCTAAATTTTAATTTGATATGAAATTTTAAAAAATAAAGAAGACTTTTAATTTAAGGATCATATGTAGAATATATAAAAATGTCTTCTAACTTTGTGGTCTTAAAGATGCGTCCTCACCCCCAAGAAAAAAGAACATTCTATATTAAATTGAATAAAAATAAAAGTACAACAAATAAATTAAAAATGAAAGAGTACTTATTAAATGTAGTTTGGATTCTTCAAACAAGTTTTTGATCAAATACTTTTTCTCCAACAGTTTGAAACTTTTCAGATTCTGAACACCAAGTTGTAGTTTGTGTAGCGAAAAATCATCGAACTTCTTGTCAAGTAAGAGTTGCTGCAAAAGTATATTTTATGGCTATGAAAATGAGTGCATATTAATTATCACAATACTCTTCTCGTTTGAAGTTGAGTTATTTCATTCTCTTTGTTGCATCAATTTTTATTGATCTATCTAATTTACCGATAAAAAAAATATTGTAATTGCATTGTCACGCCCCGAGCCTGCACCCTGGGCGGGACTGGCAATCGAAAGCCATTGATGGCCCCAAGTGAACCCTTGGCCTGACTTACTTAACTCAGCAGAAGATAATATTCAAATCTTTAATGATCAATGAACTTAACTGAACTAGATAATAAAATAACTGAGAATGTTTTAAAGATTACACATTCAACTTGGCCAAAAGAGGCAACCCAAGTCTTAATAATAAGAAATGATAATGAAAAGACTCAAAGGACTAACATTTGACTGTCTATGAAGCCTCTAAAACAACTGAGATGGATGTTGGGACAAACCCCACAACATCCTAATGAACTGACTAGAAAGCAATGAAAAATAGATCCTCCGGAATGCAAGGAGGATCACTGACTGACTCTGAACTGCTCACTGGATCAACGGTGTGCTAGAATGTCGATCTTAGTTACTTGTGTCTGCATCATAAGAAGATGCAGGCCAACTGGCATTAGTACATTGAATGTACGAGTATGCGAGTTGGAATGCTAAAACAACATAGGCTTGAACGGGAATCTGAAAGACACTTACCTTGGTTCTTCTCAACTCATGAATACTTACTGAACTCATTTCAATATAAAGCAGTTTAAAACAAGTGCAATATAAAGAAAAGTTATTTAAAAACATGATGTCAACTATGTGTATATAAAAGGATACAATATAACTTTGAAATGTATGCAAAAATACAATAACCTGATGTAAATAAAAATACAATAACTTCTGTGGGAGTTTCTCTAACCGACTACCATCACATAAGAGCTATAGTGATGAGACAACGATCTATCTCACGCTGCCAGCGCATCCTATACTCGGCCAGAGGTATAGGACCTGAACTACTAAATGGATCCACTAGTCTATTGTGAAAAGGGTTCATCTAAAGAGTATGACCCTTTTTTACCCATGGTGGCTACATGGTTTTATGGGGACGTGAGTTACTTGAACTCATGCTCGCCCCCAATTCGGTGCTCAATACTACTCCCAAAATATACTAGCTCGTATGTTTAAAAACATACTTCTTCTGTGATTTGAGATTAGTGCTCAAAAACTAAGCTCAAAGGCTATCTTAGAAATCAAAGTTTCCCCTATTGCTTCATTTATAAAGTGATTACTTTTTCTGAAAACTATCCCGAAGGCTCTTTGGAAATCTCAGTTTCCGATCTTATTTAAATGTGAAAACATTTTTAATCTCTTTGGGAATACTTAGTCCCCAAATACTTTTGAAGAAATGAACTTCAACTTTACTCTTTACTGAACTCAAAACTTAAGTCTTAAAATAAAGTTAAAACGCTTGCAAAAGACTTTTGGAAAACTCTAAGAACTTCTCTTGACTTGACTCTTACTTCTCTTGACTTGGATCCTAACTTTCCTTGAATGGATTTTGGGTTCAAAGTTCATGATGTCATGTTTATGTATGATTTCATGATGTGTAGATGTACCTTAGAGTGTTGGAATCAACTAGAAAACATAGGTACATTGCTAAAGAACACATACGAAAAGGTGGAGAACGAATGGGGAGAACTGGGGTCCCTGGCGCTCTGAGAGGCGCGGGGCGCCAGCCCTCAACAATCAGAGACCAAGTTGGGGAGCTCTGGCTGGGACGTTGCCCCAGAGCCCCACATTCAAGGACTACTTTGGGGCGCGTTGGCTGGCGCGACTCCCCACCCCTTCCCCAAGTGTCTGACAATTTTTCTTCTCCGTTTTTCAACTCTAAACCCTCTAAACTTCAATGGTTCTTTCCCCAAACACTTAGGATCATTTATACCCTCAATATATGATAGAGTCAAACTGAAATTACACCCGGAAACATGAATCAAATCGCAAGAAACTTCAACAAAACAACCCACAAGAATTCAAACGAATTTCATCAAGAACTCAAAGGATTTACTTTCAAATCACACATATTTTGCTGAATTGAATCATGATTGGCACGTGGGTGAACTAACCCAATGCTATGTGATCTCACATACCTTTTTAGGGATCACCCTCGACGAAATCCACAAGCTAACCTTGACGAAATCGACGAATCTTGCTTCCTCTTCTCCTTTCTCCTCTTTTCTCTTTTTTTCAAGCCCTAGCGTGAACTCTAACTTTTCTAAACTGACCAAAATATGGTTTTACCCCAATTAATCTCCTAAAAACAAATTCGAATAATTAGGTAAGGAAAAGACTAAATTACCCTTCCAAAATCCGGATTGGGCATTTCCTTATTCGAACAGCCCAACTTCCAAAGGTCATAACTCACTCATACAAACTCGAAATCGTGTAAACTTGGCAGCATTGGAAAGATAATTCCAAGTGCTTTCCAATCATATCTGGAAGTACACATAAATCATCCTGAGTTAGGAGTTATGGTTGTTTGAAATTGACCAAAACTCAACTTTTTCCTAACTTAAACAAATTTTCATTCTTTCCAAAAATGACTATTTCCAATTATTAGCTTCCTCCTAGTTATTTCAAATTTCGAGATGTTACAATATCTTCCCCTTGGGAACATTCGTCGTTGAATGAGATTACTCTTACTAGGCTAAGGGAGTAATATCAAGTTCAAACACCCAACAAGCAAATGCAAACAAACGACACAACATGCTCACTCATAATTTAAAGAGTACTAGAAGAAAATTAGTACCTTGGTCTGCATTTTCCCCGGACTCTAAGAGATGTGGATATCTTTTCTTCGTATCCTCTTTAGCTTCCTAAGTAGCTTCCTCAACAAATTGGTTCCTCCAAAAGACTTTGACTGATGATACTTCTTTAGTCCTCAACTTGCGAACTTGACGATCTAGAATCTGAACCGGAATCTTTTCATAAGATAGGCTATCCTTGATCCCAATAGCTTCAGTTGGTATGATCAATGACAGATCGCCCATGCACTTCTTCAACATAGAGACGTGAAATACCGGATGAACCGTTGCTAACTCTTGTGGTAGCTCCAATTCATAAGCTACATTGTCAATCCTCTTGGCTATGCGATAAGGTCCAATATACCTGAGACTAAGCTTCCCTTTCTTACCAAAGCTCATAACATGGGTGAAATTTTCAAATATACCTAATCAACTACTTCGAACTCTAACGTCCTTCTCCTAACATCAGTGTAGGATTTTGAATACTCTGTGTCGTTTTCAATGTTTTATTTAAAAATATAATTTAGACTGGTTTGAAGAGTCGTCACTTAATTTTTAAGTAAAATTAAGAAAACTATTTTTTTTCAAAAGGTTAAAACAGAAATCTAATGAAAATATTCAAAGGGGTTCGGGGTTCATTAGCATTTCGGGAAGGGTTTGAAAGCACCCAAAATGCCCGCTAACACGCGGTTATCCGATAATTAACTATTTGGCTAAACAATTTTAAAATAAAAAGCATACTTTGTTTTAAAGAAACAACAATTTAAGACTTGAAATTGCTTTAAAAGGGAAAGGGGATAAAAGGACATTACTTATGTACTAGATATTCTTAAGTTAAATAAAATATACTTGTTTGATTTTTAAAATATGAGTGGATCATCTTTTGGGGATTTGAATTAAGGAAAAACCTCAAATTAACTAACAAATAAACAATTAAACAAATACGAAACAGATAAAATAAATAAAATGAGTTTTGGGCCCAAGTCTGGTTTTCTGTCCGCCTAGGCCAGCACTTGGGCCCAATTTTTTGTTTTGGGACCAAAGACCCAATATACCTATCCTAAACTAATCTTTGAAATTTGTTTTTTCCTTTGGGCCTTTGGCCCCAATTCTTGCCCCCTTGTACCTGTCCTAATAACTAACAAATAATAATAATAATTACAATAGAAGAGCTTAGGCCCAAAAATAACAAAATACAAAAATAAAATTTTAGTTATTTTTGGGCCCATTTCTCTACATTTATACAACGTATACAGTGAATGTATATCACTGTATATTGATGTATATCTCACGTATATTGATGTATACATCGTGTATACAACCCTTCTTGCACTTTTGAACACCTGTATATCAACTTTCGGGGACCTGTTCATCAGCTCCATTGTTGGTAATTGAGGACTGACTCGAGAAGGGAGGAACATCGGGCCTTTATGGCCCAATTCGAAACGCAAACGAGAGGAGTTCATGGAGAACTCAGGCAAATTTCACATGAGGCAAAAGAAAATGAAAACAAAAGTTAGAAACTCAAATGAAGATATCTCAGATAGTAACATTTAAAACCAAGATGGGTATCAACTCAAGAATAAAATGGTATATGTACACTTCCTTAGCCTTGAGAGAAATGGAATGAAAATAATAGATGAAGTACTGGCAACAAATAATGAATTCAACAAATACTAATAAATGGAAAGAAAAAACTAAAAGAAAACTAAAGCCATGCTATAGTGACCCAACTCTTCGTATTCAAGTTACTGCTTCAACTAACTTACTATTTCATTAACAAATTGATAATTAATTGAAGAGTACAAGCAGTAAACAAATAAAGCCATAGTTAAACTCTAAACTAGAAGCCAAAGAATAGAAAAAAAAAACAAAAAAATTGAGCTAAAAAAAACAATGAAGGACAATGACTACTATTTAATAGTCATAGGCACCAAATAATATGAAAAAAAATTGCAATTAGGCCACCTAATCAAACAATCTATATATTCACCAAGCCCTCACATATACAGAAAGCAACATTCCGAATCAAATTTAAAAGAGTGATAGGAGAAGATAAATTTCAAACCGACCGAGCATGGATGCAAATGAACATGATCAAAACAAACAACTAAAGACTCAAAACAAACAATAATAAGGATAGTAAATGAACTCAAAATCCTAACGTCTTAATTCAGTCATCCAACTCGAGGTGAAAGAATGAAGAATGTGTCGTCAAATACTAAATGCTGTTACAAATTCACCACGACCAGAAATAGGCTAAGAAGAGTAAAACAGCTTGAAGACTAAATAAAATGCAACTATGAAAACCCAAAAAGGAACAAGAGCAGTAACAATCTTAGGCTAGCAAACAACATCGAAATACATTCATTGTCCACACATACACACTTATCATATTAAACCAGCGAAAGACAAAAATCTCAATCACACGAGGGAACCCTATCCTTGGTGAATTATAGAACAATACAACCAACTAAACAAACAAAACAAAACTCAGATTAAGAATAAGACCATAAGAAGAACGAGATTATATACCTTTTTCGAGGCAGCGACTGGAACTCGAGTTGTCGAAAAACGATTCCACCACTAGAAACAAAGAATTTCGACGAAAAGTTTGAACTCCAAAGCAATAAACTCATAAACTTTAGTTATATATAAGAGTTATCACCCTAAAATCTACTTCTGTTTTTCCTATTTGTTATTGAATTTTCAATTCCTTTTTGTGTTTTTTCCTTTCATTGTCTCTCTTTTATATATTGTTTCTTTTTTGAAGCTAAAACTAAAGAAAATCATCCCCAACCTTTCCCAACTTTTTCCAAATTTTTCCCCTTGTCTCCTGCCAAGTTTTTTTCAACCCCTTCATTGAAGAAGAATGAGAGCTTAAGTAGAGGGGAACTCGACCAGATTTAGGGGGAATTTCGGGAGGGATTTTAAGTGAATTCCAAATTCAAATTTTGAATTCAAACTCACTGGATAAGGAATATGCTATCCTCAGTACGAAATATTCCCCACTCTCAACAAATTTGAACGAATTGATAAGGGCAACCGTTGATTCTCGGAGCAAGGACGAGCGCGACAACAGATTGAGACATCTGGATTATTCCCGTACGGAGAAGATAAGGCAGAGTGAAAGCGAGATGCGCAAGCTGGGCTAAATTACTGCTGGACTCGATTTGGGTTTCGATTTTATGGGCACCGCTTCACGCTGGAGAAGAAGACATTGACGTACAGGGGTTAATGGGTATTGTTGTGTGTGTATGTTGTTTGTATGGTTATTTGAAAGCATAGGGTCTTTTGTTTTGGTATTGTTGTATGTTATTGTGGGCTAGGAATTGGTGTATTGAAGGGAATGGGTTGTTGTTGTATTGTATGTATTGTTGGGTTCTTTTGGAAATGAATTTAAGCTTTTCTAATGGGTTGAAATCAAAGTGAGGAGATGACTACCAATTGGAATTATCAAGAATTAAAATTACATCTCATTGAGTTTAAAAACTTAGCCGAATTGAAATTAATCAGTGAATTCGGCTAGCACTCAAACAAGATAAATTAATATTGATTAATTAACGAGCTTCTTAATTTTAAAGAAATAAAATAATTAACTTAATTATAGATTTATAACTAAAAATATAGGTATTAACTAACTATATCAATTAACCAACTAATTAGGTAAAATTAAAATCTTTTTTAGACGAGTTTTGAATATTCATAAAATATACTAATTATATACAAAGTTACATAAAAGACATATTATTATTTAAAAATTATATAAAAAACAAAACTATTTAAAATAACTTGAAAAATATTTTGAATTTTATAAAGTCAATTATTTCAAATCGTTTGAAATTTAAGAAGCTCGATGATTAATTTATATTATGGAGGTCCAAAATTGGGTGTCAACAACTGTCCCTCGTTTTGCTCGGATTGATGCAAGAAATTCAAGGAAAATGAAATTGACTAATCCAATTTTGATCGACCACATATTCATCTTTTGGAAAAGATATTTTGGTACGGACTTTAGGAATTATGGCCAAACCCCCAAAAATAAGTTTCCTACATATCTTAGGCTATATGAGAATTCAGGCCACTTGTAGTTCGATATGCTTGATTTAGCGCACGATTTTGAAGAATTCAAAAGTCATCCTGATATCGAATTATGAAGGCACCAGAATGCTTGGAAATAAGATTTAAGAGAGAATGTTGGAATACAACCGAGCTTTCAAATATTGATCCCTCATACATATCGCTCAACTTTGGGAATCAGACTGCTTGTAGTTCGACTCAATCGGTTGAAAAGGAAATCCATTATGCAAGATAACCTTTGGTTCTGGAGTAGTGACAAATAAGTTAAGTATGAAAAAAGGCTTGCAATCTCTTAGCCATGAATGCGGAGCTTTTCACATCCATAAGTAAGAACTTACATGGACATAATTTTCAAAGCTCTTGATGCATTGTCACTCGGATCAGAAAGTTGCCTCCGATGAAAACCAATTTTTTTTGGATACGACAATGAAATCGATAAACTTAAAGAAAAACCCACATGCCTTCTGATAGGGGTGTGGTTTGATTGTGGTGGAAGTCGCTCCTCAGCTCGTGTCCTAAGAGTTTGATCCACCTCTTTGGACTATGTCCCAGTTCGCTGCGAAGAAAAAATTCCACACTGTGCTGCATCCTTGTTGATGTCGTCCGCACGATGCTTTCAGTTACTCTTGCTGTGAAAGACGTCACATAAGTATGTTCAGTATATGTCTGCACACTCAAAGTAAATAATTAGTAGACATAGTGCTGCTCTAGCTAGCAGTTTGAGTAAAAAAGAAAGATCATGCATATAATAAATTAGTATATATTTATGAGTAATCATAAACTTCTTTTTCAACTTGATGAGAAAATAAAGAAGTATTGAGGGTAAAATATAATGGATACCACTTTCGAACACAGTATGTCCATTACAGCTCATGATTTGTTGCGGATTTGGAGATGTCATTGATTATTTTCTGCATGGCAAACTCCGGTAATTTATGCAACGAGCTAGATGGCTCAATGATTATCCAACTGTAACGAGGTGGATGGCTCGATAATTATCCAACTGTAACGAGATGGATGACTTGATATTATTCATTTCTCAGCTCGCGCTAAGATGAAAAAAAATTCCACTTTGTGCTGCATTTTTTTTTATGTCGTCTGCACCTGTGGTTTGATTTGAGAATTTATCCTCTTGGATGCTCTCGACAAAGAATGAAATAAACTTGTTAGCAGAAATTATAATTTTAATAGAGAAGTGATATGTTTTACCATATTCGACACTTGTTCTTTTCTATAAATGTTTTGACGTCAGCCTTTATCGATTTTGACGTAGTAGATGATGACTTGATATGATGTGGATGACGATGCTTCATTGATAAAAATATGATGATCTATTGGTAAGATGGTGATGATCCATTGGTAGGATAATGTTGATACATGATAGGATGGTGATGCCCCATTGGTAGGATGATGTTGATGCTCCATTGATAGGATGATGTTCTTCGTTGAAGATCCATTGGTAGGATTGTGTTGATGCTCCATCTATAAGATGATGATTCTTCATTGATGATCCATTGGTAGGATTATGTTAATGCTCCATTGATAGGACGATGATTCTTCGTTGATGATCCATTGGTAGGATTATGTTGATGTCACTCTGGATGATGACGTTGATGCTCCATTGATAGAATGATGATTCTTCATTGACGATTCATTGACAGGATCATGTCGATATTCCATCAATAAAATGACGATGATGTCACTCACATGGGTGATATTATCTTATTTGATAATACTGTAGAAATGTCCTTCTAAGGGGTTTCACAATACTGCGTCTGATATCGACACGATTTGTGAATATTCCTCAAATGTTCTTGATACTAAAAAAATGTAATTTGATGTCATTGTAGATGTTTGTACATCTTGAGAGTCGCGTTTTCACTTGCTCATGCTTTGCTGGAGATTTGAACGAGGTGTCGTTGCTCGTATTCTGAACTCATTATTTTCTTCTGAAAAACTTTAATAACTTTCCTATAAACCTGCATCCACAGAAAAATAGTTAGTTTTTTAAAACAAACTGATCTGTGTTGAGTTCTTCAATCGCTTTCTCCTTGTCTTGCTATCTTCGGTTGATCACTTCGATCTCTTGCTCCTCGATAGACATAAGATGAAATTATACAAAATATTTAACATATCATAAGTCTAAAAAGAATATTTTCAAAAATCAACTTGAAAAGGTCATTGTCAAATGTCATGTCATACATAGCTTAAATGAACATCCTTGGTCTGAAACTTCGGTGTATCCGACAACTTGTTCCAGAGAATTCAAAAATCCTTAAAGCTTGGGAAATTTCTAACACGGTCCTCCCGAAATCTGCTATAATTGAAGGGTTTTGCAGTTGACTCTGAAATTCAAAGGTGTCGGAGATTGATGCAGTTGACTATGAACTTTAACGATGCCAGAGATCATTTGAAGTTAGCTTTAAACTTCTAATATGCTTAAAGGAATTTTTGAGGTCATCCTAAAACTTTTTGTCCCAGTTAGATGTTTTGGGGTATCTCAAACTGTTGATATATCACTTGTAGAATTTTCTAGACCATCTCAAAAATTCTGTCCCAGTTGCAATTCTAAATGTATATTCAGTCTTGACTTGTTGTAGAGATCCTTTTTTGAGAATTTTTTAGTCCCTCTTAAAAAATTTCTCCCAGTTTCTATTGTAAAGAAAAAATAGAAAACTTATGGGAGACATGATCGTACTGTTATGGAGTCTACGTATCCCGTTGATGCAGGAATCAGGTCAAACGCGGTTCCCCCTTATCGAGGATAAACAAAAATAAGAAATTTTGATAAGAAAACGATCGAGCCAACACAGGCCGCCTACGTATCTCGTTCTTGAGAATTCAGGTCAAACGTAGTTCAAGTATAAAAGGGAAATATTTAAAGTATATGAGGGGTGACCGAAGCCAACATAGGCCGCCTACGTATCTCATTCTCAAAAATTCAGGTCAGACGTAGTTCATTAAAAAAAATTCATTATCTAACTATGGAACATGAGACGATTACAAATAAATGATGTGATTACAAGGAAAGAAATAAAAGAAACTCTGAATCTTCAAATATCATAACTCTTGATAGCATCTGTGTTGGTTGGAAACTTGAGATGAATGTCTATGTTCAACCACGACACGTGATCCAACAAATGCATCGATGTATTTTTCAAGTGAACTGTTGAGTTCTCTTTTCGGATCTTCTCTCAGATGGACCCTAATTCTGACTTCTTTGACACAGTTTCTGTCTCATCTAGATTCAACTTATTCTGATTCTTGAACTGTTTCAAATCTTTGACAAGGTGTTTGAATATATGATCTCCTCGTCATATTCATTCAGCTTGTGACATAACATGATATTGACAGGTTTTAAAATTATTTTTATTGAAACTAAAAACAAAGACTGTTAAATAGAAAAATTAAAGCAAACAACATATTTTTTTGCAATAGAAGAGGCTCCCACTGAAAACAAGGAAATACAAACTTTGGCTATGACTATGAGTCATTTTGCCTTTTCAAAATATTACGAGGGAAATTAAAATATAATTAGGTAAAATAACACAAAAGGTGGATTCCGAGCCTCATTCGGACTACCCCCATTTTAGAAATAGCATAAGATTCATCTTTGTCTATCAAGATGAGCGAGGAATCAAGAGCGGAGTGGAGGTCTAAATAAGAACTTGCTCCATTGGCTTGGCGTCTTGTATGCCTGGTGTGTCGATCATCTTCTTAGGTGCAGCAGCACCTTCTTCACAAAGATCCTCAATTCCTTCTCCAAGACCGTCATCATTGGCATATTTCTCTACAAGAAAGGACTGGCGTAAATGAGGCAAATTCTTTGGTGGAACATGATTAATCCCCTTCTTGTTCTGACCCTCTCCTGACACTAAAGCAAAAGCTTAATGGGGTGTCGTCATCGTAAAATTGAGTTTCTCACTTATGTTTGGAAAAGCTACAATTTTCACAGGGTAGTCCGAACCAGCCAGAACTATCGCTTTTTCTATGCACCACTCATCCTCCATCTCTATCATATTGATAGTGGCGCCTCTATGGTTCCGCACAGGATTACTGTTGATGCTGGGTGCAGCAGTCTGGAGAGTGACCACCCTCTGGTCGATCATGTCTTGTATCTTATGCTTTAAATTAATACAGTCTTCAGTATCATGCCCAACACTATTGGAATGATACGCACACATTCGATCAGCTCGATAAAATTTAGAGATAGTATCAACAGGCTTGGGCCCAACTGGATGAATAAAACCTGCCACAACTAATCGCTCAAACAACTTTGTTCGACTTTCAATGAGCGACGTAAACTTTCGAGAAGGTTTTTTCTCGAATCTTAGACGAGGAAGATCATAATAACCATGTTGAGGCGGATGCATTTGACAATAATTTGGGACGTTTAGACGGGGAGGTGCTTGAGACTTTGGGTCAATCATGCTACTAGTGAATGCCCCACGATTCAACATTGAACTACCATTGGCATTGGAAGTGACCATTGGTAGGGTGACAATTATTTGATCAATCAAGTCCTGAATTTTATGCTTCAAGTTAATGCAATCCTCAGTGGTATGTCCAGCACCTGCTGAATGGTAAGCACAATGATAATCTGGTCGGTAAAGTTTGGAATTAACATTGACATTTTTTGGATCAATTGTCCGCATCAAACCAGCCACTTTCAATCTCTCAAAGAGTTGGGTTTGACTTTCAACCGAAGGAGTAAAGACTCGAGAAGGTTTCTTCAAAAACTCCTGACAAGAAAGGTTGTAATTATTTCGTGAAAATGGAGGTACTTGGCAGTAACTGGGAGGATTTTGGCGAATAAGTGCTGGTGTTTGGAAATTTTGGTGTTGTGGAGCTTGGTAGCTATAAGGGGAATTTGGGTAATTTGGTAATGGAGCTTGGTAATTTGGTTAATATGGTGGTGAAGCTTGGTAATCTGGTTGGATGAAGTGAGGATTTTGTGGAGCTAAAGGGTAGGTTTTGGATGGTAAAAACATTCGAACATTAAGACCGGCATGCCTCTTTGATTTTTGGCTTGATTCAAATGAGATAGAGAAGACATATTCCCTCTTCCTCCTCAATGGTCCTGAGGATTCATATTGGGGATTCATTCGGATGATTTTTCCGGTCTTAAGACCGTCTTCAATAATTTCACCAATTTTAACTATCTTACTGAACTTTCCTTCTAAAATAAGCAACATCATATTGTAGTACTCCGGCTCTTAATTGCGCACAAAGACTTCAATAATTTCTTTCTCGATCATAGGAGGTCTAACCCTTGCAGCCTTTCTTCTCCAAAGATAGGCATATTCTCGGTAGAATTCTGTTTGATTCTCTCTAAGGAGTATCAATCAGGGATGAATTCTACATTGTAACCAAACCTCTCAATGAAGTCTTTAGCCAAATCGTTCCAACTTGGCCACTGCCTTATTTCTTTAGAAGTAAACCATTCTGAAGCTTCTCCTTTTAGACTTCGACTAAAGAGTCGCATTAACAATGCCTAATCTTTCCCAACTCCAATGAATTGATCGCAATAATCCCTCAAATGAGTCAAAGGATTCTCAACTCTACTAAATGTATCAAACTTTGGTACTTTAAAACCTTCTGGAAGCTCCAAATGTGGATGACGACACAAATCTTCATAACTCAACCCCACAATGCCTGGGGTGTACTGAACGTCCTTCATTGCTTTCATAACATCCTCTATGATGCTTTTCTCAACTTTTTCACTTATGACCTTCCACTCTTTTTCCTTCTTCTCAGAATGTTCGAGTTCAAAATGTGTAGTAAATTGAGGGTATGATTCTGGCGATATTGGAAGATGAAAATGCGGTTTTTTAGAGGTATGGATTGAGTGGTAGATGGGTTTTGGACAATTTGAGTAAGGATTTGATGGATTGGAGGAAAATTTTGGCAAACGTGGTAGATGGATTTGAGTAAGGAGCTAGCATGGTGTGGATTAGAGGTGGTTAAGTCAATGAAGGGAGGTTTTTGAATCGTAGAGGTGGTTGAATTGTTTGGAAAACGTTCGAATGTTGAATTCGAAGTAGGAAAATGGAGTGGTCTTTCATCGTCTAGAGTAGGAATGTTGGCAACAATAGCCAGATTAGTCAAATCTCGGATCTTATCCATTTCAGCAATCTGTTGGAACAATTGTGCAATCAACTTGTTATGTTCAGTAATG
This sequence comes from Solanum verrucosum, assembly GCF_900185275.1. Taxonomy (NCBI): domain Eukaryota; kingdom Viridiplantae; phylum Streptophyta; class Magnoliopsida; order Solanales; family Solanaceae; genus Solanum; species Solanum verrucosum. Next base: position 97,294 of record NW_026020358.1, read on the forward strand.
ATAGGGTCATTCACAGTATTTTCAACATTTTCAACCATTTTTCCTTTGCATTTTGACAAACATTGGTCGGAGAAGGAATCTTTGGGGTCTTTAGACCTTGTAAAGTATGGATGTTCAGCCATTTTCTCAACACAGATCAGTTTTGAGAACCTGACAAAGAAAAACAACTCAAAGACAAATGTGTTAGTCTGTGTCAATGATAAATAATACAAAACATCACACACATTACTGTAAACACATAAGAGTTATTTCATTTGAAGATAAACTAGCCCACATATATAGAAAAATATCTAAATAGACAGAAATTTGTCTATTTGATTTTGAGCTTAGTGGACCAGAAATATTGACTTGAGTCGGGACAAAGTCAATTGTATCTTTAATTGATATACCTCTGATTTTCGATTGAGATGAAATTCGAATCTCATTCCAAGAGTTGAAAAGATAACATTTCTCAAAAAAAAGGATCGAACCTTGAAAGGATGCCTACGTATCTCATGAAGGAGAATTCAGGTCCAACGTAGTTCAACCCTTGAATCTTTTTCTAATATGAAAGAGTAAGATTTGAAAAATGAAGTTTGAATTTTGTTGGGAAACTAAAGACTTGAAGCGTATTTCGACACACTTTTGATAATGAGTTGATATTTGTGCTTAGGGGTTTCTAGAAAGTTTTCAAGAAGGGGTGAACTAGAACATCTTCAAATAAAGCAACATATTCACATAAGCAGTTATAACACATAAACAGTTACTGCGCATTCTAAACATATATGTGACCCCTCTATGCCAAGGGTAAGTCTAACGATTTGAGGGATGTATACGTCGGTTGAAGCACTTCATTGTCTCCTAAACTCAAATTTATACAAGTTTTATGAATAAACTGAATGGTGATACATAATGGGGGGGGGGGGGGGCGGGGGGAAAGGGATACAAAAAATTAGTTTCACGCTGGGGTACAATTCTAAACTACGCTTCCATGAAAGATCCTTCATCCTTGATTTCTTGTTGTCTCCGGATGTCCGTACTTTGGATGTAATAGTAGCTTGTACAACTCCTTCTTTGACAAGAACAAACTATTAGAATCCCAACCCCCAAGGAACAATGATTTTTCCAACAACGTATACGTCCTTCAAATTTAAACACTTAAGTATGTTCGTTCGTTTAGGTCGTGGTTCGTTTTGGACTCAAGGTAATCTCTCTAATGGGCCCAACACGTCTTGGGTGTTGGATCATCTTAGTTCAATGCGCTAAAAAAAAATTGGTTTCGCTCTACGCTAGTTGAGTAAGAGTTAGTTTTTGAAAGATCGAAAACCCGAGTTGGAAAAACTACAGGGTGAAGTATAATAAACGATGTTGGATAACCACAAGCCAACTATTCGTTTATCACTTCAAAAGAATTCAAAGGCCTTTTTTCCTAATGCGATCTATTTGTCGTTTGGCGAAACCAGATTTCATGAAATGAAACAGTTTATAATATACAAAAATTGAAACAAATAAGCAATTTAAACAAATAGCCAAATAAGTTAATTTTAAGGTTAGAACCCATTCAACTCTCCAGCAGAGTCGTCATTTTGTTTTATTTAAAAATATAATTTAGACTGATTTCAAGAGTCACCACTTAATTTTTAAGTAAATTTAAGAAAACTATTTTTTTCAAAATATTAAAACAGAAATCTAATGAAAATATTAAAAGGGGTTCGGGATTCATATTAGTATTTCGAAAGGGTTTGAAAGCACCCGAAATGCCCGATAATACGCGATTATCCGATAATTAACTATTTGGCTAAAAGATTTTAAAATAAAAAGCATACTTTGTTTTAAAGAAACAACAATTTAAAACTTGAAATTGCTTTAAAAGGGAAAGAGGATAAAAGGACATTACTTATGTACTAGATATTCTAAAGTTAAATAAAATATAGTTGTCTGAATAGTGCGCTCTGCTTGTCTATCAGTCTGAGGATGAAAGGCAGTACTTAAGTTCACTTTCGAACCCAAATCTTTCTGAAAGGATCTCCAGAACTGTGTAGTAAATTGTGCACCTCTGTCTAAAATAATGGAGACTGGAACCCCATGAAGTCTTACCACCTCCTGAATATATAACCAGGCATAATCTTCTGCTGAATGAGTAGTCTTTACCTGCAGAAAATGGGCTGATTTTGTCATTCTGTCGACAATCACCCAAATAGAATCAAGTTGTCTGTGAGACCTTAGTAAACTTGTGATGAAATCCATATTAATCATCTCCCACTTCCATTCTGGAAATTCTATATTCTGCGCCAAACCACCGGCCTTTGGTGCTCAACTTTCACTTGTTGGCAATTTGGACACTTAGCGACAAATTTAGCCATGCCCTTTTTCATGTTATTCCTCCAATACACCTCTCTCAAATCACAATACATCTTTGTGGAACCTGGATGAATGGAATATCTGGAGTTATGAACTTCCTCCATAATCCTCTCTTGGAGTCCATGCACCATAGGTACACACAATCTACATTGATATCTCAATACATCATCTCCCCTTTGTTCATAAGCTAATACTTTATGCTTATGAACATTTGCCTTCAATTTAAGCAAAATAGGGTCTTGGTCTTGCTTGCCTTTTACTTCTGACACTAATGATGACTCAACCCCATTCATCACCACTATACCTCCTTATGTGGAATCCATAAGTCTGACTCCCAGGCGAGCAAGTCTATGCACATCTTTTACTAACTCTTTCTTATCTTCCTCAACGTGGGCGGTACTACCCATAGACAACCTGCTTAAGGCATCAGCAACAACATTAGCCTTACCAGGGTGGTAAAGAATACTCATGTCATAATCCTTGAGTAATGCTAACCACCTCATCTGTCTGAGACTGATCTCCTTCTGAGTGAACACATACTGTAGGCTCTTGTGATCGGTGAATACATCTACATGAACACCATAAAGATAATGGCGCCATATTTTCAAAGTAATTACTACAGCAGCCAACTCTAAGTCATGGGTTGGGTAGTTCTTCTCATGAACTTTCAACTGCCTGGAGGCATAAGCTATAACTTTGTCATTCTGCATTAACACACAACCCAAACCAACTCTAGATGCATTACAATAGACAACGAAGTCTTGCATACCTTCTGGTAAGGTCAAAACTGAGGCAATAGTTAACCTCTTTTTCAATTCCTGAAAGTTTTTCTCACCAGCCTCAGACCATTGAAATTTCATTGTCTTCTGAGTCAACTTGGTCAAAGGGGATGAAATAGACGAGAACCTCTCTACAAACTTTCTATAATAGACAGTCAAACCCAAGAAACTCTTAATATCAGTTGGAGATGTGGGTGGTCTAGGCCAATTATGCACTACCTCAATTTTTTGAGTATCAACTTTAATTCCCTCTCCAGACACAATATGGCCTAAGAATGCAACAGACTCAAGCCAAAATTCACACTTAGAGAATTTAGCATATAACTCCTTATCTTTCAAAGTCTGAAGAACTATTCTGAGATGACTAACATGATTTTCTTCATTCCTTGAATAGATTTGTATGTCATCAATGAAGACGATAACAAACATATCTAAATAAGTTTTGAAAACTCTATTCATAAGGTCCATGAACGCTGCTGGTGCATTAGTCAAACCAAAGGACATGACCAAAAACTCATAATGACCATATCGAGTTCTGAAAGCTATTTTCGGAATATCACATTCCCTTACTCTTAACTGATGATAGCCTGATCTGAGGTCAATTTTCGAGGAAAGATCATCAATTCTAGGAAGAGGATACTTATTCTTGATGGTAACCTTGTTCAACTAACGATAATCTATACACATCCTAAGGGAACCATCCTTCTTTCTCACAAATAAGACCAGAGATCCCTAAGGTGTGACACTTGGTCGAGTAAAGCCCTTATCTAATAGATCCTTCAACTGTTCCTTAAGCTCTTTCAACTCTGTTGGTGCCATTCTATATGGCGGAATAGATATAGGACGAATATCTGAAAGAAGGTCTATGTCGAAGTCTATCTCTGTCTTAGGAGGGACTCCGGGAAGATCATCAGGAAAGACTTCTGGGAACTCTTTTACTACTGGAACTGACTGAATAGGAGGTACCTCAACACTTGAGTCATTAAATCGGACAAAGTGATAGACACACTCCTTAGAAACTAACTTCATTGTCTTAAGGTACGAAATGAAATGACCCTTAGGCACTGCTGAACTGTTTTTCCACTCTAAGACTGGCTCATTTGGAAACTGAAACTTGACTACTCGAGTCCTACAATCAACTGAGGCATAACAAGCATAAAGCAAGTCCATATTAAGAATGACATCATAATCTACCATGTCTAACTCAATTAAATCAGCCATAGTACTCTTGTGAATGACGGAAACGAGACAATCACGATAGACTCTCTCTGCTAGAATAGACTCACCAACAGGCGTAGAGACACTGAATGGTTCACTAAATTGCTCAGGAATAACATCAAAGTTCATAGCAACATATGGAGTTAAAAAAGATAAACTCGCTCTTGGATCTAGCAAGGCATACACAGTAAAGTCAAAGACTTAAATCATACCATTGACAACATCTGGTGAATCCTCTTGCTCTTGGCGACTGTTGATAGCATATAAGCGGTTTATTCCTCCGCCAGTGCCTAAAGTAGCCCTTCTAGGTGCAACTCTGTCTGGTGGAGCAACTGAAGAAGACTGGGCTCTATTGCCTCTATTACCACTTCCCTGCTTGTTCTTTGGACACTCTCGCATGAAATGCCCAGTCTGACCACACTTGAAACAACCAGTGGAGCCTTCACGACAAATACCTGAGTGGTTCTTACCACACTTGGCTCATGCAGAAAGCTTACTACCCCATTGTGCCATGCTACCCTAAGAATAAGTAGGCTCAGCTCTGAAGTTCTGATTATTGTACTCACTTTTGTTCTTAGGTGCAGGTGTACTAGCAGATGATGTAGCACGTCCCTTCTGTTTCTGTTGGAAGGATGAACGATTGGCATTACTCTTCTGCTACCCTGACTCATTCCCTGTCTTAGCCCTCTTGTTCTTGAATTCCTCTTTATCCCTCAGCTTTTCTTCCTCTACTTGCTGCACATAGACCATCAACCTCAAAATGTCCATGTCACCAATAAGCATTGTTTCCCAGCCCTCTTTGCTTGATAGACTGCCCAACCCAGCAACAAACAAGCTCATCCTACTCATCATGCCCATAACCATCTTCGGAGCATATCGGAATAGTTGGGTGAACTTTAACCCATACTCATGAACACTCAAAGAATCTTGCTTAAGTGTAAGAAATTCTCGTACCTTAGCCTCTTTCAATTTTTGGGGAAAGAAACGCCCCAAGAAAGCCTCTTCAAAACATGCCCAACTTGCAAGTGGTGCATCCTCAGCTATACCCCCTTTCCACTAATCAAACCAAGTCCTAGCAATATTTTTCATCTGATATGCAGCTGGCTCAACTCTCACAGTATCAGTAACATGCATCACATCTAACACATTTTTCAATTCCTCAATGAAGTTCTCTGGGTCCTCAGAAGTGCTTGAACCAATGAAGCTTGGAGGGTTCATCCTCAAGAACTCACAAATCCTTGAAGTGTTAGCCTCTTCTTGTTGAGCTCCTCTCTGCTGCCCAACTTGGTTAGTCACAACTTGACTGAGCATCCTTATAACCTCTCTGAACTCAGCATTAGTAACTTCTCATTGCGGTTACAGCCAGGTGCATTAGGTAACTCTTGCTCCTCAACATTACGCCTAGCAGGACGTCCTCTGACAACTCTTCGTGGAGGCATGATTATCTGAAAAGCACACACAAGCACGAATTAGAGGGAAACTTTTTAGAGATCAAAATCTAACGCACGAAATGAGTGTGAAAGAAGAGAGATTTTTTCCTAAATGTTGGAGCCTCCTAATTATAGATGTGGCGCGCTTCACACCGATAAATAGGACTCTACAGACACAGTTTCATAGACTCCCTAGGACTCTTGAACCTTGGGCTTTGATACCAAGTTTGTCATGTCCTCAGCCTGCACCCTGGGCAAGACTGGCACTCGAAAGCCATTGATGGCCCCAAGCGAACCCTTGGCCTAACTTACTTAACTCAGCGGAAGACAATATTCATATTTATAATGATCAATGAACTTAACTAAACTGGATTTAAAAATAACTGAGAATGTTTTAAAGCTTAAACATTGAACTTAGCCAAAAGTGGCAACTCAAGTCTTAACAATAAGAAATGATAATCAAAAGACACAAAAAACTAACATCTGACTGTCTATGAAGCCTCTAAATCAACTGAGATGGATGTTGGGACAAACCCCACAACATCCTAATGAACTAACTAGAAAGCAATGAAAATAAATCCTCCGGAATGCAAGGAGGCTCACCGACTGACTCTGAACTGCTCACTAGATCAACGGTGTGCTGGAATGTCGATGATAATTACTTGTGTCTGCAACATAAGAAGATGCAGGCCAAATGGCATCAGTACATTGAATGTACGAGTATGCGAGTTGGAATGCTAAAACAGCATAGGCTTGAACGGGAATCTGAAAGAAACACTTACCTTGGTTCTTCTCAACTCATGAATACTTACTGAACTCATTTCAATATAAAGCAGTTTAAAACAAGTGCAATATAAAGAAAAGTTGTTTAAAAACATGATTTCAGCTCTGTGTATATACAAGGATACAACATAACTCTGAAATGTATGCAAAAATGCAATAACATGATGTATATAAAAATACAATAACTTCTGTGGGAGTTTCTCTAACCGACAACCATCACATAAGAGCTATAGTGATGATACAACGATCTACCTCACGCTGCCAGCACATCCTATACCCGGCCAGAGGTATAGGACATGAACTACTAAGTGGATCCACTAGTCTATTGTGAAAAGGGTTCATCTAAAAAGTATGACCCTTTTCTACTCATGGTGCTTACATGATTTTATGGAGACGTGGGTTATATGAACTCATGCTCCCCCCAATTCGGTGCTCAATACTACTCCCAAAATATACTAGCTCTTATGTTTAAAAACATACTTCTTCTGTGATTTGAGATTAATGCTCAAAAACTTAGCTCAAATTAAAGGCTATCTTAGAAATCAAAGTTCCCCTCTTACTTCATTTAGAAAGCGATTACTTTTTCTGAAAACTAGCCCGAAGGCTCTTTGGAAATCTCAGTTTCCAATCTTATGTAAATATTAAAACATTTTTAATCTCCTTGGGAATACTTAGTCCCCATATACTTTTGAAGAAATTAACTTCAACTTTACTCTTTATTGAACTCAAAACTTAAGTCTTAAAACAAAGTTAAAACGTTTGCAAAAGACTTTTGGAGAACTCTAAGAACTTCTCTTGACTTGACTCTTACTTCTCTTGACTTTGATCCTAACTTTCCTTGAATTGGATTTTGCATTCAAGGTTCATGACCTCATGTTTATGGATGATTTCATGATGTTTAGATGTACCTTGGAGTGTTGGAATCAACTAGAAAACATAGGTACATTGCTAAGGAACACGTACGAAAAGGTGGGCAACAAATGGGGAGAACTGGCGTCCCTGGCGCACTGAGAAGCGCGGGGCGCCAGCCCTCAACATTGAGAGACCAAGTTGGGGACCTCTGGCTGGCGCGTCGCCCCAGAGCCCCACATTCAGGGACTGTTTTGGGGGGCGCTGGCTGGCGCGACTCCCCACCTCTTTCCCCAGGTGTTTGACGATTTTTCTTCTCCGTTTTTCAACTCTAAACCCTCTAAACTTCAATGGTTCTTTCCCCAAACATTTAGGATCATTTATAGCCTCAATATATGATAGATTCAAACTGAAATTACACCCGTAAACATGAATCAAATCGCAAGAAACTTCAACAAAACAACCCACAAGAATTCAAACGAATTTCATTAAGAACTCAAAGGATTCACTTTCAAATCACACATATTTCGCTGAATTGAATCATGATTGGCACGTGGGTGAACTAACCCAATGCTATGTGATCTCACATACCTTTTTAGGGATCACCCCCGACGAAATCCTCAAGCTATCCTTGATGAAATTAACAAATCTTGCTTCTTCTTCTTCTCCTTTCTCCTCTTTTCTCTTTTCTCCAAGCCCTAACGTGAACTCTAACTTTTCTAAACTGACCAAAATCTGGTTTTACCCCAATTAATCTCCTAAAAATGAATTAGAATAATTAGGTAAGGAATAGACTAAATTACCCTTCCAAAATCTGGATTGGGCATTTCCTTATTCGAACAGCCCAATTTTCAACGGGCATAAGTCACTCATACAAACTCAAAATCGCATAAACTTGGCGTCGTTGGAAAGATCATTCCAAGAGCTTTCTAACCATGTCTGGAAGTACACCTAACTCATCCTGAGTTAGGATTTATGGTTGTTTGAAGTTGACCAAAACTCAACTTTTCCTAACTTAAACAAATTTCCAGATTTTCATTCTTTCCAAAAATGACTATTTCCAATTATGAGCTTCTTCCTAGTTATTTCAAATTTCGAGATGTTACATGCATAATCGAACAACTCTCACAATCCTCCTTGTTTTAAGTAGAAGAATAGAAAACTTTCAAAATTCGTAGTTTAAAAGTGTGAAAAAAATCCGCTATTTATAGACAACAAAAGATGGTATGAAAAGGTGCTTATCGTGTCTTTTCAGATAAGTCACAACCCTTTAGAAAAATTACAACTTTTCGAGAATATCATAACTCATCGAAAAAGTCACAACTTTTCGGAAAAGTCACTACCTATCAATGTGAAAAGGTGTCTACTTTTAATATAATATAGTGTACAGAAATATAATATTAAATATAGAATATATAATAAATTGGATAGTTTAAGTTGGGGGTATTATAGTAATTTAACATTCAAGTTAGGGAGTTCATGCTTTTAAGGTAATGTATATATATATCAATGAAGCGTCTTAGTATATTTCAATATCGTATTTATGAATCATGATTTGCTCATTTGGTGAGAGTGTATAAGAATTGGAAAAACTTTGATAGCTTTCACAACTTGTGGCCTTTTCATGTTTATAAGAAAAATACAACCTAAAAATTCAAATTGTGTGTCCAAACGGAACTTTAACTTCAAATCAATCTGATTTTAAATCATGAGTCAATATAGCATGTTCAAACGGACCCTTAAGGGTGTGCTTGTTATGGAGAAAAAAATTTCACGAAAAATAAATGAATTTTTTACTTATTTTCTAATATTTGGCAAGGAATGGGGGTTCGGGTGGGAACGGGGAGGAGGTTTGAGAGTGTTGGATGAGTGGGGAGAGATAAATTTACTTGGAATGTTACATATTAAATTTGTTTTTCTTACTTAGAAAGTTATTTTATTTTTATTTTTAAGAAACTTGTTTATATCCAAAGAAAAAATATTTACCTAAAAAGATTTGACCAACTAAGCATAGAAAATTTCTAAAACATTTTTCAAAAAAAAAATCCTTACTATCAAACACACCACTAGAATTTGAATGTACATTTTCTAAATATGATTTATAATCCCAAATTCTAAAAGGTGGTAAAATCACTCACCTTGATTAATTAACCTGAAATATTAGATCCCCACATATGTGTTACTTCATACTATTACAAATATCTTTCACTTTATTTGCAATTTTGAAGTCATAATTGTGTTTGGTTATAGTTTCTGCAAAATATATTTCATTGTTTGAATTCACTTTCACCAAAAAAAATATATATAATTTAAAATGAAATATAATGTATATTAAGTTATTTTTGTAAAAACAAAATATAGGGTAAATTGAAAAGTGAAAGCAAGATTTTGCATGGCCCACCAACGCAAATTTTAAAATAAAGTGAAAAAAAATTGAAAAGAAAAAAGTAAAAAAATCTCATGATCAAACTGATCTGAATAGCAATTATGTTCAATTTATCTGCCTTTAATTTCATTAAGATTATGAAGCTGATAGTGGGGAGTGTTTTGACGGTCATTGAACTTACGGAGTAATTCACTACTGTCTTATTAGCGAAAAATAAGGATCCGCACGTTGATCTGTTGAGCTTTCATTTTGTTGGACTTGTCTTCTTAAGAAAATGTTGAAGCCCTGAAATTTGTAAAGTTGAAGTTGGCTCCTATTGGGAATGTGTAGAAATATGTTGAAAAGCATGAGGCTTTGGTGTGCTCTCTAGCTTCAGTCTACCTCTCGTCGAAAAATTTCCTGCATACCCATTTGCTTACAGCCGTCTTGCCGTATTTTTGTTTGTATTGATTGGCTTGTTAACCTTTCCTTTAATGTCAGTCACGCTTTGGTTTTGTCATCTATAAAAACAATAGTAAACATGTCATAAGAACATTTTCAATTTATTTTTTTAAAAACATTGATATGTATTTGTCCTAGAAAATTTATTGTTTAAATTGTAATTAGTTATTTCCAATTAGAAAATAATACTGATTTATGTAAATCTATTTTTTAAATATAATTAAACTTTCACACTCATGTAGATAGTTGTTTTTACTTTCCTTGCCTCCCGTGGTTAAAGGGGTATTAATTTCATGGTCACTTTGGAGGAAAGGGGTGAGCTTATATATTTTTCCTATCTTTAATATAATATTTAAAAAAATCACATCTCAAACAAACTTTCCTATAAATATTATTTATGGTAAACTAATACTATAATTTTGATTCTAATACTATAATTTTGTTTTACACTAATAGCCAAAAGGTGGTATAGTCTAACTTTGTTATAACGGTTATTTGTTATAAGGTATTTCACTATAACGATTTGATTTTTTTAATTTATTATAAAGATATTCTACTTATAACGACAATATCATTCATTTTAATAATACACTATTTATTAAATTATCTCTTTATAATAGTCTTACTTAAATATTGTATAATAATTGCATGTGAAGTTCACCAGTTGATGAGTGGTAGATTTACACTCATTTGAGGTGTATTTAGCTCAATAATTAGTGTCCTCAATATCTAATTTTGTCTTGTTCTGATGATATTTTGATGATTTACAGCTATGAAGGCTAATGGACAAGGCAAGGATGAATGTTTGAAAGAATGGTCAAAAATACAAAAAGAAGTGTAAATTATACATTGATGATCGCCAAACAAGAAAGGCAGATCGCCTAGCGAGCATGACCTCGCCTAAATGGAAAGTGTACAGCACTTGGGTCTAGCGAGATAGGTTTGTGAACTCCAACTGAAAAGGCAACTCACCGAATCAAAAAGGCAACCTTGCTGATCATCAAAAATAACAGCTCAAGGAGCAAAAATTGAAGGCTCGAATGACAAATCAAGGTGGTATTCGGCGATACGCTGAACGTGAAAGGCATACTTGAACAAGCCCGCTGACTGAGGTTCAAACACTTGAAGCCTTGCGCAAAAGAAGGCAAGCTGAAACACAAGAGCCAATTCACTGAACGAGTTCGACTCGCCCGACTAATCGCTGAATGAGACGCGCATTGAGTTTTTGGGGAAAATTTTGAAAAACTATAAATAGCTCAAATGAAAGAGAAAGAAGCAGTTTTTTTTATCACTCTTTTGAGGAGAGTTATTAATATTTTGGTAGAGAGAAACATTTTACTTTGTGAAGAACACTTTCTAGATTTTGGGGTTTTCTTAACGTTGTTCTTGAATTTGACAAATTGAAGTTGAATCCAAAGTGGGTTTGCTTGTAATTGCTTAATTTCATGTTACCCATGGTTGCTTTCATGGAAGGTATATTTTTTTGCTTTTTGTGATGGTGGCTAAAACCCTAAAATCTAGGGGTGCAATTATGGGGTTATGTGTTGATTTAATATAGTGGGTATTGTGTTATACTTTGTTTTGTTGTTATTCATATATGAATTTGGGCTAATTAGCATGGGGTTAATTTATGGGTTAAGGTTGCAAACTTAATTTCTACTTCCGATCTCTAGTCTATGCTAGAAAGAGATTGATTGAAGTGGGTAATTAGTCCAATACTAGCAACGTAGGTCTGATGTCTGTAACTTGCTTGAAAATAGAGATTATGGGTCGGATCTATTTGCCCTATTTGTACAACGAAAGAGAGAATAGAGTAAGGTATTGGGTTGTTTAGATTGGCATATAGATGAGACTAAAAGGAGATTCTATGCATAGATGATTTGAGATCGAAAGATGATTAGCGTCATTGAAGATGACCTAGCCTATCCATGAATGTTCATCAATATAGAGCAGCACAATTATCCTAATGTGATATCGATTTTGAATCCCCGCACCCATAGACTGATTGTTAACTCTTGAATTCTCCTTAACTTTAGTTTAATAGTGACAATTGATAACCAATTTTTTTTACTAAATTGGTGGAATTATCCACCCACATATTCTTACTATTACAAATGATCCAAATTTCTTGATAAAAATTCTCTACGATATACCATTCCCTATGGAATTCGACCCTGACTGTTCATTGGGTTTTAATTGACTACGATCGATGTCCCTTTTAATTAGTTTTAAAGAGGACATTTGAGCGTTATCACCAGTTCACCTAAAGAAATCTCATTTATCTAAGTAGAGTTCTTTCTGTCTAAACTAAAGCGGTCGACTTCGTCCATTTGCTAGGTATTTGTAGGTTACAAAATGATAGGTGACAATGATCATTTTCATTATTTACATTTTGGTGGAAACATTGTTTAAAAAATTCTCAAATTTTATTTATTAAATTGAATGTGTTCATAACATTATTTTTAAACCTAAAATTATCTCTACGCTCAAAAGCAACTATGGAAGAAACAAAAAGAAATAGCATGAGAAAGAAAAATGAAACAATTTATTAGTGACAATTTCGAAGATCAAAATTGATCTACTGCAAATGTAAATTGTTTTGAAAAATAATATATATCAAAAGATTTGAAATATTGAGAAGAGATCATCTCTAAAATTTGGGAGTGCTTAGAGAAGATTTGACTGGTTGGGATTGAAAAAAAATTAGCTTGTTGAAGAAGATGAATTGTTGCAATGTATAAATATTGTATAATTGTACATATGATGGTATATACATCTCTGATTCATAGTTATACATTATATATATACTATAATGCAATGTCGATATCACATACATATAAGGTCAATTTAATTAAAATGTTTTTTGGAAAAAAAACTACATAGTAAGCCAAACACGTGCTATATATTTACTATATACAACTATAATTTAAGAAATTACATTACATAAATGTGCGTAGGGTATTATAAAAAATTTATCATCTCTCAAACCCTCACTCGCGTCTCTCCTCTCCCTTTCTCGTGCTTATCTCTCCTCCCTGCTTCCCTTTTTTCCTTTCTCGCTCCCTTCTCTCATTTATTCATCCACTCCATCTTTGTCTCTCACCAGATACAAATCAAGAATATTACTGATATAAATTAGGTGAGAGGTGGTGGAGACCTATCTTCTTCTTTCTCTTCTCTTTTTTGATTTCATACTCAGACTCTTAGTATGCTTGAACGAGGGAGAGATACAATATTGTGTCAATCGTATTCTAAAAGAGTATATAGCACATGGTACATATGTGTAACAAAGATAAAATATAGTTGAATACATTGATCCAGATCTATATTCAATTTGCAAATGCACTCAAATACATTGATACAGAGTTAATACACAAGGAACATATACACTTAATACAATAGTATTCGTTGATACTATTTGATATAATTGCATTTGTTGATACCAATTGTATTCATTGATACTGTACTGATACAATTGTATTTGATGATACAAAATGTATTCATTTATACACCTGATATAATTATATTAGTTGATACAACTTGATACATAGTGAATACACAGGGAACATATACACTTGATACAATTGTGTTCGTTGATATAACTTGATACAATTGTATTGTTTGATGCAAATGAATTGTATTAATTATATTCGTGATACAATATGATACAACAAATACAACATGTATTTATCCTCTCTCTCGTCTTTCTCTACCAAATCTCGCTTGCATCTCTCCTCCCTCTCCCAATCACGTTTGCCTCTCTCCTCCTTCTAACATGTAGTTATGAATTATAATTAAACAGACTATAGTTATAAACCTCTAATTAAGACTAAACTTTAGTCATTTTTGAAAGTTTCTCAAATTTGATTTTGTTGGGTGTATATTTTTGTAAGGTCCAAAAATATATAGGGCAAATTATGCAAAAGGTCAACCCATAAACTTACTTACCATCTTTTTAACCCAATTGTATAATGGGTAAATCAATAAATATGTTATACTAAAAAAATATTTACCATCTATAGCAATATAATTTTTCTAACTAAATATAATAATTTTTTGAAATTAAAAAATTGTATAGTCTATATTCGCTTTGCCTCTTTCTCTGCCCTTTTTTTTCTCTTCCTCCTCTGCTTCTTTTTATTTTTCTTCTTCGTCTCTTTTTGTGTCATTCTATATCTTCCTCTTCTTCTTTTTTTTATTCTTCTTTCAAATTTCCATCTAAAGAACTCCTCTAATAAGTTTTTACCCATAATTTGCAGTTTTTACCCAAAAATACGATGATAAAAGGAATAGAAAAATCAAAAATTTGTACAAAATTAAGTATTCAAGCAGAAATTTCAAATATCTGAAATTAAAACAGCAAAAATTCACCATTGATGGTTATTATAAAGCTTCAAATTTTGAATTCATTATTTGAATTTTATGAATTTGTGATTAGTTTCCATTCATATTTAATTCAACTTTAATATGTGTGTAATACTTTTTCATTCAAGTATAATTCATTTGGCAGTTTATTATGTGTCTTCATTTCTTACGATTAAATTACTTGTCTAATTAATCATTGATACAAGTTTTATTTAGTCTACGAATCAGCTCTTTCGTTTGTGTTAGATATGTTTCATAATTGTATTAAAATTGTATTAAAATCATGAACAATACATTTAAAATACATATTGCAAATTTCACTCACCTTTTAATGATATCAACTAAAATAATTTAGGTGACTCACTTATAATACATTTATAATACATTTTTAATACATATTGCAAACATAACTCATGTTCTTAGTGATACAAACCAAAAATAATTTACAAGACACATAAAATAGTTGTTTTATTCATGAATAATACAAGTTTAATTCAATCTATAGATTATTGTCTTGTCTTTTGTTACTTACACTTTTCATTCATTCTTAATTCTCTCTTCTAATTCAATTTTAATTTTGTATAATACATTTTTAATGCAAATTTAATTTTGTATAATACTTTCATTAGTTACGTTTTTTTATTCATGCTCAATTCTCTCTTCTAATTCAACTTTAATATTTGTGTAATACACTTTTAATACAAGTTTAATTCATTTTGCAGTTTATTGATTTATTTGTTACGATTGGATTACTTGTTTAATTCATTATTGATACAAATTTTATTCAATTTACAGATAATAAAATGTTCTTTCGTTTGCTACATCATTGATCAACCAAGGATTGGAGAGATCGAAAAAGAGCTCATAAAAAAGTTTG
Source organism: Solanum verrucosum (assembly GCF_900185275.1). NCBI lineage: Eukaryota > Viridiplantae > Streptophyta > Magnoliopsida > Solanales > Solanaceae > Solanum > Solanum verrucosum. The sequence goes on from NW_026020358.1 coordinate 112,762, forward strand.
TAGAGAGAAAGAAAGGAAGAAAGAGTGCGAGAGAGAGAAAAAAAGAGCGAGAGAAACACAATTTAATAAAATACATTGTATTGTTATATATTGCTATAAATGGTAATAATTAAAGAGTATATTTAAAATAAGTAATTAGTTTTTAAAAGGGATCCACTCAATTAATTAACCCTTTTATAATTATGCAAAATGTCAGCCCATAAACTTTACTTACCCTTTTTTTGGCCAAAATTTAAAAAATGGTCCTCCTCCTCCTTCTTCTTCTATTGTTATGAGCGTATTATATATCAAAATATTTGAAACAACAAGATGATTTCATATCTAAAATTTGGGACTGCTTAGAGTTGATTTTGAGTTGATCGGAATTGAAACGTCAGTATATACTTCATGTATAATCAGTGTATAATTCATAAATAGTTAATCAACATTCAGATTTTTGAGTGTATCATAATGTATAGTTAGTGTATAACTTGTGTATAGATAAGTTTTATTGTATAGTTAGTGTAGACGTTTGACAAGCTATATTGTATAATCAGTGTATACTTTCTTTGATTTTTGACAAGCTATATTGTATAATCAATGTATACTTTCTTTGACTTTTGACGAGCTATATTGTATAATCAATGTATACTTTCTATGACTTTTGATTACTTTTTTTATGTAAATAAAACATGATTTTTATGTATTGTAAATTATTACTTTATTGTACATATTTGAAACTAGCCCATAATGTAGTATTTGGCCTATCGAACAGAGCTCTTCAAGGTCTTGTAATTTAGGCTAGCGCCTCGCTAGCCCGTAATCGTATTGCCACTTGATTTAATTATGGAACAAGGCAAAAATGTCAACATATATATGGAAAACAACTGTAGTTTTAAAAAATTACAAAATTACTATATGTTGTTTTTGTAGCAAAATATCTCTCTCTCTCCTGCCAATAAGAAGCATTCAAATGTAATATGTAACAAGTGTATTCAATCAGATATAGGTGAGAGTTTTGTATTTTACGTCAATTGTATTCGAAAAACTATATTTGTATTTTTGTATCAATTGTATATGTATTCATACAAATACAATATGCTTTCATCCTCTCTGTCACATGTATTATGTATCAATTGTATCCATTCAAAGAGAGGATGAATACAATTGCATTCGTTGTAGTTCGCATACAATTGATACAGAATACAAAACGATTATGCATTAAATAAATACATAATACAATTGCAAAATAAATACTAAATACAATCTTATCTCCTCCTTTTCTCGATCTCGCCCGGCTCTCTCCTCCCTCTCTCAATCTCGCTTGCCTCTCTCCTCCTAATATGTATTCATTTTTTTATATAAATCAGTATTTGTATTATTATTTTTCTCCAAAATCTGCAAAAAAAAAAGTACAAGAACACAAATACGTAGCAAACCAAAGTGTAGTTGCGAATTATAATTAGTGAAACTGTAGCTAAGGAATCCTATTTAAGGCCTAATATTTGTTGTATTTGAAACTTTCCATTTATAAATGGAGAAAATTACACAGCTTGGGTACCCCAAGCAAAATATTTATCAATTCTGACCCAACATGAGATTGAAATTTTCATAATTCGAAAAGTATTATTATTCAAAGTGGGTATTCAAAATATTTGTTGACAACTCTTTATACGTGAAAAAAGATACTACATTTGAACTGGTTTGATTCGGGTTTGGAAGAAAATTTAATGCCCAAATTTGAAGTAAATGAAGAATAGGAAACACGACGAAATGTGTATATGTGTATATCCTTTATGTATATTTTGTATCACTGTGTACATCTCCCATGCATATATGTGTATTCTTTGTATATCTGTGTCATAAATGGATGTATAACAATATACATTTGATATAGAGGTTTTTTTCATTTAATACATACTTAACCCTTTAAATTTATTAGAACACATCATTAAGACATTCGAATTAAAATCATGTTTCAATTGAACACCTTAACTTCTAATAAAATGTTTCAATTTGACACTTTTTAAAAGGTAATTTCTAATTGGGAAAATTGTGCAATATAGCAAACTATTTATTTAAAATAAATGTTATAACTACAGTTTCAAGTTTCATTTAATTTCAGTTCGTATAAAACACATTGTCATTCTCGTCTCTCTCCCCTGAATCTCGCTCGCCACTCTCAATTCTCTCCCTCGCCTCTCTCGCTTTTGTGTTTGTATAAAGCGAGAGAGACTGTATATACAAATACAAATACATATATCTCTGTCTTATACACTTATAATTATACCAATACAAATTTTCTCTTGTGCAATTCTCTTCTCTCTCTCTCTCTTGCTTTATACAAATACAATGTACAATTTGTGTTTGTATAAAGCGATAGAGATTTGATGTACAAATACAAATGTTTTAACTCGATTCAATTGTATACAAATTCTACATAGTAGTTACATATATACAATTATCTAACCAATATACATATACAATTCATCTCTCTCCACTCTCTGCCTCTCTCGTTTGCCTCCCTCCTCTCTCTCCTAATCTCGCTCGCCACTCTATTCAAACACAAAGAACATAAACATATACAAACGCAATTTTCATAGACACAAATGCCCGATTTAAATAAATTGTCGCGATTTATACAAATCAGATGCTCCATAACAAACATAATGGTGCACAAATAGCAAAACTTTAGTTATAGAGCGCTAAGATGATTTTTATGTTTGTTATTCCTAAAAATTGCTCTTTATTATTTATTGCAGTAATCCATACTCTTTTTGTCCCATATTAGATGAATATTTTTTTTGTTTTACATGCTAATTAAAAAAATATTAATAGGTAGGTCAACTTTACTATTTGCTCTTTGATTATATCAGTGCACATAAAAATAAATTAGGAAAAATATACATAGAGTATTAAAATAGCTAGTATTCAGAACATATTAATTGTCGGGGTAAATAGGAAAAGTTCAAGTAATTCTTTCATGATTTAGTAAGTCATCAAGTAATACTCCCTCCGTTTCTATTTATATGTTATCATTTTAGATTTCACGTTTCTTATGAAATTAGGTAAACTTATCATTGTACCCTTATTTAATATTCTTTTGAAGTCAAATTTTCAATAAATGAACATAAATTAATTTATTATGATTAATCAAATTGACTAATGAACATGAAATAATCATTTAGTTTTCCTATGTTGATCAAATTCATACTTTCAAGGCTAATAACTTTCAAGCAGGGGCAGAGCTACAACCATCCAAGGGTGGTTAGCTGAACACCCTTCGCCGGAAAATTACATCATAAACAGAGGTGAAATTTTGGATGTAAGGGATAAATAATTAATGTTGAACAATTTTGACATTAATTCTTCTCTGGCGCAGTGGTTATGCGTGTTAGTTTCCACAGCAGGTGCGCGGGTTCGAATGCGGACAACATTTTTAGTTTTATTTTGAGAGTAGAACACAACCTCATTCTTGAGTTTCTTAATTATTAATATTACAATTTTTAGTTTTATTTTGAGAGCAGAACACAACCTCATCCCCGAGTTTCTTAATTATTAATATTACAATTTTAATAATATAGAGTAACATGTATGAATACATTATTTTAATTTTAAATATTTAGATATCATGTATTTCTAATTTTTATATAGGATATAATGCACTTTCAAATGGTGAAAACAAAAAAGCCAACAGTTTACTTTAAATTTTTGTGTTTATATATTAACAACTTTAAACCCAAAGCTAAAATCAATACATGCGTTTTATCTTCTTCTTTTTTTAAGAATTTTTTTTCTACTGGTGTTATTTATGTTTCGTAAAACTAGATGCATTTGCTCTATCAATATTTCACTTGAAAAACAATAATCATATATTTTTATCATATAAAATCAATGCATCAAAAAGAAAAAAAAACTCGATTGTTTATATTTGATATTGACAAATATTGAGATCGTTCATGGTAGAATCCCTAGGTTAAACAAATAACATTCAACTCACTTATTAAATAAAATAATTCTTGAACACCCTTAATGAAATTTCTAGCTACGCCACTGCTTTCAAGGGTAAAATAAAAAGAAAAGTGTTATTTATCCATTAATTTTGTGAAATGACCAGTATTAAAAAACATTTATTTTTAATAAAGACGAGATATAAATAGGAACAGATATTGTATGTTTAATGTAAAAGTCCCCACCCACACCCCTCCCCGAAAAGAAGAAGAAAACCTCACCCTATAAAACAACGCTAGTAGTACTATATCTTTGCAATTTTCACTTTACCCTTTGAACCCTCTCTCATCACACATCTCATCATCTAAAAATCTTATTGATCATCAAGATGGGAATTGAAGAAGTTAAAAACTATGCAATTGAAAAATTTAAGGAACTCTTCCTTTTACTAAACAATTTCAGTGGTCAATTTCTTAGTTGGTTCGATAAAGTGTTTCCACCAGACACTCGAAAAGACAAAATCAATCACTGGTTTCACGTAGCTTTACCCTTTCTCATCTTCACAATGTTTTTCGCCCTCATTAGTTATTGCTGCTACTGTTGCTGCTGTCGTGGGGGCGGACGTGGACGATTGATGAAAGCTCCGGGAAGAAATTGTAGGATGCAGAGAAGCACTTTTGAGAGTAATCCGAGAGGTTATTTCCGAAATCTACGATCTTATCCTGGTGATCAACTAGTCTAATTTGTTTCGATCGTTATTGAACTAGTAATTTTTCGTTTACATTTTTAATTTCTGTAATTTCCAGGTTTACTACTATTATGTATTGTATGTATGTTTTTGTGTTGTGAAAATTTGAAAAGAAAGTTTTTGTTATTTAGATCTTAAATGAACTTATTACTGATAGAGGCGAATTCAAGATATTTGAGCATTTTAGACTGATTAATTGAGAAATATTTCAGTGATTAAAATTGTGTAAATTATATGGTATTGTAAATTTGATTCTCGATCTACTTATTTCTATTATTCTTTAAGCTGTTTAAATTTTTTTTAAAATAAAAATGAAGACACATTTGGAAATTCAATCACGGATCATGGAAAGCAACCGCAAATACATTTGGGTTCGCCAATTGACTTCATTAATGGTATTTTAAAATTTTAAATTTAATAATTATTCAATATTAGCGATGGGAAAAGATAAATATAATAAAATTATATTAATTTTATAAATTGGATAAATAAATTTAAATAGTTATTTTTAATATGCGATCAAGAAAGTAAGTAATTATGTTTATTGAAAACCGTGATTTTAGGCGTGAGTGGCATGTATGATGTATCGATGGGTGACAAACAAAATTTGAATACCGCAATACGAAGTTTGTAAAGTACATTAATTAAATTTTTTATAAATTATTTTTATAACTAATTCTTTTTGAAAGTGTTCACATTTATTTATAAAATTTCTAAAAAGTTTTTAAGGGTGAATTAGTAAAATTATATTTTTATTTGTAATTTCATAATGTGTGTAAAAAGGAAAATAATCAACTAATATGGAATAGAGAGATTACTAAACATCAACCAATAGAAATAATATAGTAAAATATTCATGTCAATCATTATTTTCTTAATAATAGTGTCTAGTCCAAATATGACAAATAAAAATGAATAGATGAAATAGTGATTAAAAAGCATAATTAATAAAACTAATTTTAATAAAATAAATGTCTAACTAAATATATTTTTTTAAGAAAAATTCCTAGACATACTTTCTTGAGGAAATGCCAAGACATAGCCCAAAATAAAATGAGGCAGAGGAAGTAACTAATTACTGCTTCACGACAAGTAAAAAGTATATTGATGATGTAAATATATTTTAAGTGATATCATTCTAGTTAAATATTTTAATTTTAATTATAATTGTGAATTTCAACATGAAATTTTAGATTTCTGAAATAAATTCTACTTATTTGAAAACTATGTAAAAGATGCTATATAATAAAACAATTGATAATTTGATATATTTAAAAATATATATAACAAATTTATTACAAAATAATATTTTTTTTAAATCCCAAAATTTAAAAAATATCACATAAATTGAAACTTTGTTAAAGAAGGGGCATTCAACTTAAACCTAAATTGGCAATTAAAACCTCACCTATATTTATTTATAGTATATATAGTACTACTTCCGTCAACTTTTAATTGTCATAGTTTCATTTTTTTAGAGTCAAACTATAAAAAATTTGACTAACATTTTATAATGTATTTTTTCATCAAACTAATATGTAAAAAATTGTAATTTATAGTACTTTTCGTGTAGATTTTGAATATCTAATTTTTTAAAAAAAAAAAATTAACAAATATAATATAATCTAATTTAACTTTAAAAATTAGTCAAATTATTTTTTTAAAAGCACCATACGACAAATAAAAATGAATAGAGGAGTATTAGTTATGCCTTCCTACCATTTCTTTATGACGAAGGAAAGTAGCCGGGAGGGGCCTCCCAAGTTGCTATAAGTAATAATTTTTACTGTCTTTTCTTTGTTTATTTCTACTTTCAAAATTCAATCAAATCTTCGTAAAATGGATCATTACGAATATTATTTCTTTTGAAATCCAATAAAATCTTGATAAAATCAACTATTACAAATGTTATGATTTATTTGATTTCTTATCGATAATTGATACTTGCTTTAAAATTTAATTAATTTGAAAATTTTCACTTCAAAAATAAAGTGACAACTAGAAAGAAATAATTGAAAGAGCACTAATAAAAAGGGGAAAATTGTTGATAAATGAATTAAGATCAATTGCACTTTGGGATGTCAAAAGGGGTGGTTCAATTTGTTATTTTAAAAAAATTATATCATCTCAATTTTTTTGGGTATTTTATAATGTATAATTATAACTAGATTTTCTAAATTCATTTTAATCATATTGATTTTTCTTTGGTATTAATACGATTCAGTTAATTTTTGAATTTTTTTCCGCAAGATTTGGGGTTTGCAAAAAAGAAAGAGTTTATATTTTTTACTTTTAAAGTATCACCTCAAAATATCCTATTATTAAAATATTTCTTTCACAAGTATGTTTTTGATGAATCACTTCAATTCTTCACCAAGATGTTAAAAATGTAAAACCTTGTTACCTTATTGTTTGATCATAAATATTTAATAGGACTACTTGCATGCATAGGTTTTACTGTATTGTCTGATAGAGTATCTATTATAGTATCTAGGACCTAAGTTATATTTATATTTGAAAAATGTTATAAAATATATTTATATAATAAATTATACATATTGTTAGTAATTAAAATATATTTACATGTAAGTTATTCATTTCAGTTCGAGAATTTTTTCCAATTTTATTATAAATTAAAAAGATCATCCCAATTGTTCGAGACAATTATTTACTAAAATAAAAATCCACAATATTATTTAAAAAATAATATAAATTAATTTAATATAATTAGATTCGATCGATTTCTTATACCCATAATTTCAGTCCCCATCAACTTTAGCTTAATAATAATTTAAGTGAAGCTTAGCTCCTAATATAAAAAGAAGACCACAACAGAGGTCTACAAATTAACTTAGGAGTTTTTATTTTTATTTTCACTTTTGGAATCTAATAAAAATTGATTATTACGAATGTTACGATTTATTCGATTTCTTTGTCTTCTTGTCGATGACCGGGTAAATTTGCTTTAGAATTTGAAATTTTTCACTTCAAAATTAAAGTAACCCTTTGCTACACAGAAAAGGGCAAAAATTATTCTTAACAACAAGGCAATTATTTTATTATATATTTAAAGGAATAATTGAAAGAGCACTAACCAAAAGATAAAAAGGAAAAAAAAATGGATTAAGATCAATTGCAGTCCCATCAACTTTAGTTTAATAATTGAAGTGAAGCTTCGTCCTTAAATATACAAAGGAAGACCACAATAGAGTCTACTAATCATACTTCCATTGTTTAAATTTGTTTGACCTATTCTATTAATACGAAGTTTAAAAAAATAAAAAGTATTCAAGAATACTATCTAGTGATCAATGAAATGATTGAAAATTATGCAGTTTCGGGTTCAATTCTCAACGGAGGTAGACAAAATTACTTTAATGCATGTCATTGGTGGGAACATGTATCCTTGAAATTAGTAGGGGTGCTCAAAAAGTCGTCCAAACACCATAGACCACAGTCATAAAATATATATATATATATATATATATATATATATATATATATATATATATATATATATATAAAAGAATTGAATCTTATAATCTAAAATTAAAAATATATCAAATATATTAAAATGTCTTTTAATTTTATAATCGTGAAAGATAAAGTTAAAATAAACTAATAAGAAAAATAGATTATAAAATACTAGTGATTTTTTTGTCTTTAATGAAATCGTATGGAGCCAATGTTATAGGTTGTTCTATTTATTCTAGGGAAAAGGGTCAAATATGCCCTTAAACTATTCGAAAAGGTCTAGATATACCCCCGTTTAAAGTTTGGCTCACTCGTGCCCTCGCCGTCCAACTTTTCGTCTAGATATGCCCTTATGGGCGTTAAATGCCAAATGGAATTGCCACGTCATTTTTACATTACCACATGACATTTATATTAAAGGGAAAAAGGGTCAAATATACCCCTAAACTATTCGAAAAGGTCTAGATATACCCCCTTTTAAATAAACTACCCGACCCGTTTTCAACAAAAAAATTTCGGTAAATTCCGAAAATGAGTAATTGATTAATAAAAAATAGAAAAAATATGAAAAAAAATATAAAAAATTAACGCCAAAAATTCACAAATAAATATAGTAACCTTAAATTCAACAATTTCAACATTTTTTTAAAATTTATATTTTTTTCGATAAGTCCCTAAAATGAGTAATTGATTAATAAAAAATATGAGAAATATAACCTAAAAATTCAGCATAAAGTCATTTTCACATTTTTATATTTTTTATTAATCAATTACTCATTTTCGTGATTATCGAAAAAAAATAAAAATTTTAAAAAATTGTTGAATTAAGGTTACTATATTTATTTGTGGATTTTTGGCGTTAATTTTATTATTTTTTTTCATATTTTTTCTATTTTTTAATAGTCAATTACTCATTTTCGGGATTTACCAAAAAAAATAAAAAAATTTAAAAAATTGTTGAAAACGGGTCGGGTGGTTTATTTAAAAAGGGGTATATCTAGACCTTTTCGATTAGTTTAGGGGTATATTTGACCCTTTTTCCTTTAATATAAATGTCACGTGGTAATGTAAAAATGACGTGGCAATTCCATTTGACATTTAACGCCCATAAGGGCATATCTAGATGAAAAGTTGGACTACGAGGGTATGAGTGAGTCAAACTTTAAACGATAGATATATCTAGACCTTTTCGAATAGTTTAGGGGCATATTTGACCATTTTCCCTTTATTCTATTAAGTTAGTTGAGATTGGGCCCCGTTGAAACAATTGGTGGGTCTTGAAAATTTCTTAATTGAAAGAGTGATAAACAAGTGTTATGATAAATTAATAATTGGTGAAGTCTTGTCCTGTCACAAACTCAACCTGCTTTGTCTTGTTCTATTTAGTAATTTGTGTTTCTTCTATCTTATCCTGTCCTATTAATCTCAACTCCACTCTGTTTAACTCTTTTAAAAAATTCACTATTCCAATTAGCTATTAATATCATTCCATTACTATATATTAGCCGTCACCAACAACAACTATGGTTTATCATTATTGTCCACCGTTATACCATAAGATACTATCCTCAGTTAGCACCATTCAGAATTGACACACAATCATTATTGTTAGTCATCACCACCATCAATTGTCATATAATTTTTTAAAAACATACTCTCTCCGTTTAAAAAAGAATGACTTCCTTTTCTTTTTAGTCAGTTTAAAAAAGAATGATCTCTTTCTTTTTTTGATAACATTTTAATTTCGACTTTCTTCATAACATGCTTAAGACCACAAGATTAAAGGTCACTTTTGTACATTTGATATAACTTTAATTTAGAATCACAAGATTCAAAAATCTTCTTTATTTTTTTAAATTTTGTGTCAAATTAAACTAGACCATTATTTTTGAAATGGAGGGAGTACTAAAGTGGTGCTATTCTCGGGACTTAATTCTTAGGGCTCGTTTGGTGTGAGGTATAATAACAAATAGTCCCGGGATTAAATTATAGTACCGCTTATTTTGTTGTTTGGTTGGCAAGTTCGGGATAACTTATCCCGGGATTAATAATTAGTACCGGGATAAGTTATCCCTCTCCTTGGGTGGTATAGTAATCCCGGGGTAACTTATCCCGGGATAAAATAGGTAAATGACAAAAATGTCTCTTTCAACCCTTTTGTTATATCACTTTTTACATTAATGAAGGGCATTTTTGTAAACAAATAAATTGTTCTTAAAATTTATTATTTTGAATACAACAAACCAAACACTCAATAAAAAATAATCCCAACACAACTTATCCCATCATAACTAATCCCAACATAACTTATCACAATATAACTTATCCCATCATAACTCATTTTCAAACCAAACGACCCCTTAGTCTCTCTGTTCCAAGTCCCTGGTTAGTGGTTCTTGGAAAGTGCTTCACTTGATTTGAGGTTATCCTTTAAATGTGATTGGAAATGACCAACACGTAGGTTGGTTGAATTGCAAAGAAGATGAAACAAAAGCAAATACTTACTCTGGTAAAATAATTTACAACATGCTCCTTAATTAATTATGTGTGGTTTCTTCCTATTTGTCTTTTAAAATTTGATTGTTGGAGTCAAAATGGCTATATTTTGAAATTAAATTTTAAAAATAAAAAATTATCAAAATAATCATTAAATTATGTAAATTTGAATAAAAATATATCAGTTAATAGTTTATCCAAAAAAATATTATTTTCAATAAATATGAAATTAATTTTATATACGAATAACTTATTTCCATATCGAACAAATGTTTCTTATCCGGCCACTAAACACCCGAAATGAAGTCTGCAAATGTTCGATACCATATTCAGTCGCATATGATCCAAGAAGAACACTACGTAATTAGTAAAACACTCCACTCTTACTTTACATAAAATGAAAAATCACAACAACAACAACAAAAAACTCTTGAACAGAGCAACCCAATACTTAGATTACATCTTCTAATATCTTCTTAGATTCGAAAACTCGAAACAAATTTCTACCTCCTCCCCCTTCCTCGATTACGTCTTTTTGTATTTTTTCTGTTTCCTGTAGTACTTGCCATTGTAGATGTTCTTCCAAACATACTCAATATATCCGTTACTGTTGCAACCACACTACTTACCGTATAAAACACACCAACAATCTTATCAAACATTTCTTTAATACTATAATTTTCATCTTCCGAAGTATGATTTACATTTTGCTCTTGCAATAATGATTCGTACATGTAAAGCAAAGAACAAGCACCTGAAAAATCAGGTAGAGGCAACTGCGATGAGATTCTTTTCTGGTAAGGCGAGTATTGAGATGACGGCAAACCGGCGAGAAGTTGCAGTACCAAATCTGAATCTGATAAAGGATTGTCGTTAGCGGATAGAGAATCGGCTATTGATTTAAAAATTTTCACATAGGATTCTATGGTGTCCAGATCCCCTTTTCTGGTGCCGAGAAATTGCATTTTCAGTTGTTGAACTGTGATAATCGTTTCATCTTTTGAACTCAAATCAATCGATGATGGAAATGGAATACTCATTGTTGATTCTTTTGTTCTTCTCGATGATCGGATAATTGTTGAATTTTTTTGTTCTCTGTGTATTTATTTTGTAGAGAGGAATGATGTTATATGTAACAGAATGTGTAACTAACTGTTAAAAATAAAATGAAAAGAAAAAAAAAAAAGAATATTTACATAGCTAATGACATAAATGACCTTATTTATACTTTTTCTAGAATAGGGTAGAAGGTTCATAGAATTCATCCATGTGACTTAAGCAACTGAAGAGCAAAATGATTATCAATATTTCGGTTCCTCGAGTCGATATAAGTATAGAAATAGTTATAACGGAGCAGTTTACTTTTGAGATGAATTTATCGATTGAATTAGATTTATCTATTTTTTCAAATTATAGAATTGAAGTGTGTGTTCACAAAGATTGTACTTCCTCTGTTTCACAAAGAATGACCTCATTTCCTTTTTAGTCAGTTTCAAAAAGAATGACCTCTTTCCTTTTTTGGTAACATTTTAATTTTTACTTTCCACGTGGCATGTTAAAGACCACAAGATTAAGGACAATTTTGTACATTTGACATAACTTTAATTTAGGACCACAAGATTCAAAAGTCTTTTTTATTTACTTAAACTCCGTGTCAAGTCAAACCATGTCATTCTTGGTGAAACGGAGGGAGTAATAGTTTTTGTAGTTGCACCATTTTGTGGAAAATAAGGATTAGATTTTATGTGCCAATTCAATAATATTTGTTTATCATTGACTTGACATGTAAAATAAGAAGCAGTAAATGATAGAGATAATATTACTAAATCATCCTCATTAAATATAAGTCATCTAAACATTAAAAAGTGAATAGTATATAATAGCATGGGTAAAATAGACATTAAATAATAAATTATTCATTGATTTTTATAAACTGAACAAGTATTACTCCAACAATCCACTTTTAATTGTTATGTTGCGCTTTTCGAAAGTCAATTTAACTAGTTCTCAAAGTTAAATTGGATTATGAGAAAATGGCCTAAAGGATCCCCAACCTATAGCCAGATTCCCAACTACACACTCATACTTCACGGGGGTCCTATTACCACCCTGAACATTTTTTTTTACATATTATCTCATTCTTATTTGCTAACATGTCCATATAAACCAGATATAATAAAATATTTGTTTACACGCGGCCAAGTATTGAATAGACCCCATAACTCTAAAATTTCCCTTAATCTTTTCATTTTCCTCTTTCTTTCACTAAACCCTAACCTTTTTTCAATCACTCCATATTCACCCCCATTCTCTTCATGATATGAGATTTCGTTCCAATTGAATTTGAAGAACAATTTTTGAACTCTAACTATGAAAGCTTATTCAAGTCCGCATTTGTCATTATTTATCCTAGCAAAGCAAAAAACGATGAATTTGAAGAACAATTTTTGAACCCTAACTATAAAATCGGAGAAATTACAAGCTCTAAAGCTTCAATCTTTTTCGAAATTGATACTACAGTTGAATGTTTTGACAAGTAAATTCAAGTTTTAAGCTGATTTGAGAGAGAATGAAGGAATATACAATTGAAAATTGAGAAAAAGAGGAAGAAAAAGAGAGTTTGATTTTGGGAGAGAATGAGATTATACCATTGGGGATTAATTATAACTGATTTGGACTCTAAATCTTTTTTTTTTGAGAATTTAAAATTTAAATATTATCTCAAATCGAATATTCAAATACTAATTTAAAATCTTAACTTCATATTATATAATCAAATATAAGTTAGGGTTTGAATATATTATTAAAAAATAATTTAATAAAATATGCCTTTAATTTAATTTTTTTTTTTAAACAATGGAACTGGACAACAAACTTTTATTAATAATATCTTTTACTTTACAATTAAAGATCTAAAGTAGTACGATGAGAGATGACACATTATTCTTTTCATTTTATAAGGACCAGCTTTATTAGTGGAAGAAAAGTATAGACGCATAGGGCAAAGTGAGTAAAGTAAAATTGCTTGCACTATACTTTTTTGGTTTTTGGGAATAAAAATTGCCTTTTTCTTTTTATCCTTGTGGTTTGTCAATTTAATTTCTATCAAAAAAAGGATTCTGAATGTATGGGTAATGATTTATTTTGGTCCTTAATATATTTTATTTAATTAAAATGGTCCTTAATGTATCATAGAATTATTTATTTCGGTCATTAATATATTTTACTTAATTGAAATTATCCTTAATGTATGACAAATATTTCTGTTTTGAACAAGAAAAAAACAGTAGATTGTCTTAGAAAAAGTATAAATAGTGGTGTTAGATTTCGTGGAGTTTTTTTTTGAAGTTTACAAAGAAGATAACAATGGTGAATTTTATTAATCATGTGTTAAATTTAACACTTTTAGTTGATAAATCATGTTAGGTTTAGGATAAATGACCCAAAACAAACACTTTTTACTATATACATTTAGGAGCATTTCAATCAAGTGAGATATATTAAGAATCAAGATAAATCATTATCCATACATTAAGGACTATTGATAATTTTCTCTTGATTTCAATGACAATATCAACACAATTATAGCTTTTCTTGACTTACATTCCCTTCTTGTATTATTTACACTTCTTACCTTTGTTTGTGTGAATACATGTAAATGGAAGTTTGATTTAGAGTAATTGATCATTTACCAAAAGATGTACCTCCATACCATACACACCTCGAAAGGAAAATAAAAATAGTACAAAACATAAGGAAAGTTTGGGTAGAACTTCAACTACACATCATACAATCTCAAGACAAACTTTAAACAAAACTAATTAAGTGATTATACGAGAAATCAACCCGATTAATTACTTGCGTTGCCAAATTTTCCAGCCAGCCACGACAGTTATTGCACAATTTCACAATTCTCAAGATATACGGTTATGTCAAGTCAATGGTCCTCTCATGGAACCAATTCAATGGTCCTCTCATGGAACCCAAACCCAAACTGTTTGTGTATCGGTTCGTGGTACCCGATCCAAGTTAGTATGCCGGACGTGACTCTCGATCCCATGTTTATGTCGAAACGTGGCAACCGATCCCATTTTTATGTCAAAACGTGGCAATCGATCTCATTCAACAAGCCACAATCACAATGTACATTCTCATAATCATACAATCAATTCATAATTTCATGGCATACAATTATTCAATCAACATTATTTACGAGTAGTGTGATCAATAACGCAACATTCGCATACATACATGCATCATAATGTAGTAATTGCAAATATATATCACACCAACATGAAATCACAACTATCACCTACCTCAAATCCAAGCTTAAATCCCCTGAGACACTTGAATCTTCCCTTTTCGGATTCTTCTCGCTTGTTCGTGGTCTAAAAACATACAATTAACACAAGGATCAACAAACAAGACCCAATTACTCGGATCATAATCAATAATATCAACCCTTGATCCCCATACCCAGATTAGGGCTTTTTCCACCATAATTCCCATATCAAAACCCTCTCCCATCGATAATTACCCACAAATTTACATTCTACGGATCGAAACATGGATTTGGGGAGTAAAAACCTTACCTTTAGCCTCAAGAATAGTGGAAAACTGACAAGAAAGCATGGGGTCGTCTCCTAGCTCTCAAAGTCGAAACTTGCAAAATAAAGACGTTTTGGGTTTATTTTGGACTTAAATCGCGACTGTCCCGCCACAACGGTACCACCCCGATGCAACGGCTCCGCCCTGGCGGCACAAATTCCCGTCGTAGCGGCTTGCACGAAACAGTAAGCTAATTTAATAATTCCAATACCCCCATTTCACAACACACCTTCAATCAACGACACTCAAAAACTACTCGTTCACGCTAAGACCAGTTTCGGGAGTTCTACTCACCCGAATTCAATTCCGTAAAACTGTACGGGTTCCTTAACGTCTTAGCTATCCACTCATGTAAACAAATTCATATTTAGATCACCCAATTGTTAACAGATTTCCCTAGACTTTACTGACTCTGATTTCTTCCAAATCTGGACTAGGTTGGAAAATTCCAAGTTACTACCAAAAAGTTTTATGGCCCCAATTCTTCCCCCCTTGGCTTTCCGCTAACGACAGAATTAGGTCTTTACAAATTATATATATATATATTAAACTGGTAAACGTATGTATTTGAATATCTGGTGAGCGCGATTGGGAGAAGGAGGAGAGAGGCAAGCGAGAGTGGGAGAAAGAACAGAGATGCGAGCGAGATTGGGAGAAGGAGGAGAGAGGCGAGCGAGAGTGGGAGAAGGAAGAGATATGCGAGCGAGATTGAGAGAAAGAGGAGAGAGGCGAGCGAGAGAGAGCAGAAAGTGGAGAGAGTCGAATTGTATTTGTATATCTGTCATATAATTGTATATGTATATGTATAATTTGTATTTGTATGTTTAAGAGAGGAAAAAGGTGAAAGAGGTGTATGTAATTATAACTAAAAAAGGCGGCAAGTGATAATTAATTCAAACTATAACTATATTAGTTAATTAACTAGTATATATTTACTTATCTGCATAATTTTCCCTATTTTAATCACATGGTTTATCTATTGTTTTTACCTTATATAATTCTTATCGTCAAGTAACTCTTTAAAAATAGCACTACGAAACTAGTTTTTTTTTTTTGGTTTCTTACCCAGTGTTCGTAGCCCACATTGGAGCTCCGACTAAACTTGAATCGCGCTCTGCAGGGTCCATTTGGGGGTGACGTTTCTAACAAGATTTTCTCCATACAAGTATTAGTTAAAGTAATACAATTATATATGAAAAAATTATAGGGAGAAAATGAGGGACGGGATAGCAACAATTTATTAGTATATTTTGTACTTTACGATAAAAGATTTAAAGTAGTACGATGAGACAACATTATTGGTTATTTTATTTTTAATAACTTTATTGGTGGGTGAAGTCAAGAAATGTACCATTCAGAATATCAACTTTCTTTACATTATGCTTTTTTCTTTCCACGCGTTTTAAGGAAAGATGATAATTTTTTCTATCTTAATTTATATGATATAGCTTATTTTAAAAAAGAATAAAATTATATAATAATAAATAGCTTAACTTCAAAATTTATATATTACCTTAATAAAATGATTAATATCTATATAAATATCGTAATGTTTATTTAAACTGTAAATTTTAATTATTTTTTTTTATCAGATTCTTCAATTGGAAAATTCATTGTTAAAGTTTCTACCTGACTGAACTCTGCTTCTATCTCTCTGGTTTTTTTTTCTTATTCTCTGAGTAGACTTCCACCCTTTAAAATATGAACCCTTTAGTACTGTTTGAATTAGTGTGTTATGGCTCGTTTGGTACTAATGATAAGAAATAATTAATTTTGAAATTAAATTTATGATGAGTTTATCTCATTTTTTAATGTTGATAAGATGATTAGATTAGTTAATAATGTTATTTTTATTCCACATAGAGAAGGAAATAATGATTTTGAATAATTAATCTCAAAACAACTTGTTCCTCGGTCAAACAAACTCTTACTGTTTAAAATTTTGATGTTAATTCAAATATAAACCAATCTTCAAAAAACATCTTTCACTTTGAATTTAGGTGTTGAATTTTTAATTTTTTTAATGTGATTTTAGATGTTGAATTCTTTAGTATTTTTTAAGATAAAATTTTCATATTTATATTATATATATAACATATTTTATGTCTTTTTCCTCGATCTACTTTTCATATTGGAACGCAAGTTCTATAGTTTAGTACTCTGTCCCTATTTACTTGTCCATATTTCCTCTTTTAGTTGTCCCTAAGGGTGGCAACGGAACCGGTAACGGAACTACCGGACCGGGACGTTCCGGAACCGGAACGGAACCGAACCGGAACCGGGACGGACCGGAACCGGTAATTCCGGAAAAAAATACCCGAACCCGTCCCGGACCGGACCGGACCGGACCGGAAACCGGGTCCAACCGTTATAAATTATATTTTTTTATTAAAATTAAAAAATTAGGAATATTACACTTAAAAATTTATACTTTTAAAGTTTTAAATACAAACTTTCAAACTTTTAAAAGTATAAAAGTTTAAATTTCACAATTTAAAACTTTGAAAATTTAAATTCAAACTTTAAAACTATAAAAGTTTAAATTTCACCCTTTAAAAGTTTGAAAATTTAAATTCAAATTTCAAACTTTAAAACTATAAAAAGTTTAAATTTCACAATTCACACTTTAAAAGTTAGAAATTTTAAATTTGAATTATAAACTTTAAAACTATAAAATTATAAAAATTTAAATTTCACACTTTAAAGTTTAAATTTTAAAAGTTTGAAAATTTAAATTCAAACTTTAAAACTATAAAAGTTTAAATTTCACACTTTAAAAATTTGAAAATTTAAAACTTTAAAACTATAAAAGTTTAAATTTCACACATTAAAAGTTAAATTTAAACTTTTGAAGACAATAATAAAAAAAAATTAAGGCGAATAGCCTATACTTTTATTAATATTAATTAAATAGTACAAGTTGAGTTACAAAATATTAGTAGAGTATTAAAAAATCTAATCTACACACCCACCTTCTAGGAAGGGTTCTGTTTGAATTAGACCTCGAATTATTATACTCATACTAATAGACATTTAAATTTAATAGTTCATGCTACCAAGGAAATCTTTTTTTAAATCATTTAACATTTCTCTAGTAACATGCTCTGGAATTGGTTGATTAGCTAGTTCTTCCATTGCATCAATGCCGTCATCACTAAAATCTAGCATTATTTCATCAACGTCATTTTCAAATTTGGTCGGTAGAGGTGGACGACCATAACTCCTTCTCTCGCCATTAATCCAATCTCTAAATAGTACGGATATCTCCAAGCTATCTGCTGCTAATGAATATCTATGCTCTCCAATTTGAAATCTTGCTGAACTAAAAGCGCCTTCCGAAGCTACTGAAGATGCTTGAATAGCTAACACATCTCGAGCAACCGGTTGTAGTTTTGGAAATCCTTTGCCGCGATTGCTCCACCATTCTAGAAGATCAATAGTAGTAGGTTCTGTATTTTGATTAATATATGTATCAAAATCATTTATATCATTATGAGAAAGTTCAATAATACAATCTATCATATCATCAATTTCATCTTCATTATTATATCTACTCCTAGAACTTTGAGGCTCTTCGTTATGTACTACATTCCTTATATTAGAATTATTATACAAGTCGTACAATTTTCTAGCTTCAATTTTTATACTATCTTTAACATCTTGACAACTAGGTGTTTCATCATCTTCACTATCAATACCCAAATTAAAATATATTTTATCAACCATTCGTGCTGCACCTTCATCTTTGTAATGTGGGTTTAACAAACAAGCAGTTAAATAAATTTGAGGAATAGGAATAAAATATTTTTTAAATTTTTCAATCATTTTCTTAACAGATTGTTCAAATCTTGGTTTATTTTTAAATTTATAAAATTTATTAGAAATAGCACAAATATTAGGTAAAACAGAGCAAATAGTTGGATAATAAAGTG
Source organism: Solanum verrucosum (assembly GCF_900185275.1). Taxonomy (NCBI): domain Eukaryota; kingdom Viridiplantae; phylum Streptophyta; class Magnoliopsida; order Solanales; family Solanaceae; genus Solanum; species Solanum verrucosum. The sequence goes on from NW_026020358.1 coordinate 131,950, forward strand.
CAGATATTTTTTTTGTAGTTAAATAAAAAACTTTTAAGAATTCTATAAGTTCTTTTATGTCATTCCAATCATTATCATCAAGTCTATATGTCATATTTGAATTATGAGCATTCCAAACCATTTGTAAAGGTTTCCTATATTAATAAGCAACTTCAAGCATTTCAAATAAAGAATTCCATCTTGTACACACTGATTTTGGAATTTTTCTAGGTGGAAGATTAAATTCACGACAACGATTTTCAAAATCTCTACGTCTAGACTTAACTTGACATTTAAAAATAAAATGACATGCAGTTTCAACTTTTGTGCAACCATCGTCATATATTGCTATACCATCTCTAACAATCAAATTATATATGTGTGCAGCACACCTAATATGAAAACCATCAATATAAATAGGGCAAAGAGACGGTTTTAGTATTTCAACAACATTACTATTATTAGAAGCATTATCTAATGTGACACTACTTATTTTATCACAAATTCCATAGTTTTGCAAAACATCTATAATTGTTTGAGCTATATAACTACCGGTTTTATGCATTTCACAACATTTATAACCTAAAATTCTTTTTTGCAAAGTCCAATTTTCATCAATCCAATGCGCAGTAATTGTGAAATAATCATTACCATTTACACTATGGCCCATATCAGAAGTAATAGCTATTTTACAATTGTTATAATAAAATAAACAACGAAGATATTGAAAATGTTGAGCTTGATAATCAAAGATAGCCTTTTTAATTGTATTTCTAGTAAAACCTTTAAAATGTGGATTATACACAATTTGAATATAATGAATAAAACCGGGATTTTCAGCAAAACTAAATGGCAAACCCATAACAACAATCATTTTAGCTAATTCTTCAAGATCTTTTTCTCTACTATATGACCGTTGTATACTAGAACCAGAAACATTAGAAGGATTTAATTGTGTTTGGACCATATTAGAGCCATCTACTCCTACATTTTCAGGAAGGGTGGTACCATTTTTTTTAGCTTCGGCTACAACTTTAGCATGCAAAAATTCATTTTTACAACATGACATTAAATGATTACTCAAATGTCCCGTCCCACCCTGTTTTCCTACAGTTTTATGATTCATTCTATGTTTACATTTATTACAAATAGCTTGTGTTTTATCTTCATTCCGAGTCATAAATTGCCACACAACTGATTTTTTAGCGCGTTCTACCTTAGTCCTAGGATGCACGGGGGGAATGGGAGCAGGACAACGAAAGGGAGCGGGAGCCGGGGAAGAGGGATTGGGAGGGGGACTAGTAGCCGACGGTGGCTCAGTTTCATCATCATCATATTCATCAACATTATTATCAAAACTATCAACATAATCATTAACATCATGTTCATCATCTTCAGGTAATTCCTCTTCAAAATTACCAAATCTTCTTTGTAAATGTTCATGATAAGGATCTAATCCACTATTACTATCAATATTAAAAACAGTTTCATCAACATGCGTATAATCATCCGTATTTATTCTTAATTGAGAAGTTTTTTTAGTTTTAGATTGAGAAGTACTACCGGTTTTTTTATTTTTCTTGGATTTTGAGCTAGATAAATTAGTGAACGAATTAACTATGGTTGTTTTACCCTTTTCAATAATGTTTTTTCCAAAATCCATATTCAAAATATAAAAAGTGAGCAAATTATATATAATACGAAAATGATTAGCAAAGTTTTAAACAAATAAACAACTAAATAAGTAGAGACTAGAGATTAATTACTCACAAAATAAATAATTAAATGTAAACAAATAAATAACTAAATGAAAAGTGAGTTGGAACGAATGTACCAAACGTCTACTTAAAAAAGTAGACGTGTATGACCGGAAGGCGAAAATTGAAAGTTGAATTTTGAAGCTCCAATTTCCAAAGTTCAAATTCGTAATTTTAACGAGAAGTCGAGAATAAGAGAATTTAGAGAGTAGAGACTAGAGAGTAGAGAGATTATAAGATATTTTTGTGAGTGAAAAGAATGAAAGATTAGGGGAATTTATAGTTACAAAAAAGGTTGAAAATGTAGTTTTAAGAAGTTTGGGGTATTAAAAAAAGTTTGGGGGGTAGGGAGGTGTAAATGGGGGGTTATGGGGTGAAAGAGCCGTTGGTGGGGCCCAAAACCCGTTGCCCAACGGCTCTCAACGGCTATTTTTTAAATTTTCAGATTTAAAAAAAAAAAAAAAAAAAAAAGTTCCGAACCGGACCGGAACCGGACCGGACCGGGACGGAACCGGGACTAACCGGACCGGGACGGACCGGTAAAATCCTGGTTTCCGTCCCGTTACCCCTCCCGGACCGGAACAAGTCCGGAATTAACCGGCACTATCCGGAACCGAGACGGAACCGGTAACGGACCGGAACGGACCGGAACCGGAACCGGAACCTCCCGGTTCCGTTGCCACCCTTACTTGTCCCTATTTACTTGTCCATTTTGACAAATCAAAAAAGAACAATTATTTTTTTCCTATTATACCCTCATTTAAACTTTTTGAAAATTTCTAAGTTTTAATTCATCCTTTTTGAAACCATAATTAATAAGGGTAAAATTGCAACTTCACTATGCTAATTATTGTTATCTTAATATGTGTGTCATTTCTAAAGTGGACAACTAAAAAGTGACGGAGGGAGTAACAAAAAAGTGTTGCATATAATAAAAAATCCATTAATTCGCGATAGGACCCAAACTGTCTTACACATTATTGGCTCCGTACAATTTCCTAAAGCAAAATAATCGTTACTTTGATCATGTTTGATACGGTAAGAAAATAATTTAATTATTTTTTGTGTTTGCTATATATATAAAAAAATAGTATCTTAAATTTTATTTTATCTATAATTTAGATAAATATTATGAAAGATACGGATATTGAATGATTGGACAGAGGCTCTAATAGGTGGATGTGGAAAACAAGGTGGATTAAAGGATTGGAAAGACATAATCATATTTCGTTGATTAAAAATTTTCTTAGTATATATATATACAAATACTTGGTTAAACTTTTCGAAGAAGGGGATTCGCTTGACACTCCTTCGCTCAACGTGGGCTCGCCCCTCTCAGGTTTAATTTTAGGATCAAAATGAATAACTTTTGTTATTAAGTAAGTATTATTTCAATCATGTAAAATATAGGAAAACGACTTTAATATGTCATCAAACTTTGAGAAAAGGCCCATCTATGCCATTTTCATTTGAAAAACACTCATCCATGCCATTATTTGTTAAAAATAGTTTCAATTTTTCAAAACTATTTTTTTACATGTGGTCAATTATGATTCAGCCACATCATTAATTAAATCATTTTTAAAGAGAAAAAACTCAAATATGTCATTGAATTTTGACAAAAAATGGATGAACTTTTTCTCAAATAGAAAAGACATAGATGAACCAAACTTTTAGATTTGACATTGATGAACCTTTTCTCAAAGTTCAATGACATATTTAAGTATTTTTCCTAAAAATATATTAAGAACCAAAATAAAATATTACCACAACACCATTTTAATTATTTTCTCTTGATTTCAATGACAACACCAACACAATTATAGCTTATCTTGACTTACATTCCCTTCTCACCTGGATGTTTGCATCAATGCATGTAAGTCGAAATTTGATCAATACATCAGACTAACATGTTTGGATGAATTTAAAAGTTAATCAAACCTATTTTTAATGTATTTTTAGTTTTTGGAAGAGTTTTGATAAAGTAAAAAATAACGTCAAATAAGTTAAAACTCATCCAATATTCCAAAGTTGCCCTTGCTTAACATTATTTGTTATTAATTTTTGAAATGAAAATTTCCAAAATATTTTAGCTGACATAAAATACTCTACCTATGGTGCTCCATCGCGCACCATCTTATATGCATTTGTTTATTTCCTTGTAAACTATCGAACTTGCTAAATGACGGAACTTCTTAAACATATTAAAATTTAGTGGTAATTTTTACGGTTAAGACATTCAATATTTTAAGTACAAAAAGAATGTTGAAAATTTATTATAAAAATATTGTTTAGGGTCGGGAAATATTGTCTGGTAATTATGTGCAGAAATTTTATATATATATATGAACATAGTTGTTTTTTTTCTTAAGTCTAAAAAATTATCAAACTAAACATTTATTATCGCATGTCAAATGAAAAAAATACATATGAACATAATTGTTTTTTTTCTTAAGTCAAAAAAATTATCAAACTAAACATTTATTATCGCATGTCAAATGAAAAAAAAATGTTTATACAAATACTTGGAGGTCAAGTATGCAGGTTGCATTTTTCTATCCAAAAAAAAAAAAAAGTATTTACCAATTGATTTATACTTATCGTTTCTCTTATTATGAATCCAAGCTTAAAGAAAACTCAAATATAGTATTAAAAACTGGAACGAAATATTGCTTAGGTTATTAGTCATATAGAAGTATTAAATAATTATATTAATGTCATAAATGGGTGTTTTTGGAATGTGGTTGAAAGATTATCATTTAAATAAGTTTGGTTACAAAAATTTAAAAATAAGGGATATGAGTGTAATATCTGAAACCACAAGGGAAATAAGTGTTATAAAGTTAAATGTGAGGGAGATTTCTGAAATTATTCCTAAAAATTTTAATTTTTAATTTTTTGACTTAAAATCTACTCTCTTTTTTTCGGCTTATCCAAACGGGCTCTAAAACTATTCTCTTCAACTAATCTGGGTCTATTACGGAGAGTAATTAATCCTTTACCAAAAAATATAAGGAAAAAGGTCTGAAATGTATCCGAATTTTGACCGAAATTGCTGTAACAATACCGAATTTTGGAAAGGGTCTTTTACCCCTACATTATTTAATAGTAATGTATTTTAAAGGTATATATATGTCCACGTGAACATCATAAATATGACATCATTATAAATAGTAACGTGTCCACGTAGGTACATATATACATTTAAAATTCACTATTAAATAGTATAGAGGAAAAAAGTCCTCCATAAAGTTTGATATTGTAACAACAATTTCGACCAAAGTTAAAATATTTTTCAATCATTTTTCCAAAAATATACCTCCATACCATACACACCTCAAAAGGAAAATCAAAATATTGCAAAACACAAAGGAAAGTTTGTGTAGAACTTCAACTGCATATCATAATACATCTCTAGACAAACTTTAAATAGAAGTAGCAAATCAAACTTTTGATTATACAAAACGAAAATAACGAGTATTAATTAAGTGACCATACAAGAAATCAACCCGATTAATTATTTGGTAGGAAGCGTCTGCCAATATTTCCTGCCAGCCATGACCCTTACTGCTCTAAATACAATTATCCTGGATGCACCAACTGCACCAACCACAGTACCCAATGGAGCAGCAATGACAGTACCCAATCCCAATGTACCAGCTGCAGCTACGACAGTACCCAATGCTATTGTAACAAGCATTTTCAGTTAACAAAATTCATTCAAATAACTTATAATGATAGAAATCTCTAAAAAAATAAAATGTCAAAATATCCTTTATCAAAAAAGATTTTGACGGACAATTTATTTCTTAGGTCAATTAAATTGACAATAAATTTATCATTTATGCACCTATTCCACAATCATAAATTTAAGAATAGTTTTAGATTTGACAAAAAAGAATTTAAAAAAGGGAAAAAAAATGGCATTGATGTGTCCAGGGATTTAAAGAAAAAGGAAGGAAAAAAGGAAAGGATTATCAGTAAAAAATGTAAGAAATTTTTTTTACACGTGTCAAACGCGTAGATTTCACTGATCCACATAAATGTGGCTATGACTTTTTAAGGAGGTAATAATTTCAATTTTAAAAAGCTTAGAGGGTAATAGGAGCCCCATAAAATATAAGTGTGTAGTTAGAAATCTGATAATAGAATAGAGGCTCATTTGGCCATTTTCTCTTTTTTCCCGGTGGTGCCACTTTACACGACTAAAGGCTACATATAATCCTCTTGTTTCCATATTTCTTGTACTTGTTATCGTCAACACTTCCTTTAACCTCTCGAATAGTTCATCTCATGATTCCATATCATGATACCATATTGCATGGCCAAACGGGCCCTAAATCATCCTCATTAAATATAAGTCATCTAAATATTAAAAAGTGAATAGTATATAATAGCATGGGTAAAATAGACATTAAATAACAAATTATTCATTGATTTTTATAAACTGAACAAGTATTACTTCAACAATCTACTTTTAATTGTCATGTTGTGTTTTTCATAAGTCAAAGTTAAATTGGATTATATTAATTCAATATGTTAAACAAAAAATTAAGATATTCAAAAACTACACGAAAAATACTATAAGCTGCAATTTTTTGCATATCAATATAATGAAATAATACAACATAAAATGTTAGTCAATTTTTTTTTTAATCATTTGACTCTAAAAAGAAAACCATTACAATTAAAAGTAAATGAAGGAATTATATAACATCCCATAATAATATAATAGATAAGTAAAATAGACGTTGAGAACAATATTAACTAAACTAAAATAGAGTAACACAAGTCAAAGTACTCAACTACTTTCTGTAGACTTTGGTCTACTTCAAAAACATTGAAACCTAACGTCAATTCAAATGGAGGTACTCTACTTAGCAAGCAAGTAAGGAATATTTTCAATTATACTCCAAAAACCTACTCACCTCTCAAGAATAGCGAGACCCCTTGTCTATTTAGTAGCTTGTTCGAAGGTGAGTTATAATATCAGTATTTGATAATGATATTAAAATTCAATCAAGATTTTGAATATTGCTTCTACGAGATCCTCCCACCCCCACCCTCCCTCCATTTTTAAGCAGTTCTAATAAATAAAATAGAGTAATATTGATAAATTGTTATCTTATGTTTCTTTTATAAATAAATGTTTGTGATTATAAACATTCAATACATAATTTTATAAAAATTTACTAAAGTAATGATTATTCTTTTTATATAATTTTTTTATATGACACAAAAAAAATTTATGTTGAACATGTGTTTTTTGTAAAATTTAAAATAATAAGTCTTTAAAGAAATATAAACTTACGGATAAAGTTTTACATTAAAAAAATCGTGATTTAAAATTTCTAAATCATTTTTTTTTAGAATTTAAAATTTGAACATTAACTCAAATCGCATATTCAAATACTAATTTAAAATCTTAACTTCATATTATATATTCAAATATAAGTTAGGGTTTAAACTCGAAACAAATTTCTACCTCCTCCCCCTTCCTCGATTACGTCTTTTGGTATTTTTTCTGTTTCCGGTAGTAGATGTTCCAACCAGACTCCATACATCCCTTGCTGTTGCAATCATACTATTTACTGTACTAAACACACCAACAATCTTATCAAATATCTCTTTATTATTATAATTATCATGGAGTTTTTATTTGGAGTTAACAAAGAAGATAACAATGGTGAATTTATTTATCATGTGGAATTCACCGTTAAATTTAACACTTTTAGTTGATAAATCATGTTAGGTTTAGGATAAATAACCCAAAACAAACATTTTTTACTATATACATTAAGGAACATTTCAATCAAGTGAGATATATTAAGAATCAATATAAATCATTATCCATACATTAAGGACTATTTGATAATTTTCTCTTGATATCAATGACAACATCAACACAATTATAGCTTTTCTTGACTTACATTCCCTTCTTGTAGTATTTACACTTATTACCTATGTTTGTGTGAATACATGTAAATGGAAGTTTGATTTAGTGTAATTGATCATTTACCAAAAGATGTACCTCCATACCATACACACCTCGAAAGGAAAATCAAAATATTACAAAATATAAGAAAAGTTTGGGTAGAACTTCAACTATACATCATACATCTCAAGACAAACTTTAAACTAAACTAACAATTCAACTATTATTATTTAAGTGATTATACGAGAAATCAACCAGATAAATTACTTGCGTTGCCAAATTTTCCAGCCCACAACGACAGTTATTGCACTACCTACAAGCATCCTGGTTGCATTCACAGTACTAACTGCACCAACGGCAGTACCCAATATACCAACTCCAGCGCAGATAGTACCTACTGCACCAACTGCACCAACAACAACACCCACTGTATCCACTACAGTAAAGAACGTATCTGCGGTAAACAAACCAGACGATTGCTCTGCACCAGCACCAGCACCAGCACCACCAGCATCAGCTTTGAATTTCTTCTCACGATCCTGCAATTAGATTAGCTCATGATTTGCTTCATTAAATCTTTCAAAAATTATGTACATCACCTTAATTTTGAATACATAATGTAATTTTTTTCGAAGAGATTTGGATGAACCGTTTGCTCTCACCTGTAATAATTTGTCCTCTTGCATGTACAACATGGAAGAAGCTTCTTCAAAATCGGGGAGAGGACGCATTGATGATATTGTGTTTTTGAGGGGCAAGTATTGAATAGGCAAACCAGCAAGAAGTTGCAACACCTTGTCTGTATTTGAGATCTGATCGCCGATTTCTGCTAGAGAATCGGCGATGGACTTCAATCTTTTCACATAGGCTTCAATGGACTGAAAATCCTCTTTTCTGGTTCCGTGAAATTGAATTTGCAGTTGGGCTCGCCGGATTTGATCATCTTTAATGGAACTATCCGATTCCTCTTTTGGAAAACAAGACGACTGCTCCTCCTGGTCCTGTAATTACGGACGATAAAATTATTCCATGAAAATATAATTTTACGTAATCTAATCTACTCAGTTATTGATTTAGCCTATCTAGTTTTGCTCAATTCAACCAAGAGAAAAGTATTAAAAATATTCATGAACTTGGCGCGAATTATTGATTTCATTCCCGAACTATTGATAGGCATAAAATTACTCCTATACTTGACGAACTAAGTTTAAATACACCCCTTTTTAACGCCACATCAGATTTTTAAAATTAATTACCAACAATTATGATACCCTTCTTCCTATTTAGCTTCTCCTCCATTAAAGCTGACCTCAAAACAAGTTTCAAGAAAATTTCCACTCTTTTTTAATTGCTTAATTTCACATGCTATAATGTTCTTTCTCTTCCTATTGTGTTCATGACCCCCCATCATATTTACTTCTTCATTTTTAATGTGTTTTTGTTTCTAGTTGATGTCTGTTAATGTGCAACTCACCACATTACAGCAATATCAATTTCATAGTCACTCTTTCATTAAGAAGTTTGAAGACAAAGACAGTACTTACTTAGTGTATTTATGTATTTAATAATTAAGAGAAAATAAAGGTTAAATTACAGTGTACACAACTAAAGAAGTACTGAAATATAACAAATAAAGTAATTGAGTATAATAACTGAAAAAACAGTTAATGGGGAGTCATGAACAACAATAGGAAGAGAGAATATTATAGCATATGAAATTATGCAATTAAAAAAGAGTGGAAAATTTTTTGAATGTCAATTTTAATGGAGGAGAAGTTAAATGGGAAGAAGAAGGGTATTGTAGCGGTTGGTAACTAAAAATTAAACGATTTTTTTAAAAATCTGATGTGTCATATTTTTTTAAACTTCTCACATTCTTAAAGAGAGCCTAATCACTTGTTGTGCCATGTGGCAGGGAGGAGTGTATTTAAGCTTAATTTGTCAAGTATAGGAGTGTTTGTTATTTTATTAATAATTCAAAAATAAAACCAATAATCCGCGCCAAGCTTGAGAGTGTTTTTAATACTTCTCTTTTCAATAAAGAAAACATTGAACGGGTTAAATTATGATTATTTTTTTTTAATTCAACTCATTTTCAATCCGAGTTATTTTTGGATAGATCTCACATCTCATTTCAACCCGTTATTTGACACAAAGTGTTAGATGCAGGTATTTTAAGAAGTTATGTATATTAATTCACTAATATTTTAAGGATCTTAACAGTTGAATTCGTAAAATTTAAATCTTGAATTTATGTACCTTTAATAATATGCCTTCTTGCTTGTACACCATGAAACAAGCGTCTCCAAAAGTGGGAAGAGGGCACTTTGATGATATTGTGTTTTTGAGGAGCAAGTATTGAATAGGCAAACCAGCAAGAAGTTGCAACACCATGTCTGAATCTGAGATCGGACTGTCGATTTCTGCTACAGAATTGGCTATGGATCTCAATTTTTTCACATAGGATTCGATTGTTTCGAGATCCCCTTTTCTTGTACTGTGAAATTGAATTTTAAGTTGAGTCTGCTTGATCTTGCCATCTTCAACTGAACTCGTAGAATTATCAGATTCTTCAATTGGAAAATTCATTCTTAACTGACTGAACTCTGCTTCTATCTCTCTGGTTTTTCTTATTCTCTGAGTAGACTTTAAAATATGAACCCTTTAGTACTGTTTGAATTAGTGTGTTATGATTCGTTTGGTACTACAACTAATTTTGAAATTAATTTTAAGATGAGTTTATCTTATTTTATTTTTATTTTGATAAGATCATTAGATTAGTTATTAGTGTTATTTTTATTCACAAAGAGAAGGAAATAATGATTTTGAATAATTAATCTCAAAATAACTTGTTACTCGATCAAACAAACTCTTACTGTTTAAAATTTTGATGTTAATTCAAATATAAACCAATATTCAAAAAACATCTTTCACTTTGAATTTAGGTGTTGAGTCTTTAATTTTTTTAATGTGATTTTAGATGTTGAGTTCTTTAGTATTTTTTAAGATAAAATTTTCATATTTATATTATATATACAACATATGTTTCATAAAAAAATGATATTTTAAAATTTATTTTAACAAATTGTGATCAAAGAAAATACTGTTTGCCTATTTTATATGATACTATAATTTATTTTAAAAAAATAATAATTCATTTTTATATAATATTAAATAGCTTAACTTCAAAATCTATATATTACCTTAATAAATAAAATGATTTATATATATATATATATATAATTTATTTAAACTATAAATTTTAAATAGTCTTTTTTATTTCATTTTTAAATTTTGTACAGAATTAAATAGTGCTATTTATATTGAGATAGCAATATTTAAAGTATTTATAACGAGTTTTTAAAGTATTTATTTATTTCTTAAATTCCTTATCTGTTCAAATAGTATAGCATAAATTGAAAAAAATAATAATACATATTTGAATTAGCTTACTGGTGAAGTAAGTCATATTGATTCGATAGAAAATGACCTGACTAGGTCTTTAAGTCTGAGGGAATATGAAAGTTATAATGCAATAGACATATTTTTGTCTTTTTCATCGATCTACTTTTCATATTGGACCGTAAATTCCACGCAAGTCCTATAATTTAGTAACAATAGTATTACAGGTAATAAAAAGTTTGTTAATTCACGATGGGACCCAAACTGCCGTACACATTATTGGATCCGTTCAATTTCCTAAAGCAATTTTTTTTTTACTTTGATCATGTTTGATACGGTAAGAAAATAATTTAATTAATTTTTGTGTTTGATATATATGTAAAAGAAATTTTAAGATAAAATATTCACATTTATATATTATTTATACAAAATGTTACATAAAAGACTGATATTTTAACAAATTGTGATCAAAGAAAACACTGTTTGCCTATTTTAATAGTAACAGATATAGATTGAAACCAAAAAAAAAATAAAAAATCATTTTGCATTATAGATTATAATCTCATAATTAAGTTGGGGTTTAGCCAAAGATTCCTCCTTCCTCTGTCGTTTACTTGCCATCAGAGATATGCACAGGTTAGTGCCACTTATCGTGTATCGAGAGAGAAATAAACTTTTATTTTAACGGAGAAATTTTGTAAATAGCCATTAAAATTAATTTTATTAAGTTTCATAGCTATAGTTTGCTAATTACGATTAGAGGGAGAAGAGAGGCGAACGAGATTGAAGAGGGAAGAGAGAGTCAAGCGAGAGAGGGCAAAGAGTGGAGAGAGGTGAATTGTATTTGCATAATCTGTCGAATTGTATATGTATATCTGCCAGATTATTGTATATATGTAACTAGTATACATATGTATTTGAATATCTGGTGAGCGCGATTGGGAGAAGGAGGAGAGAGGTGAGCGAGAGTGGGAGAAGGAAGAGAGATGCGAGCGAGATTGGGAGAAGGAGGAGAGAGGCGAGCGAGAGAGCAGAGAATGGAGAGAGACGAATTGTGTTCGTATATCTGTCATATAATTGTATATGTATAATTTGTATTTGCATGTATAAGAGAGGAGAAAGGCAAAAGAGGCATACATAATTATAGCTAAAAAAGACGATAAATGATAATTAATTCAAACTATAATTATATTACTTATCTCCATAATTTTCCTATTTTAACCATATGGTTTATCTATTATTTTTACCTTATATAATTCTTATCGTCAAATAACTCTTTAAAAATAGCGCTACAAAACTAGTTAGTATTAGTTAAAGTAATTCAATTATATATGAAAAAAATTATAGGGAGAAAACGAGGGACTAGATAGCAACATTTTATTAGTATATTTGTACTTTACGATAAAAGATTTAAAGTGGTACGATGAGACAACATTATTGGTTACTTTTTATCTTTTAACAACTTTATTGGTGGGTGAAGTCAAGAAATGTACTATTCCGAATATCAACTTTCTTTACATGTTGGTTTTTAATTTACATGCTTTTTTCTTTCCACGCGTTTTATGGAAGATAATATTTTTTTCTATCTTAATTTATATGATATAGCTTATTTTTTAAAAAAATTATTTTTGTAAAATAATAAATAGCTTAACTTCAAAATTTATCTATTACCTTAATAAAATAATTTATATCTATATAACTATCTAAAATTTATTTAAACAATAAATTTTAATTAATTTTTTCATTTTTAATTTTTTTTACAGGATTAAATATTGCTATTTATATTGAGATAGCAATATTAAAAGTATTTATAACTAATTTTTAAAGTATTTATTTATTTCTTAAATTCCTTATCAGTTTACATTTTTGTTTACTCGTGAAGTAAGTCATATTGGTTGATTGAAAATGAGCTGACTTGGTCTTTAGGTCTGAGGGAATATGAAAGCTATAATGAAATAGATATATTTTTGTCTGTTTCCTTGATCTACTTTTCATATTGGAACGCAAATTCCACGCAAGTTCTATAGTTTAGTAACAATAAAGTGTTGCATATAATTAAAAAAAATTATTAATTCGCGATAGGACCCAAACTGCCTTACACATTATTGGCTCCGTACAATTTCCTAAAGCAAAAAATTGGTTACTTTGATCATGTTGGATACGGTAAGAAAATAATTTAATTATTTTTTGTGTTTGCTATATATGTAAAAATCTTAAATTTTATTTTATCTATAATTAAGATAAATATTATGAAAGATACGGATATTGAATGATCGGAACAGAGGCTCTAATAGGTAGATGTGAAAACAAGGTGGATTAAAGGATTCGAAAGACATAATCATATTTGGTTGATTAAAATTTTTCTGAGTATATATATATATATATATATATATAAATACTTGGTTAAATTTTTCGAAGAAGGGGATTCGCTTGACACCCCTTCGCTCAACGTGGGCCCGCCTCTGTTAGGTTTAATTTTAGGACCAAAATGAACAACTTTTGTTATTAAGTAAGTATTATTTTCAATCATGTAAATTATAAGGAAAAATCTCAAATATGTCATCGAAATTTGAGAAAAGACTTATTTATGCCATTTTAATTTGAAAAACCTTCATCCACGCCATTATTTGTTAACTGAAAATAGTTTCAATCTTTCAAAACTATTTTTTATACGTGGTCAATTATGATTCGGCTACATCATTAATTAAATCATTTTTAAAGAAAAAAGACTCAAATATGTCATTGAATTTTGAGAAAAGGTTCATCTATTTCATCCATTAAAAGTTTGGTTCATCTATGTTATTTCAGTGAACAAGTAGTGGCATGAATGAACTTTTTCTCAAACAGAAAAGACATAGATGAGCCAAACTTTTAGATTTGACATTGATAAACCTTTTCTCAAAATATTATGACATATTTAAGTATTTTTCCTAAAAATATATTAAGAACCAAAATAAAGCATTACCCCAAACCATTTTAATCATTTTCTCTTGATTTCAATGACTACATCAACACAATTATAGCTTTTCTTGACTTAAATTCCATTCTCACCGGGATGTTTGCATAAATGCATGTAAATCGAAATTTGATCGATACATCAAACTAACACGTTTGGATGGATTTAAAAGTTGGTCAAAACTATTTTTTGTGCATTTTTAGTTTTTGAGAGTTTTGACAAAGTTAAAAATAACTTCAAGTAAGTTAAAAACTAAGGACCCGTTTGACCATAGATTTTGTAACGACATGTTCCCGTCGTTATAGAAAAGCCAATGGAGAAATAATTTGGGCCAGAAAACTTTTTCGTAGTAACTTGAGATTTCCTAGCCTAGTCCAAATTTGGACGAAATCGAAGTCAGTGAGATCTAGGGAAATCTGGTAGCAATTAGGTGATCTAATTATGATTTTGATCACATGACTAGATAACTAAGACGTTAAGGAACCCGTACGACTTTACTAAATGGAATTCGGGTGAGTAGAACTTTCGAAATTGATCTTAGCGTGAAAGAATATTTTCTAAGTGTCGTTGGTTGAGGGTGTGTTGTGAAATGGAGTCTTGAAATTATTATTTTTGCTCAATGTTCCATTCAGGCCGCTTTGGCGGGGATTTCTGCCTCCAGGGTGGGGCCACTGCGGCGGGTTGGGTCTCGTCGTAGCGGGACAGACGCGACTTAAGTCGGAAATAAAACCCCAAAAATGTTTTATTCTGCACTTTGAGAGCTAAGGAACGAACCCCAGACGACTCATACTCATTTTTCACCATTCTTAAGGCTAAAGGTAAGCTTTTCACTCTCCGAATCCGTAGAACGTAATAGAATGGGTAAATATTGGTGGGGGAGGGTTTTGTCATATATTCTATGGTGGAAACAACCCTAATTTGGATAATTGGGATCATGAATTCATAGAATTGTTAGTAATTCGGGTAATTAGTGATTGCTTATTGATTCCCGTATTAAATTGTTGTTTGTAGACCTAGAACAAGCGGAAAGAATCCAGAAAGGAAAGATTCAAGTGCCTTAGGAGATTCAAGCTTGGATTCGAGGTAGGTGATTGTTTTTTTTTTCATGTTGGTGTAATATATGTTTGTAATTGCTTCATTATAATACGTGTATGTATGTGAATGTTGCACTATTGATCACACTACTTGTGGATGAAGATAATTGAATAATTGTATGTCATGAATCACCTCTTATTGTATGATTGTGAAAATATACATTGTGATTGTGGTTTGTTGAATGGATCGGGTATTGCGTTCTGACACACTAACTTGGATCGGTTGCCACATTCTGGCATAAATATGGAATCGGTTGTCACGTTCTGGCATAAATATGGGGTCTATTGTCACGTTCCGACATAAATATGGGATCGATTGCCATATTTCGGCATAAATATGGGATCAGTTGTCACGTTCCAGCATAAACATTGGATCGAATACCACGTTCTGGTATGCTAATAGTTTGGGTGTGGGTTCCATGAGAGGACCATTGAATTGGGTTCCGTGAGAGGACCATTGAATTGTGTTGTGTATCTACTTGTGACGATTACGTTTATATCTAATGATGGTTGATATTGGAAGATTGTATGTTGCTCTAAATTGATAACCAATGTGTATTATTGAGAACGTGTGATGCTACATTGATCCTAAAAAAATGACTAATATTGTATATATTCGGTATATGCCTGTTTTATAATGTTGTGGTTACTTGCATGTGTTTCACTTATTGAGATAGCCGCGTGATCTTACCTGTATACTGTGGTTGTGTACTGATAATGCACTTGTTTGTTCTTTGTTGAGTACAGGGCATCTTCAAGCGGCTATTGATAGACCTCAGCTAGGTGACTATTGAGCGTGATCGAATTCAAGGGTGAGCCAGTTCTTTCAGGCTGCCATGGATCTTTCTTGTTTAAGTCCACTCTTTTCGGACTCAGATTATTTGTTTAAGGTGTTTGTTTAGTGTCGGGGTTGTACCCCTTGTTCTTAGACTTGTCGTTAGTAGAGTTTTGGTACATTGACTTTTAGGTTCTAGGGATTGCTCTTCCGCATTAGTTTGGTTAGTTGTTTGTTAAAAACTTTGGAGTTTATGGGGACTCCATTTTTATAGTCATTTAAATCTGCTTCCGTATCTTTAAATGCATAAATTTTGGTTAAATTGGTTTGTTTGGGTTATAGTAATGATTCTCCCACATGAGGGTTAGTGTGGGTGTTAATCACGATGGTTTGGGTCATGACAGATTTCTCAAATAATATTTGGGAAAAAATTTGGCAAATAGTGTTTGTGCACAATTTGTCATTATTTTGCAAATATCCCAAATTCCCAAATACTTGTTTTTTCTAGTATTTGGGACAAATCTCATTATTTGGGATCCTTTAAAAATTGAAAATTTACAACTAATGTTTATCTTTTAAAAAATACCCTCTATAGTAGTTGTTTGCGTTGTATTACATAATTTTTTACGTGAACACCAAAGTAGTGATGAAATATTCAGTGATGATATGATTGTTGATGAAAATGATGAATAATCGGCTCAGGGTAACAAAGTCATGTGTTTTGTCTACTTCACGATGTATGAAATGATGCTTGTTGCACTAACTCCAAACTATCACATTGCTCAAGTGTCATGGACACTACTTGTTATTTGTTGCAACGAAAATTCAATTGACTTGCAATACAAACTTATGGTTAGTTTTGATAGTTTTTAAAACTTATAGATATAAATCATATTTTTCTAAAAAAGTGAAATATGTTTCCCAGATACTATGGTCAAATACATGATGAAATTTCACCCAAATAATATTTGCCAAGAATATTTGAAAATCTATAACCAAACTTTAGCTAAAAGTAGGACTCTCCCACTTTTTATTTTTTTACTTAAAAATTATTTAAAATTTTTAACTTTTTATTTTTTGATTTAAAAACTTCATACTTTTTTTTTCCGGCTTATCCAAACTGGCTCTAAAACTATTATCTTCAATTAATCTACGTCTATTACGAAGAGTAATTAATCCTTTACCAAAAAATATACCTCCATACCATACACACCTCAAAAGAAAAAAACAAATCAAAATATTGAAAAAATACAAAGGAAAGTTTGTGTAGAACTTCAACTGCATATCATTGTTGCATATCATAATACATCTCAAGACAAACTTTAAATAGAAGTAGCAAATCAAGCTTTTGATTACACAAACGAAATAAGTATTAATTAAGTGATCATACAAGAAATCAAACCGATTAATTACTTGCGACCGAGTGTTTGCCAATTTTTCCAGCCAGCCATGGCACTTACTGCTCCAAATACAATCATCCTGGATGCACCCACTGCACCAACAACAGTACCCAATGGAGCAGCAAAGGCAGTACCCAATCCCAATGTACCAGCTGCAGCTACGACAGTACCCAATGTCTCCACTACATCAACAAACTTATCTACCGTACAAAAACCAGACGACGATTGCTCTGCACCAACAACACTGGGATCCTGCAAACCGTAAAATTAGCTCATAATAAGAATATTTGTAATTTTGAATAGACATAATATATAAACATGACCCTTAACTTGACTTTAGTGGATAGCTATGTCCTTCAATTTTGAACGTGCACAAGTAAACACTTAAACTTGTATAAAATTGAATAAGTAAACATATTTGTTCTACGTGACATAATATACATAGGATGCTATGAAGTACGAATGTGTTCATTTATTCAATTTTATACAAATTTAAGTGTCTACTTGTAGCCACTCAAAATTAAAGATCATAGTTGTCAACTGACGCCAACTTTGCTTACATGTAATAATATGTCTTGTTGAATGTGCAACATGAAACAAGCGTCTTCAAAATTAGGGAGAGGAAACATTGATGATATTGTGTTTTTGAGGGGAAAGTATTGAGTAGGCAAACCAGCAAGAAGTTGCAACACCATGTTTGAATTTGAAATTTCATCGCCGATTTCTGCTAGAGAATCGGCGATGGACTTCAATCTTTTCACATAGGCTTCAATGGACTGAAAATCCTCCATTCTGGTTCCGTGAAATTGAATTTGCAGTTGGGCTCGCCGGATCTGATCATCTTTAATGGAACTATCCGATTCCTCTTTTACAAAACTCATTCTTCTGATTTTTTTGATTCTCTAACTTCTAATGTTGAAGACCATAAAGTATTTTATAGAGAAAGTGACCAAAATGATCCTTATGCTTAGGTAGGAGTGACTAAAAATTGAATCGATATAAATTGAATTGAAAAAAATGTTATTAATTTTTATTATTATTGGGTTATTAGATCAACAATTTTTTAATGGTTTATAAAAAAAGATTACCGGGTTATCAATTCGGTTTGTTTTTTTAATTGAGAAAATTTCAAAATAGAAAAGATGAAAAATATAATAAGGTTTTATAACTATAGTCTCGGTAATTGCGTTTCATGGATATGATTCCGTTTGTTATAGAGACATTAGTTTGTATATTTAACTTGCAAATATACAAACATGATAAGTATATATAAATAGAGGTTGCAATTTGTATATTTCGCTTGTCCATTTGTATATTTTGCTTGCAAATATATAAACAAGATAAATATATACAAATTCTATATTTATATATTTAGGAATTTTTCAGAACTGTGTTTGTATATTTCAACTCCCAATATACAAACAAGGTAATTTATTATGAATTTTTCATAAATCAAATACAAATAACTAGGGTAAGAATATATAAATTATTGATTTATACAATCACTAACCAAATTATATAAATTTTTGATTTATACAATTAGAGATCGAATTATACAAATTCTGAATTTATACAATCAGTAACCAAATTATATAAATTTTGGATTTATACAATTAGAGACCGAATTATACAAATTGGATTTATATAATTAGGAAACCGAATAGCAAAATTTCTCACGAAACTATTGCCACAGATTAAAAATAATTGAAACTATAGCTATGTTACATAATATACTCTAGATGTTTGTCATTTCACGTAATTTTCTCTTTTTTAGAGAATATTAAATTATTAGGTAAACTGATAACACATTAAAACTGTAGTAATTTACTAATTTACCCGTTCTTAAATATTATATATTAACTCAATATCTTACTAGTTAGTGTCTTTGCCCTTTATCCTTCAATTCACATGACTTCATAGTAACTTTGAGTTCACAATTTCACATTATACAAAACATCAAAATCTAAGTAAGAGGTTTTTTCTTCTTAATTTCTATTTGTGTTACACTTGTATAGATATTTTCCTGTTAGTTATTACAGTTTCTATCTTATGATTATTTGTAAAGTTACATTATTGTCCTGTCACGTCAAATTGTTGAAGAAGTCACATATTTATTTTATAAGCATTTTCGTATTGATTAAACTGAATCGTTAAGAATCAAAGTCGATACACCGATAAAACATATCTTATTGATTTAGCGTATTGAAAAATCAAAATCAATAAACTGAATCGATACATGAAACCAAATTGAATCGACCAATGCATACCCCTAGGTATGAACAAGTTTAGTATGAGATAATATTTGATAAAGTCATTATTTCTTCACCAATTCTTCTTTTAGAAAGTTATTCATTTTTCATTTTTAATTCAAAGTTATTCAATTTTGAGTTTTTTATTTAAAAAGTCATTCAATTTGTTTAATTAGTTATTTTAAAAAAGTTTTTTGACATGAATTTTTTTCATTTAAAATAAAAAATTTAAGAAATAAAATAATATTTTCTTTTAAAAAAATATTATGTGTACCTACAAAATTTAAAAACTACTAAAAATACTCATGAGTTTGTATTATCATTTTATAATTAACACACTTAATATGAATCTGCAAAAAAAAGAAAGAAAATAAAAGGAAAAAAATCATCGATTTGAATACGAAAAATTATTATCACTACTTGTAGTTAGAAGTGAATTTGGAGAGCAAGTTCGAATAAAATGTTTATATAATCGTATAAATTTTGTACAAAGAATTAGGATTGAAATTTAATCTCATTCTAAAAAAGATGATTGTTTTTATAGAATATAAATTTTGGGATAATTTTAAATTTTTTTAAAATTCTCAAATAATAGTATTTGGCCAAAATACTATTTGTTTAGTATTTAAAAATTTGAGATTCTTGCCGAAAATATTTGTCAAATAATGGCATTATATGGCCAAACACTATTTTTCAAATAATTTAGGGAATATTTGTTGCCAACGGCACATAGGTCAACCTACAATAGATTTCATGTCAAGAAATTTTAATAAAAACATCAATTAAATAGGTTAAATGATTTATAAGTAAAATATTAAAAATTGATCAAGGGGACTGTGGACAATCAATTCCAACTCATCAACAAATTCATAGTTGAGCGACTTTTGGGGTAAAAATTAAAATTGAGTCTTTTAAAAGGAAATTTGAGTGACTATTTCAGATATTATCTCTTTAAATATTTCCAATAATCTCTATCAAGTATTTATTCAACATAAATTTTGATTAAAAACTTAATGGTTGAAGCTTCATTTTATGTATAGGTCTTGGGTTCAACTTCATGTGCAGCCCTATTTATTGATTAGTTTGCTAAATCATTTCAAATAATTTTTAAATAATATAAATCAGTGTGATTAGTGTAATTTATATTATTTTTTATATAATTTTCAAATAATATAAATCAATTTTACTCTTTTTAATAATATCACATGCATATTTCATTCTTAAAAGTTATAGTCTTTGAGTTTCTTATCTCACTTCTAATATGTTTTGTAGATAAAATATCATTAATAGAGTAATTAGCATTTTCAGAAATTAGGTGAAAAACTGAATAACCATGTTTGAAAGAAATGTTATTCAAAGTACCTAAAGCTTAAAAGGAGAAATGAGGGACTGGATAGCAACATTTTATTAGTATATTTTATACTTTTACGATAAAATGATTTTAAAGTAGTACGATGAAACAACATTATTGGTTACTTTTTATTTAACCACTTTATTGGTGAGTGAAGTCAAGAAATGTACTGTTCAGAATATCAAAGTATTTATTTATTTCTTAAATTTTTTGCAAAAAGGGAAAATTATACATATCTGAATTAGCTTACTCGTGAAGTAAGTCATCTTGATTGATAGAGTGAGGAAATATGAAAGCTATAATGAAATAGACATATTTTTGTCTTTTTCCTTGATCTACTTTTCATATTGGAACGCAAATTTCACGCAAGTTCTATAGTTTAGTAACAATACAGTGTTGCATATAATAAAAAAATTATTAATTCGCGATGGGACGCAAACTGCCTTACACATTATTGGCTCCGTACAACTTCCCAAAGCAAAAAAGTTGCTAGGTCGTGTTTGGTATGAAAGAAGACACTCTCTTTAAAAAAGTAATTTATTTAACTTATGTTTGATATACATGTAAAAAAATTATAGTTTAAAATTATTATATAGAATTTAGATAAATATTAGTATAAAAGATGCGGGTATGAAATGATTGGGATGGGGGCTACAATGGATAGATGTGAAAATGAGGTAGATTAAAGGAGATAATCAATGTGAAATATTACATGTAAACCTAATTTTAAAATAAATTAATCAATAAAACATAATCATACTGAACACACTCTATATCTATTTGTTTTTCTATTAAGGTCAAGGTTTAGTACAATTCTATCTAGTAAAAGCTAGTGGATTACCCCCATTAACTTTTCTGTTGGATTAGTGCTTTCCTAATTATTCCTTTGATTACTTTGGTGCTAAGAAACATAGTCTTTCAGCATCAGTATGTGAATGATTCAGATCAAGAACTTTATATTATATTTATTTATTTATTACATGTAATTTAAGTTGAATTTTTTTTCACCATCTCAATTATCTTGATTTTACTTTATTTTTTTTTGTCTTAATTATTTTCATTCGTCCTTTGTTCCATTTATTTTAGGATTTGTAGGCATTTTTGCCCCTACTATTTGTCAACTTTGGTATACGAAAACCATATTTACATGGACCCAACTGCTAAAGACTGTTACAGCTAGCTTTACAATAGTTGACATATGTATACCTAGATATATTTGGATTCTAAAGTTTTTGAAGTTTATAAGATTTCACTAAATATATTTTTGTTGATGAATTTCTACAACTTCAATCTAATATACTATAATAGATATAATGCATAAATATATTTTTTAATTAATTTAAATTTATATAAAATTGGACAAGTAGATATACTCGTTCTAGAGGACAATTCGCTTTAGATACACTCATTTGTATTATGACATGAAATTGCAGAACATTAATAACAACTGAGATCTAAGTTAAAGAACACCGTTTACATATTATAATACTATTTTCCAGCAGAATTGCGAGAAGAAGAGCCTCCTCCGCCTCTGCCTCTGTTATTGTTTCCCCTTCCTCCGGTAGATCCATTTTTCTTATTTCCCGGACCTGGAGTCACCTTTATTGGTGTTCCCGAAGAACGACTACCAGACCAGGGTGCAACCGCATTCCAAAATTCGCGTGCTATTGAAGCTACAGTTGTTACTGTACTTGCTATATCATGGATCATCTCCACAGTACTCTTACCAGTATTACTATTATTATTATTTTCACCAGCTACACCAGGAGGCGGAGGCGGAAGAGTTGAAGTTGTTTTCTCGTATTCGTAAAGCATGGAACAAGCCTCTGAGAAATTTGGAAGAGGTAACTGTGACGAGATCGTGTTTTTGAGGAGCAAGTATTGAGGAGGCAAACCAGCTAGAAGCTGCAAAACTAAATCTGGATCTGAAATTGGATTGCCGATTGCTGTTAGAGAATTAGCTGTGGATTTCAACTTTTTGACATATGAATCTATGGTTTCGAGATCCCCCTTTCTGGTGCCGTGAAATTGCATTTTCAGTTGTTGAGCTATAATTATCGTTTCATCTTTTGAATTTGAAGAAGAAGTAGCAGTTTTCTCTGATGGAGTATCCATATTTTTTTCGTTCTCCGTACTTTTGAGTGAAGTTTCTCTGCCTATTGTTCTAATTGGCATTGTGGATGGTGTGATAAGGGAAGTATTTTTTAAATATATGGGGTCGTTTGGTTTGGATATGAATTATGTTGGAATAAGTTGTTCAGGAATTATTTTTGTTTGATTTGTTGTATTCAAAATAATATATATTGATAAATTTTAAGAACAAGTTATTTATTTATAAAATTACTCTTCACTTTATTTAAACTTTTTTAACTTTTTCTTTGCGAGCTTTTGTTATTCATTTTTTAAAATAAAACTCTTATTTTATTTAACTTAAATTTTTTGGTTATGTATACCCATGATAAGTACCATGTATATTTAAAAGGGTAAATTATGTAAATGCCTTAGTTTTAATATGAAATTACAATATATCCCTAATAAGTTTCTAATTACATTAATCCTTTAAAATTTAAAAAAATCGGATACAATAATTGAAGCTCGGATACATTAATATGTAGCTCGAATACATTAAATACTGTCTCGAATACATTAATATGTAGCTCGGATACATCAAAAACTAGTTCAGATACATTAAATATTGGCTTGGATACATTTAAAACTAGCTCGAATACATAATATGTAGCTCAGATACAGTAATATGCAGCTCAGATACATTAAAGAAATAAGAGATTTTGGAGATTTAAAAAAGTTATAGAGGATAATGGAAATAAGTGAAACAAAAAATGTGTATTTCTGTAATTAATAAACATTTATCACAGTTACAAAAAATAATAACAAACTTTTGTCGAAAAAAGAATTGATTCAATTTTCTTTCATCGAAATAAATGGAGTTTCACCAAAATATTTAAAACCTGAAAAAGAGGAAAAAACATAAGAATAGTTGGAGAGGGTGATAGAAAGAGAGAGAGAAAGTTGGTGGGGGTGGGGTGGCATGGGAGGTATCCGATAAGTACAAAGATGGTGGATGGAAATTGCTGAGGTTGTTCTTAGGAAGAAGACATCCTTTTTTTTATTGTTAGTTAATTGTTTTTGGTTTCTTTATTAATTAATGTCAAGGTCATTAAATTATAAAAATGTATTTTTTCAGGAAAAATAGAAAGGAAAATATTTTTTTGGGCGCGTGAAAAGTGAAGAACACATTTTTTGCCACATCACTATTTTATGCTTAATAGATACACATTTTGAATATTTTAAGTGTTCAATAGGTACTAACCCTAGTTGAGGTGTCTAAATGAATTATATAGACAACTTTAAGGGCTACAGATGACTTAATCCTTAAAAATATAACTTTTTCCTTATTTAGCTTAAAAATAGAACTTTCTTCTTAAGTTTGTTAAAGAGAAGAAAATTTATGAGAAATCAAAATAAAATAAATATAAGAATTAGTCAAATAAATTCATAAATAAAAAATATATTTATATAGTTTAATTTTTTAATAGAAAATATGTATAATTATCATAAAAATAAGTAGTAGTAAATATTATTATATATGGTATTAAAAATAATGTAAATATACATAAATGTGAAAAAAATGATATTATATAAAGGATTTAAAGGGATGTATTTGTCATTTACCTATTTTGTCCCAGGATTACTATACCACCCAATGTGAGGGATAACTTATCCCGGTACTAATTCATAATCCTGGGATAAGTTATCTCAAGTTTTGCAACCAAACAACGAAATAAAAGATACTTAAAATTTATCTTGGGATTAACTCCCCTTATCCATCACACCAAACAACCCCATAAAGTTTATGGAAGTATTTCTTTAATGTTTAAATTTGGTTTCAAGTTAAATTTAATAATTGACAAGTATGAAATATAAAATAGAGAAAATACATAATTACCCCATTAAAGTAAGACCTGTTTTTTAGAAAGACACTTCAACTTTCCGGGGGTCCTAGTACCCCCTTAAACAATTTTAAAGTGTTGTAAATATGCCATTTTTCAGCCACCCTCAATTGCAAGAAAAGAAGTACAATCACGCATCACTTATTATTTGCCACGTGTTAAATTTTAATTTTTTATCTTTATTTTCACTTTTGTTTTTTTTCTTATTTTATTAACTTCATTTTCTTTTCTTTTTCTCTTTCTTCTTCTTTCTTCATTACCCTCCTTTGCTCTTCTTCGGTCCTTCTAGCTGCCCAGAAATCCTCGACGTAGCCGTCATCTTCGTCAATTCTCCGGAGTAGTCTTTATCACGTCACTATTATAATACCATAATATCATCAATTTTTTGTTAAATCAAAAATAAAATTACTAACAAATTATAAATTGAAAATTAATAATCACCTCCAATCTACCATCTCCTTTTCAAAATTACAATAATTATGCAGCGGAACTCTATTGCGATGAAGGTAATTGAATTCTATATATAATACTCTCAAATCTAAGAATTTTTTTTTATTTACTTGCTAAAGAACTACATAACAATTTATTTATTTATGTTTAAAAAAGAACAATATTATCAAGGAGGTTTACAATTATTATTATTTTGAAAAATATAAGGGACAAAAGAAGAAAAAGGAACAAAGAGAAGCAAGAAGACAAGGAAAAAAATGAGTGAATTAAATGGGTCTTCTAAGTTGAAGAAGATAGAGAGGAGGTAGTTGATTCTTTTGAAATTTGGGGAAGAAGATAACAAAAATAAAGAATTGAGAAAGTACAATAAAAAAATAAAAGAAAAGAAAAAAAAATATTTCTAATTAAATAAATGCTTAAATAAATATTATTTACTTTTTGGTTCAGCTCACTCTATATCAGAGGGTGAACTACACTCTACATGCCACATAGGAACGTAATGAGACAATTAATTCATTCTAAATAAGAATAATAGGGTAATAGGACCCTTACAAAGTTTAAGTGTCTTTTTAAAAAATAGGTCTTACTTTAATGGGGTAATTATGTATTTTCTCTATAAAATAAGATAAAAGAGGTAAATATACTCATCAATTTTATGATTTAGGACCGATATATTTCCATTAAAAAAATAGTGCATATATATTCTTAATGTCTAACAAATGATGCATATATATATATATATCCTTATCGTCTAACAAATGATGTATATTTACTCTCTATCTAAATAGTCTGAATTAAGAAAAATATCTTAAAGCTGGTTTTTAAATTTCCAAAATGTCATTTGGCTTAAAAAGATTATCTCATCCATTTTTTACGCATTCAGACCTAACCCAATTAAAAAAAGAAACACACAATTCTTCATTATTCAAATCCGAACCAAAATTATTTTATGATTAAGTAGAAGACGGATTGACTAAAAAGGAATGTGAGTTACATAAATTGGAATGAAGTAAATTTTTTGTCATGTGGCATATTAGGGGTAAATAGTTTCAAAAATCCATATTTAAGGAGATAATTAAGATTTGTTATAATTTAGGGGGTAAGTAGTTTCAAAAATCAATGTTCGAAGAGGTAATTAAGGTTTTTTTGTAGTTTAGATATGCATTTAATAAATTATGTAACTTTAAGAGATTTTTTTAACTATCAACTCAAAGCCAAAATTTGAATGTCCCAACTTAGAGAAAATGACAAAAATGATCCTTAATGTATGTGTAATGAATTATTTTGAGCCTTAATGTATTTTAATTGATTAAAATGATCCTTAACGTATAATAAATTTTGGTCCTTAATATATTTTATTTGATTGAAATGATTCTTAATATATAACAAAATGTGTTCATTTTGTTTTTTTATCCTAAACTTAACAGATTTATTAAAAAAAATGTTAAATGTAATTATCGACCCCTCGTGGCTAACAAAATTCTCCCTTGATATCTTCTTTGTTAGCTCCAAAGAAAAATCCCATAAAATCTAACACTATTTTCTTTACTTTGTCTAACAAAAAATATTATTTTCTCTTGTTTAAAACAAAAATGGATATTGCGTCAGTAGAATAATAATTTAGAAAAGAAAAAATAGTAAATTTTATTGGAGAAACTAGAGAAAATGGTGTTAGATTTTATAGAGTTCTTTCATTGAAGCAAACAAAAAATACAATAATGATAAATTTTGTTAGTCAACTAGGGTCTATAGTAAAATTTAACATTTTTAAAAAAAAAATGAATATGTTAGATTTAGGGTAAAGGACCAAAATGAATATTTTTTGTCATACATTAAGAACCATTTCAATTAAGTGAAATATATTAAAGACCAAAATAAACACATTTATTATATATTAAAGAGTATTTCAATCAAATGAAATATATTAAGGACCAAAATAAAGTGTTACTCATACATTTAGGAACATTTTGGTTATTTTCTCTCCTAACTTATATGACTTTTAGCTTTTTCTTTTTAATCTTGCTTAAAATGAAAACGACACTATGCAGTATGAGTCTCATATTAATGTGAATTATATATCGATTCTTCTGCAGTTTAAATGGAGTCCGGAGCCAAAAGGACAATTTTTTTCTTTCAAAAAACTAAACGGCATATCAAAAAACAATTTAACCAAAAGGGCAAAATCGCTCTGTCAGGAGCGATTTTCTTCTGACAAAAGTTGTGTACGTTAAAAAAAAAAAGCAGCGATTTTCTCAAAAAAAGAATCTTTTTTTCTTCAAAATCGCTGCTATCAAAAAAATAATAATCTTTTTTTCTTCAAAATGGTTAAGAATTTTTTAAAAAAAGTTTTTCTTTTATATTTAATATTCTTTTATTATTAGTTATGATATATAATTCAATTTTCCTCATGCTTCAACAATTTTATTGAGTATACTGTCCGTTTTGTTTATCATTTTTATATTATTAATAATTAACAATAGACATGAATATAATAGCACTAGGCATGAAAAACGTTGCCCCTGCAGCGATGTGTAAGGAAAAATAATAATTCTGACTTTAATAAAAAAAAAATAATTTACAAAATCGCTGATAGGGCAGCATTTTTAATTAAAAAAAAGAAAAAAAGTTTTTAGACAAAATAGGGCAGCGATTTTTCGTCATTGTGTCAGAGGGAAATCGCTTCGTCAGGAGCGATTTTGCCCTTTTGGTTTTAAAAAAATTTAATGTGCCATTTTGAAATTTTTGACAATTTTTTTTGCCCTTTTGGCTCCGAACTCAGCTTAAATGTTTGTACCATTGAAATTAGAAGTTTGCAATTTATTTTATCTTTGTAAAAACTCATAAATGAGATTGTGGGACATGCCTACTGAACTTATACCTTAAGATACTAGTTGTACCTGGAATTTATGCTTACGGAGCTTGGGGTATATAAGTTGTGTCTATTTGAACTTATACCTCAAGACTATGTTTTCTAAAATGTTTGTCTTGCGAATTTAGATACTATTGAACTTGTGTTCCAAGATAAAAATTCGCAACGCATAAGTTTTTGTGATATAAGTAGGGGCGGAGCTAAGTTGGGGTTCGTAGATTCGAACGAATCCAATAACTTTTTTGTAGATTTTATATTTGTACTAGAAAATTTAATAAATATATATATGTATATTAACTCGTGAATCTCTAAAAAATTGATTAACAACATAGTGGTAGGAAACGAGGTTGTGGAAATGCTTTCCACACTAAAGTTGTGGGTTCCTCTATCATGCAAGAATAGTTGCGGAAGCCATTGGACGAAGGAGAAGAGCATGATACTAAACACATGATGGGTTTAATTTGTTTGTTGGATTGTATATATATTTTCCTTGAGGTGTTTTTCAATTATTGAAATGAATTCTTCTTGTATTAAAACTAGCCTCTTTGTCTTAGGTCAAAATAGTTAAAACACTCAACTTATGCTCAAGGCGTAAGTTCAATGATACAAGTTATGTTACAGAATATAAGTTTAGTAGTATATGTTATGTTTTAAAACACAAGTTATATCCTAAGATATAGGTTTAGTGACACAAATTACGCCACATGACATAAGTTTAGGCCCAAATTATGCCTATTGAGTTTATCATCTCTCAAAGCACAAGTTATACCTATTGAATTTATGTTTACTGAACTTGGGACATAAGTTATGCCTACTGAACTTATGCCTCAAGGCACAAGTTACGCCTACTGAATTTATATCTCAAACAAAGTTTTCTAACACCTTGTTTGGATGGTTATTACCCGCCGTATTGTTATACGATATTTGTTTTGATTGCTACTTAAATTCTATTGTATTGTAGTGTTTAAATCCATCATTAGGTAACTATGAAAAGACCCATTTTATATAACAATTGACTTGGTGTGATCGCATTGTTACATTAATATTTTCTTCTCATTTTGTCTTTAATTTATTATTTAATAATCATATTTCACCTTTTATCTTACATTTTCACAGTAGCTCTACCCCGTACCCTACTTTTCTTGTTAGGTCTATCATTTAAATAATGAATGTGTGACATTATGTAACAACGGAAAACAATACAATCTATCCAAACATTATATTCATTAAAACAACACAACACAATACAATAGAGTACAATGCAATACAACAAACATTTGTACTAGAGTTCCCTTGCATTTAAGCTTTTCAGTAATGTAATTACTACATTACTTGCGTGAGAGCCCCTGCCAAATTTTACATCCAGCCAAAGTCACAAGTCCCACTGCCTTAATTGCAATCCCCAAATGACCAACTGCACCTACCGTAGAAGCCACAGAGCCCACTGCCGCGGCAACGGAAACACTCAATTTACCTGCTCCATCTATCAAATCACCCATTTTACCTGTTGCGTCTACCACATCACCAAACCTATTAATTCCTTCTATCGCAGCACCAATACGATAATCAGACGATGGTGCTGCATCAACAATACCTCTAGGATCAGTTCTAATTGGCCTCACGCACGGATCCTGTAATTAGGGATAACAAAATTAGCTCATTCAAATTCAGATGAATTAATGTTTAAAGATTCATTAAAATTACAATAAACAATAAAGTTGAAACTATAGCTTGATAATTTTAAAGTTTAAATCTTCAATTCGCCTTTATGTGACACTCATACCTTTTTGTACCTGTACAACATGTAACAAACCTCGTCAAAAGTGGGGAGAGGACACTTTGATGATATTATTTGCTTGATGGACGAGTATCCACTCTTTGCAACACCATGTTTGAATCTGATATGGGAATGCCGTCTGCCGCAAGAGAATTGGCTATCACGGACTTCAGTTTTTTCACAAAGGACTCGAACTCGAAGGTCTCCATATCCCCTTCTCGTACCGTGAAATTGAATTTTCAATTTAAAGTATGAAACTAGTAAAGAACTAAATGTTATGAAATAAGATGAAACAAAGGGAGTATTATAAGGTCAACGAAAATATCACGAAAGTCAAAAGAAATTTACAACTCTGAATTGTTCAAAATCTGAAATTGGTGGTTGAAATTAAATAAGGGTTATTTAGGCTCTTTTGATGGTGGCTTTTAGTTTTTGCATGAAATACTTCTATTTTGGGGGTGATTATTAATTTTTGTCCTTCAATATAATGGTTTTTGATTTATGTGTAGTTGCTCCTTTAATAAATTTTTTTGAGTCAAAGTATCATTAATTATGACCTTATAATGTAAGGACGAGTTTTGTTATTATTAAAAATAGTCGTAGTAAAATCCAAGGTGTTGCTAATTGTCTAAAATGGGTCATTTAGTAGGGCTATGGTTTATGAATAGTAAGTAGACAATTTTGGATTTTGTCCAAATGAATATAGTTCGATAAATACAATACAATAATTAGCGGATAAAAACTAATTTTAACGCGGTGTTCACATTAAACTAAGCTTTCTAACCAATAAAACATAGGGAAAATTGTATATAATAGCAAACTATTAATTCAAATTAAATGCTATAAATGTAGTTTGATTTAATTGTACCCCATACCAAACTATTGCTATTTAACCTCTCTCCTGGTGAATCTAGCTCGCCACTCTCGTTCTCTCCCTCGTCTCTCTCGTTTTTTATACAAACGCAAGTGTATAAAGTGCGTTTGTGTTTGTATAAAGCGAGAGAAAATTGTATATATACATATATTTTTGTTCCTCTCTCTCCCCTCTCCTAGATCTCGCTCGCCACTCTCCCAGATATCGCTCTCTCACTTCCCTCTCTCACTTTATACAAAAATGCAAATGTATAAAATGCGTGAAAATTGTATATATACATATATTTTCGTTCTCCTCTCTCCCCTCTCCCAGATCTCACTCGCCACTCTCCCAGATCTCACTCGCCACTCTCCCACATCTCGCTCGCTCACTCGTCTCTCTCACTTTATACAATTGATCTTTTTGTATATGTATACCAAAGCAGATTATACAACGGCTTTCTTTTGTATATGTATAGCGAAATATACATATTTATGTTTGCTATGGAGCGCAATTATGCAAAGTTTACTATAGCATACAAATATGAATTTTGTGTTTGCTATATGTGAAAGTTGCTCTAAAACATAAGTGATATATGTGGTTTTTTTGTGAAGGCCTGGCCCTATAGCTTTTACTTTGCCCAATATCTATTTGTTGTGATATTCTTGTTGGTTTCCCTATTGGGCTGTGGCTGATCCATTACAAAAAGTCAAAAACTAACCTCATGAGGTCGATTTTGATTAGAAGTGATCACGTATGCAATAGAGGATTAGCTTTGTGTGGTAGTTTGAGAATTTTATAACCAAATGTGTAGATTATGTTGGATGATTTTGTAATCACGAAAATTGTTATAGCTTGAGGCATAGTTATGACATTATCCTTAAGGATATTTCACCGATTATAGGTGCATTCCTCAGAATTCAACAAGAATTTACGTCTCTCGATCTCTCATTTAATGTTTAGTCCATGTAGGCCGGGGTCGTTGTGAATGATTTAATTGGTCCAATTGTTGTACCTAAAGCAACGCTAACTTCTTATGGTTGATGCTCTAAAGTTTAAATGGTGCATTGCGTATCATTTCATTCAAAGAGAAATCAATATAATTTTGATGTATATATCTATGTGCGTCTCATTTTCATATATACTAGCTTGTGAGACACAAGTGTTATCTAGTCACTTGTGTGATTTTTTTTTTTTTCTAAGTGAGTTTTGTGATGTTATTTCTCTGGATATTTTTGTACCTGATTTTATGTCAGTTAATCGAATCATGTTAAATGTGTGTGTCTCGTTTGTATATTTCGTTTCAATTTGTTTGTCTAGTTTTGAATTGACACGAAGTTTAAGAAAGTAAAAAATAATGTTGAATCTTGTTGTCTTAAATTAAATATATGTCAAATGTATCAAAATTCAAAATGACCTTTAAACTTGTGGTCTTAAACATATCAAATAGAAAGTTAGAATTAAAGAGTTGTCAAAGAAAGGAAAGAGAAATTCATTTTTAAACGGATTAAAAAAAATGGGACAAACAAATCAGAACGGATGGAATATCTGATTTATTTATCATCTTTCGAGGGGAACTTGTTTGTTTATTTCATAGAGGTTTTCTCTTAAAATCTCTTGAGCAAGCATTCTCAATTTTAGATTCATCTGTTTAAACTAGGACCTTCACCAAGAAAATAAAGGGAAAAAAAGACAAACGGAGGTAGAAAAATAGAAGAGAAGCGAACTAATTATAGAAATATATCTATCTCTAAAGTTTACTAGTGATAAAACATTTAATAAGAGTAGAAAATTTCTTTAATATGAAATCTACAACATTTAGAAATAAATATTTCAACTAGCAATTAGATGAGGATTACTTCTTGATAAAAAAGAAGAAGATGTTGATGAATCCATTGACTTTAACCATGCACCTTTTTAATGAAGAAGATTTTTACTTCATCGCTAAATTGCTCGTAGCTAATATAATTTTTTTTATAAAATTGATTGCTAATTCATCACCAAATAGAATTAGCAACAGATTTCACTATTTAGTTATTACAAAATTTGTGTGTCGCTAATTCCTGTAATATGTAAGAGGGACTTTCCCTAACCATTGTTGTGTGCCAATCCTACCAATCTTTTTAAGACAGTGAGATATAGGAAGAGTCAATAATAATGCAACATAAGGAGTTTTGTAAGTGTTGTTCATATATCAACAATGAGAAAAATCTATCCAATGTACATAACTATTCAAAGCTAAAATCAATGAGATTTTGTTGTAGATTCAAGCAAAGAAGGCAACACAAGGGGAGAAAGCAAAGGAATTGGATCTTTGCTATGACAACAAGACGAATACAAAGCAGAAGATTCAGATGAATCCATTAGCTTATTTAACAATGCACCTTTATAATCAAGAGAGTTGTTGTTACTGCTGTTGCTGGGCTTGAGCTGAAGAGGGCGAGGCGCGCGCCTTTGCAACCTGCTTAGTGGCCTTTTTACTATTGCAAATTCATCTTTTGGTATAATACAAGTTTGGAAACCAGGAAACTCATGTTCATCAACAACACATTCCTTCATGATTTTCATTCGTTACAAGATTCGTAGTCTCTTTTTGAGTATTATTAGTATTATCTTCGCTATGGATGATCCAGTGGGGGACTGTCCTCAAGAATTTATGAAGGGGGGACCAATAAGGATATGTTAGTACGAAAATATTATTTGGAGTTTTCTTGTTTTCAGTATGCCTCCATACTCCTAGGCAGAAATTGTGTGATATCTTAATGGGAACGTGGTCCAACCTGTATGGTCCTATGATACCTTTAGTATGGTCAAAATATTGATAAAATTGCATATTTGGTCCTAATTTATAATCAAATGTTGTTTTAGTCCATTTGGTAGGGTCGTTTAGCTGGTTAGAGTTATGCGTTGATTAACAATGTATGTTTTTTAATTGTAATATTGGACAACACTTGTGCCTTTAACGACTACGAAAGAGGGAAGGCGGCCACTACCTCTTAGAAAGATTTGGAAGAAGCTCGATGAGAAGAAACTCTCATATTTGATTACGTCGTAGAGATGGAATTCAGAAGTAACTATCAACTAGGACCCTGAAATAACTAGATTTTGTGGACAACACACGAAGAATGAAGGAAATATCTTATCGAGATATGCCTGAAAACCTTCATATAAATAATTATCTAAGAAAAGACAGTATTAATAATCTATATATAGGAAGGTATTTCGATAGAAAATATTTTCATTCGAAAATTATCCATTTTTCTCGTAGACAAAAATTAAATAAAATTCTATGCCATGTTTGTCTTTATAACTTTCCACCCCATTTTTCCATTGCACCCTCCCCTAAATTATCCATTGTCTTCATTTTGCATTGCAATTCTCCTTAACTTCAATTACTATGGAGTTATGAGAGGAAATTATAGGTGGTGAATAGAGGTGGGGATCTAAATTTGAGGGAAATAGAAGTTGGTTTGTTTGTAAAAACATTTGTTCAATTGATACTTCATTTCAATAATAAAAGGGTAAAAAATGTCTTTCAACAATATGATATTTTTGCTCTTTGTTAAAATTTGGTTTAAAATTATTCGTGGCGTTATCAACTTGACTCACTAGTATATTTAAAATCCAATTAGAGTATTTTTCCAATTAAATGTCATATGTCCCTATTAAATCTTAGATGATTTCATATAGTTTAGGGGCAAATTTAGCTTTTCTTCGTAAAGAAAATTTTTTATGTGTTGGAAAGTTTATATCGTTAGTAAATAAGGACAAATCTAGAACCATTTCGCAAATTGAGAAATATTATTATGTGTAATCCAATATACTACTATGTAAATGTAAATAGTAAATACTATTACGCAAATATTCATATTGTATATTCTATAGTTTAAATAATATTACAATAGGAACTCTTCATAATAATATTTCACTATAATAATAAGAAAAATTAAAATTATCTTTTTTATTATATTATAATATATGTTCTTTATAACAATATTCACTATAACAAAAAAAATAATCCAAACAAACTATGCTGAAAATAAAAAGGTTCAACGACACGTTTACTTATATTGAGTTGCTTGAAACTGCGCTACTATACTAAGTATGTGGAAGAAAATATAAATATACAATAGATACATACATTTTAAATATATTGATTCTAAATGTTGGATTCACCTCGAAAAGAGTAGAATGAATAAGAAGGGAGGGGACCAAGAGCATACAAACAATAGGATATTTTTTTTATTTTAAAATAAATTGTGTTTTTAGTTTGATCATATCCCTTAAAAACTATTTATTTATAAAATATAAGAAGTGTTTTTACTAACTTATCCGTAATAACAGAAAAAATAATTAATGATTCTTGATTATGCAAATAAAGATAATTTTGGAAAAATAAAATCAAAATTTTAAAAATTCTAAAACGTTACATATTTTAAAATAAAATAAAATAAAATAAAATATCACCTATATTTGATTATGTTAACCTATATTGGGCTTGTAATCAGCATATATTTACAATTACCAAGATAGATTAGTCTGAAGACTCCACGAGTTGGCACATGATCTCTCTTAATTGCAATTATTTCTGTGCCAATTTGTTTTTTTTTTTTTTTAAATATCATGATAAGAAGCTTCTTTCTTGAATTTTATGTCATGATGATTTAAATTAATCAAAATTTTAATGCGGATATTAGAAAAATAAAACTTGTGAAAGGACGGATATTTATATTTTTTTGCCTTAATTTTTGTGGCACTGTTTAAATTTTGAAATGTAAATGAATAATTTTTTTATCAGAATTTTTCTTATGTTTCTTAAATATTAGATCTTTTTTATTAATTGCTTATTTTGTTATTTTATTGTCGATTTTTCCTTTCTATCATGTTTTGATTACTTTTTTTTTGAGTCAAGAATTTATCGAAAACAACTTCTCTACCGCATGAAGATGGAAATAAGATATTATAATGACCTGATTACGTCGTTAGGAAAAAACTAATGGGGAAAGAGTTGGACCAGAAAAACTTTTTCGTAGTAACTTGAGATTTCCTAGCCTAGTCCAGATTTGGATGAAATCAGAGTCATCGAGGTCCAGGGAAATCTGGTAACAAATGAGAGATATATTAATGAATTTTATTACATGAGTAGATAACTAAGACGTTAAGAAACCCGTACGACTTTACAGAATTAAATTCGGGTGAATAGAACTCCCGAAACTGATCTTAGCGTGAAAAGATATTTTATGAGTGTCATGGGATGAAGGTGTGTTGTAAAATAGGGGTTTGGAATTCTTAAATTTGCTCACTGGTTCCGTGCAAGCCGCTGTGGCGGAATTATTTCCGCCAGGGTGGGGTTGCTGTGGCAGGATTAGGCCCTCCATAGCGGGGCAAACACGACTTAAATCGAAAATAAACTCCAAAAATGTTTTATTCTGCAATTTTCGACTTTGAGAGCTAAGGAACGACCCAGGGGTTTTCTTGACAGTTTTCCACTATTCTTGAGGCTAAAGGTAAGGTTTTAACTCCCCAAATTGATTTTTCGATTCGTAGAACATAATCTAATGGGTAATTAACGATGGGGAGGGTTTTGATCTGGGAATTATGGTGGAAAAAGTCCTAATCTGGGTATGGGGATCATGGATTTGGTCTAGGGTTATTGAGTTCGTTATAATCCGGATAATTAGACCTTTGATTGATGATCTTTGCATTAATTGTATATTTTAGACCACGAACAAGCGGAAGAACCCGGAAGGGAAGATTCAAGTGCCTTAGGGGATTCAAGTTTGGATTCGAGGTAGGTGATGATTGTGATTTCATGTTGGTGTGATATATGTTTGTAATTGCTTATTATAATGCATATATGCATGCGAATGTTGCATTATTGATCACCCTAATCGTAAATGAGGATAATTGAATAATTGTATGCCATGAATCACTTCTTGTTGTATGATTGTGGGAATATACATTGTGATTGTGGTTTCTTGAATGGATCGGGTGTTATGTTCCGACACATTAACTTGGATCAGTTGCCATATTCCGACATAAACATTGGATCGATTGCCACGTTCCGGCATAAACATTGGATCGGGTACCACGTACCGGTACGCTAACAGTTTGGGTGTGGGTTCCATGAGAGGACTATTGGATTGGATTCCGTGAGAGGACCATTGAATTGTGTTGTGTATATACTTGTGATGATAACATTCAAATCTAATGATGATTGATATTGGAAGACTGTATGTTGCTCTAAATTGATAACCAATGTGTATTATTGAGAACGTGAGATGCTACATTGATCCTGAAAAGATGACTAATATTGTATATGTTCGGTATTTGCATGTTTATAATGTTGTGGTTACTTGCATATGTTTTACTTATTGGGATAGTCGTGTGATCCTACAAGTACACTGTGGTTGTGTATTGATACTACACTTGTTTATTCTTTATTGAGTACATGACATCTTCAGGCGGCTATTGATAGACCTCAGCTAAATGACTTTTGAGTGTGATCGGATTCAAAGGTGAGCTTGTTCTTTTAGGCTGCCATGGATCTTTCTTGTTTAAGTCCACTCTTTTTGGATTCATACTATTTGTTTAAGGTGTTGTTTAGTTTCGGGGTTGTACCCCTTATTCTTAGACTTGTCTTTAGTAGAGTTCTGATACAATGACTTTCAGGTTCTAGGGGTTGTTCTTCCGCATTAGTTTGGCTAGTTTATTTAAACCTTTGGAGTTTATGGGGGCTCCGATTAATCATATAGTTATTTAAAACTGCTTCAGTAGCTTTAAATGTGTATTACTTTGGTTAAGTTGATTAGTTTGGCTGTAGTTTTGGTTCTCCCACCGGAGGGTTAGTGTGGGTGCCACTCATAACGGTCTGGGTCGTGACAAAGTTGGTATCAGAGCCCTAGGTTCGTTGATCTCATTATACCAAAATGATTCTAGTAGAGTCTTGCGAAACGGTACAAAGATGTCCGTATTTTTCTTCGAGAGGCTATAGGACTTTAGGAAAAACTAACTTATTTCTACTCATTTGTCCTATGACTTGAATCTAATTGGTATCTGGGTGATACAAATTAGTATCTCTCCTCCTTCACTCTATGGTTCGAACTAGAGCAACAAAAGTGGTAACACCATCACTAGCAAGAGAGGATAAGTATAGACTACCGACAGTTGAATAGGGTCACCATTCGGAACAAGTATCTGTTGCCTCAGATAGATGATCTTTTGACCAGTTATAGGGTGCATTAGTTTTCTCTAAGATTGATCTAAGGTCTGTCTATCATCAGATAAAGATTAGGCCCGAGGATATACTAAAAACGACATTTAGGACCCGATATAGGCACTATGAATTTCTAGTTATGTCGTTTGGGTTGACAAATGCGCCTACAACTTTCATGAGTTTGATGAATGGGTGTTCAAACCCTTTCTTGATTCGTTTTTGATAGTGTCTATTAATGACATTTTGTTTTATTCGAAAAGTGAGGAAGAGCATGCCGACCATCTTCGTATTATTCTAGATGTTCTTGGGGAAACAAAAGTGGTATGCAAAATTTTCTAAGTGTGAGTTTTGGTTGATTTCGGTTGCCTTTTTGGGGCATGTAGTTTCAAGGTAAGGGGTAATGATAGATCCCCAAAACATTGAAGTAGTCAGGAATTGGGTCCGACCTAGTTTTGTGACTGAAATTAGGAATTTTGTGGGGCTCGCTAGCTACTATCGTCCCTTGTGAAGGGATTAAAGTCAGATTTGCAGATTCAAGTTTATAGGTGACAACATTCAAGAAGTTTTGGTAAGGAACGAGTTGGATTGTGTATCGTTGGATCGAATGGTGGTAGACTTCAATTGTCCTAGCTAAGAGGATCATCCTAAACTGCCCGGTAAAGCTGAAAACTTTTAGGAATCTTAGGGGAGAGAAAAACCCCAGAAAAACTTAGCGCCTTGGTACTGTTTTTGTCGGAGCCGCTGGGGTGAAATAATATCACCAGCGTGAGGCCGCCAGGGAGGAAATTCCCTGCCATAGCGGGATAGGGTGAGACAGAACCTCAACCATGTCTCATCTGTTTTTCCTAGGTCATTTTATAGGCCCGAATCGAATTCGAACTAACCCCAGCAAGTCAAGCAGTGCAGCCAGACAGAGAGGTTGCCCGTCAAGATGACATGGCTCAATTTATGCCTTTTCCGGGTAAGGCCAAGGCTGAGGGTCTGATGCAGTGATCATAAGTACTATTATTATTTGTGATCGGATGGCTAAGGTGTTATTGATCCGGGTTTTACTTATTCTTTTGTGTCTGTGCGATTTGCCTCAGAATTTGATATGATTTGTGATATACTTGATGCTCCCATCCATGTTTCTACCCTAGTTGAAAAGTCAGTCATAGTCACCCAGATATATCGTGTTGTCCTGTTGTGTTTATGGATTTTCAGATTTGGATTAATTTGGTTATGCTAGATATAACTGACTTAATATAATCTTAGGCATGACTTGGTTGTCCCCCTATTAAGTTGTCCTTAATTGTAATGCTAAGACGGTAACTCTAGAGATCCCGTCTAGGGAAAGGTTAGAGTGGGAAAGAGGTACAAGCCTAAGTCAGCTAAGGTCATATCTTTCGTGCGGGGTAGGAAATTGGTGGGCATGATTGTTTGGCGTAATTGGCTCATATTCGGGATGTTGAAGTCGAATCCCCCCTCTATTGGGTCCATTTATGTGGTGTCAGAATTGAGAGAGCTTAAAGCTCAAATCCAGGAGCTTCTGGATTAAGGTTTCATCCCTCATAGTGCTTCCCCGTGGGGTGTTCATGTCTTGTTTGTTAAAAAGAAGGATGGTAGTATAGGGACTGATGATTTTATATTAAGCTATAAATGAGTGGATTGATACCGGAATGACAAGCGTATGAATAAAGAAAGTCCCATTAAGAATACTTGGGTGGAGGAAATTGAAGTATCTAGTAAGAATGTGCGTATAAAACCGGGTTAGTCCTTTGGATTTGATGAGTCTACCTGAGTTTAAGGTGTCATGTTGATGAAAAGGTTGACTTCGTAGTGATAGTCAAGGTTGACTGAGCGTAATGGTAATAAGAGTTCGTGATGAATTGTGACGGGATGCAAATATATAATGAGATTGGTGGTTAAGCAAAATTTGTATAGTAATTACGGCTTGCGAGTATCCAGGGTCGTGATTTTCTAATAATTGGTGAGTAACGTGGGTGTATGGAAAGTTTAAGAGATGGTGGGATACCACTCGAATAGAATTTTAAAGAGCTAGAGTTATAATGAAGAAAAATATAGTGGGATGTAGTACAACCTTTAAAGAGAGGCGAGAGCAAGAATATTTTATTGATTGTAAAAGCTAAAGAGATATCTTCAGAGGGATATATAATTGTGTTCAGAGACATGTGATCTCATTTGTTTTGCTGTGTCTATGGTAATAGTATCACAAGTCCATCAGATTGGTTAAAAACTATTTGAAAGGACTTGAGAAAGGAGTGTACATACATTAGCTCGAGTGTGATGATAAGTGCTTTGTTTTTTAGTTTAGTAATGAGTGCAGTTGAAATTTTAGTGAAAAGATATTGTAAGATCAATGGAGATAAGATCAATGATAAGCGAAGATCCATGATTTCATAAAAATCTTCAAGGTATAAGCTAATGTTGATAGATAAGGGGATTGTGTTATACAATTGAGTTTACAATTCAGATTTTTCATTGTAAGTCTACATTCGTGGTGATATATTTTTATCAAGGTATGAAATTGTAAGGTGAGAAATGATCAATTGTATCAGGTATTGAAGCTTTGAAAGGATTTACACTTGGCTTGAGTCGTAAAGTTTATTACTTTTGATTGTTAAAGTATCTAAGAAAGGTTTTCATTTAAAAGTGTTGGTTAGAGTAAGGTAATGGTCGGAGTGTTCATGATGGTTGTTAGTAATTAGAGTGTGAACCTTAGTGGAATGACATGAAGAGTATGTAGAGTCAACTGAATGGAAATGACTGGTATCGACTCTTCAGAGGAAAACCTTTGGTGTTATTCAATACTTATTCTGTAAATTCTTATGTGACCATCTATTTCATTTTGTACATGATTGTGAGTAGGAGTCGCTAGCTATGCTCACGTGTGTTTTCACTTTTGTGGGTGGATCCCTAGTGGTGGATCAAGTGTATTGATCCTGTGATGTTCTCTTGGTTGAGTGTGATGATTAGGAAGATTTGGTTATTTTAGAGGACATATTTGGTGTTGTCTTGGAGTTTTTAAAGTACTGCAGTAGTTCTACATGTACCATTTGCTTATGAGAATTTATAGAAGAACTACCATGCGTATCTATGGTTGTTCGACAATCTTAACATTCATATAGTCTCGAGGTCATGTATTGATTGTGTGTGGTTGAATGTGGGGATCATTGGGTCCAATTCTACTGTTCTTAAGAGGTAATCTACAATTACTAAATCTAGCATTTCAATAGTGTTGTTAGAGGGTTTGTATGCTTGGATATATCCCTCGATGAGTATCTGATGTTTAAAGATCAAATGTTTATAACTTAAGCTCATGGGAATTTATGTTGTGAGCTAGAGATGTTGATAAGAACTATGATTGTTTGGGTATTATGAATGTGTGTTGGTTGGTTCAGGT
Organism: Solanum verrucosum; assembly: GCF_900185275.1. NCBI lineage: Eukaryota > Viridiplantae > Streptophyta > Magnoliopsida > Solanales > Solanaceae > Solanum > Solanum verrucosum. The sequence continues at coordinate 173,387 of NW_026020358.1, forward strand.
TCATTTCTAATCGTGAAGAGTATGGATTTGAAATTTTATCATGTTTAATTGAGAAAGGATTCATCCTGATGTTTGTGTCAAAGTCCTTGATAACATGTTACAGACATGTGTACGATCAATTTTGGTGGTTATTGGGAATAACTTTGTTGTTAGTTAAGTGTACACACAACAATAATTATCACTCGAGTATTGTGATGACTTCATTGAGGCATTGTATGTGAGGATGTGTAGGTATTCAATAGGTTGGTCTGGGGACCAAGGATATAAAGTCAGTGAAGGTTTAATGGAAGCATCGTCCGATTGAGGAAGCTACTTGGGAAACCGAAAAGGACATGTGAGACAAGTATCCCAAGTAATTCGACGATTTAGATACTACTCTACCCTTACTCCAGCCAGTCTTTCCTAGTTGATCACTCAGGGACGAGTGATGGGTAAATTGATATCTATTGTAACGATCTGATTTCGTTGTTAGGAAAAAGCCAATGGGGAAAGAGTTAGACCAGAAAAACTTTTTCGTAGTAACTTGAGATTTCCTAGTCTAGTCAACATTTGGATGAAATTAGAGTCATTGAGGTCCATGAAAATCTGGTAACAAATGAGAGATCTATTAATGATTTTGATTACATGAGTAGATAACTAAGACGTTAAGGAACCGTACGACTTTACATAATTGAATTCGGGTGAGTAAAACTCCCGAAACTGATCTTAGCATGAAAGGTATTTTCTGAGTGTCATGGGATGAAGGTGTGTTGTGAAATGGGGGGTTTGGAATTCTTAAATTTTCTCACTGGTTCCGTGCAAGCCGCTGTAGCGGAATCATTCCCGCCAGGGAAAGACCGCTGTAGCGGGATTAGGCCCGCTATGGCGGGGCAGACGCGACTTAAATCAGAAATAAACCCCAAAAACATTTTATTCTGTACTTTTCAACTTTGAGAGCTATGGAACGACCCCAGGGGTTTTCTTGACAATTTTCCACCATTCTTGATGCTAAAGGTAAGGTTTTAACTCCCCAAATCCATTTTTCGATCCGTAGAATGTAATCAAATGGGTAATTAACGATGGAGAGGGTTTTGATCTGGGAATTATGGTGGAAAATCCCCTAATCTGGGTATGGGGATCATGGGTTTGGTCTAGGGTTATTGAGTTCGTTATAATTCAGATAATTAGACCTTTGATTGATGATACTTGCGTTAATTGTATATTTTTAGACCACGAACAAGCGGAAAGAATCCGGAAGGGAAGATTCAAGTTCCTTAGGGGATTCAAGCCTGGATTTGAGGTACGTGATGGTTGTGATTTCATGTTGGTGTGATATATGTTTGTAGTTGCTCACTATAATGCATGTATGTATGCAAATGTTGCATTATTGATCACCCTAATTGTAAATGAGGATAATTGAATAATTGTATGCCATGAATCACCTCTTGTTGTATAATTGTGAGAATATACATTGTGATTGTGGTTTGTTGAATGGATCAGGTGTTATATTTCGACACACTAACTTGGATCGGTTGCCAGGTTCCGACATAAACATTGGATCGGTTGCCACGTTCTGACATAAACATTGGATCGGGTATCACGTACCGATACGCTAACAGTTTGGGTGTGGGTTCCATGAGTGGATCATTGAATTGGGTTCCGTGAGAGGACCATTGAATTGTGTTGTGTATCTACTTGTGATGATTATGTTCATATCTAATGATAATTGATATTGGAAGACTATATGTTGCTCTAAATTGATAACCAATGTGTATTATTGAGAACGTAGGATGCTACATTGATCCTGAAAACATAACTAATATTGTATATGTTCGATATTTGCATGTTTATAATGTTGTGGTTACTTGCATATGTTTCACTTACTGGATACCCGTGTGATCCTACCAGTACACTGTGGTTGTGTACTGATACTGCACTTGCTTTTTCTTTATTGAGTATAGAGCATCTTCAGGCGGCTATTGATAGACCTCAGCTAAGTGACTTTTGAGCGTGACCGGATTCAAGGGTGAGCCAATTCTTTCAGGCTGCCATGGATCTTTCTTGTTTAAGCCCACTCTTTTCGGACTTAGACTATTTGTTTATGGTGTTGTTTAGTTTCGGGGTTGTACCCCAGATTCTTAGACTTGTCTTTAGTCGAGTTCTGGTACAATGTCTTTTAGGTTCTAGGGGTTGTTCTTCCGCATTAGTTTGACTAGTTTATTTAAACCTTTGGAGTTTATGGGGACTCCCTATTAATCACATAGTTAATTAAACCTGCTTCCGTAACTTTAAATGTGTATTACTTTGGTTAAATTGATTAGTTGGGCTGTAGTTTTGGTTCTCGCAAATGAGGGTTAGTGTGTGTGTCACTCACGACGGTTTGGATCGTGACAAATATGCATACATTCTATTATTTTCGGACTCTACTAATTAAATTATGTTATTATTTTACTATAACTTATAGTATCTTTTATTTAATTTTAAATATATAAATTTTATAATTAAAATTAAAAAGTCCATTTGTTAGATTCGAACATATCATGTATTGAAGCAGAGGGAATAATAGAATAACTAGATGCAATCAACAAGAGTTGTGTTAGAGTGGTAATTAAGTACTCCTTAATTCTTATCCAGAGATTTTATATTCGAGTCTTACTGGTTCCGGAGTCGTCTATGTTAGAAGTCGCTTTATCCTTTAAATGTGAGTTTTCTTGACGTAATTTTAAATTTAATCAAATTCCAATATGACAAATATCGGATGAAAAAAAAAACTTAGACTAAAATGAATAGTAGTTTTAAGGAGATGATTATTTTTTATTTTAAAAAGTTGAATCACGTTCATGGCTGTTCCAATACCATGTGATAGAGAGCAATCACAAAAATTTAAAAATAATGTTAATATATATTTAATTGTGTGGATATTTCATTCAATGATTCTATAGCATACATGTATCTAATTAAGGCATCACTTAAGTTTTATATCTAACTATGATTTGTATATTCTCTAAAAAGATATTCTTCATATTTGTTGGAAGACACACTCCAACACACTTGAAAGAAGATAAATCATCTCTCCTAGTACATTTCTTGTCTAAGAGATCTTATTTTATATTATTTTATTTGCTATTAATTTAAAACACACTATTAGCATGATATTCTAATCAACTACATATTTCAATTTCTCCTATCCGTAAGGTATGCATACTAATAACTCTTTTTATACTGTGAAATTTCGTTTACATAATCCTACACATATGTATAATATAGATATCGTATGCTCAATATCTTGTAGTTTCAAAAATTCATGTTATACTAAGTTTTATTGGTTTTCTCCGTATCATAAGTTAGTCAATGACTCGGCTTTAAATTTGTTTTAAATAATCTTATCTGCAACTTATTTTATGTATTTAATTAGTCAATATAAGTGATTTCATCTGTTAAAGTCTAATGAGAAGATATATGAGTAAAATAAAAAGTAGATAATTTGCTTTATGTTGCTTGTGTGCTAATTAAAAGGGAATAGTACTATATGTCTATTTGCAAATTGTTTTTTGAATTATTGTAGACAACATTGATAAGAAAATAAATAAAATGTATCATTACGTAAGACAATCATAATCATGACGGCATATATTGGATTTCCAGACAAGAACAAAATTTGTGTAATTCAAACATACGAAGTTGCCCAAATTCCTTTTAATGAAAAGAGTAAATATAAAATGATTTAATAATGACAAGACAAGACCATGGTGTCGAAAGTTGAATGGATGATAAAATTGCTCATACAATAGCAAATTTAAACTCTTTTCTTATTATATATTTGATTGATTTGGTTAGAAAGAGAAACATATCAGTAAGAATATAATAACATATTAGATCTGAATGCGCCGATCATTTAGAAATTCTTCAAGCTCTAGCATATGAGACAATTTGAAAGAGATTCGTATTCCATCAACAAGATATATACTCATTTATTCAGTAATGAACCATTCATAACATTAATATCTGTCTTCCTAAGTTATTCAGTAATTCCTTTTGGTGATCACTTTGTTCTAGCCGATCTTAGTATAGGTATTTTTCTTTTATGAATTGTCATTTTAAGTATTGGTCATGTTAGAGACTTTTAATATCAAGGTATGAATCAAATAATAAATACTTTTTTTTAGGTGGTCTATATGTAGCTGCCTAATCAATTAATTATGAAATATCATTATTTAAAGTACTTATAAATTTTGTTTATATTAAATAACTAATAATTAATAGGTGTTTTAAATTTACAGTAGGTAAAATGTTAGTATCTTATATATAATTTGAAAAAAGTTGATTCAAGTTAATGAAATGTTAGTCATATGTTCCAATATAATATCTTGGCTCTTATTGTAAAAAAGAATTAGGTAGATAGTAAACTTTAAGTAGCTTAATTTAAAATTCTATAATATCAAACAAAGTTATAAAATAGATACTAATTTCAAGTCTTTGTAATATAAAAATTATAATTCTCGTCTAGAGTGACATAATGCCTTAAATTCTTCTTTATATATATATATATATATATATATATATATATATATATATATATATATATATATATATATTTTCACATTATATATGAATATTATTTTCATAATTAGGATCAATCATGCACAAGTTGAAGAGGGGAATTGAATTTCCTTTTTTGGTTAGATAGGAGTGCCACTCTAGAAAGAGGTCTCCATTCCTCTCCTCATTCCACTTATTCTTTCACCATTTTAGAATGTCTTTTCTTAGTTGTGTACATTAGATATTCAAATAACAACAATTTCCTTTCCTTTCGGCATTGTTTGGTCAAAAGGAAAATCAATTGGATCACTTTTCCATTTGTGATTTATTTTCTCTACTATTTCTAGGATAGGACTTTTTTAAAATTTTGCAAAAGTGTTACTCCATGGGGATGTAGATGGGAGAAAGAGAACAATGATGTCACAATGAGGGGCTCCAACTCTATCCATCCATCTTTTTTAGTCTCTCAAATTATTCAAAAAAAAAAAAAAAGGAAGTGAAATTAATCTTTTTATGATCAATTTTGTCAACATCAATGTATTTAAAAGACGATCAATAGATGACCATTTACCGCCACATCATTCATAAATTCATTAAATGAGTTTAAAATTGAGGGGTATTAAAAATAAGGATAATATGAAATCTAAAGGTGGCCATCGAAGATATTTGGAGGCTATTTGATGAACGGAGAATAATTTTATACTATTTTCAATAGTTTAATGATATTTTAGATTATTTTTTTCTGTTTTTATCTTTTCAATGAGAAAAAAGAAGCTAGCATGCTCCAATCATAAAAGTAGAAGGAATCCAATTAATCCACGACAACCCAACTAAACTAACTCGTTTTTTATGCTAAGCTCATTTATTAATGATGACCAAAATCAAAAGTGACAAGCCGCCTTGTCAAAGGTGGATGACTCCACTTATTAAGGAAAACAATTAATGTGATTAATGACATTGTCTTTTATAACATTTTTTAAATATAATGTTTAACCAAGAAAATGACAAAAATCATCACACATGTTTGAGGATAAGCTTAAAATAATTTTAATTTTTAAGTATGTTTAGTCTCCAATTAGATATTTAACAATTTATGTTTATTAGATTCGATGAAAATAGTGGTTAGAAAGATTTAAACACGTAACACAAAAAACTACACTAAACATTAAAAAGATATAAAATAATAATAATAAAAAGCTACATCTTCGTAAACTTAAATATGAGTTTCTTGTTTTTATTCTTGTCATTATTTCTGTCAAATTTAACGAACATAAATTGTTTAAAAATTTGACAAAAACAAAAAGTGTTATGACCAAAACTATTGTGTGCATATTTATAGGACTATATCGAACCTACCGACAAGTACTAAGGGACCATATTTGTCCTTTTTCTCATGTTTAATCCCTCCAATTAATGTTCTTTAAAACTATAGAAAATATCGAAATCAAGTCAAACATGAAGGGCCACATTTGACTGTACAGTTGAGACATATTAAAAGCAAAAAAGAGTAAAAAGGGCATTTGATTAAACTAGTCAAACTAGCTTATAAACACGTTTTAGCGTATTAGCGAACCATCGTGGTGTTGAACCATAACCAATAGACAAAGCTAAACGATCACGAAAATATATTAAAAACAAAAGAGTAAAAGGGCACTTGACTAAAGCTTATAAGCTGATCAAACTGATTGGGTCAACATGGTATTGAACCATAACCAATGAACATAGCAAAACGATCATGAAAACATATTTACAGACAAATGACATGCCTTTAAACCTAGCAAGAACCAATGTAGGTTTGATGATGCAGAGGGGATCAAATGTACACACGACGAGGACTAGATCGAGTGTCTTTCAAGAATACGACCTAACCAACCCGAAATTACAAAAGGATCTAGACTTGAATAGACCACCAAAAAGAAACCTGGTTGGAGATTCTTGTGGAACTGGATTTAACTTTGCAATGTTGCCTTTCACACTAAGAATCGTCTGTCCGATTGTCTGACGAACGGATTCTATGATCTTAGCATCAACAGGATATCCTGATGAATCGCGAACGTAGAATATATTAACAGCTTTGCCAGCTCTAGTTGTCACTTCTGCTCTGGTGACGGTGAGGCTGTTCTCGCGGAAGATCCTAGTAACATCGGAGAGTAGTCCTACTCTGTCCGTGGTACATAGTTCTAGTTTCAATCCCTGGAAAGACAAGAGAAAAAAACGAAAATCGATGTTCGATTAAAACATAATCCAAAGCCTACAAGACAAGAACATGACATTATAGGACTCCAATATTTTCTTCCAAGAGGATATTTCCAAATCTATCTGACATCACTGAGGCAATAAATTAGAATTGTAAGACATCATCAGACAACTAATAGACAAATAGATAGCCAGAAGCATGCACTAGACAAGCTAAGAGAGACACCTTTACTCTAATAAATAAAATATACTTCAATGTTTGTCTTTTCTCCTATAGTTTCTTGTCCTTCGATATCTGTTATTATCAGACTGTGGACGCTCTATCTTCCCAAACCTCACTTTGTGAGATAACATTGTATGTGTTGTATTGAAGACAAAACAGAAAGAAAAGAACCTATTTTGCATCGTTCAAAATCGTACTCTCTTGAAATTCTAAATCAACGAATTAGGCAAAAATATCATCTCCAAAAGGATCTGGAAACAGAATTTGATCGACATAGACAAGGTAAAGGATATAAGTTGACACCAGTGAATTGAAGAACCAATTACATCTACCAATTTCGCACGAAAAAGCTATCTAGAGCTGAATAAATGTCGAATAACGGATCTAAGAAGATTTTAGGAAGTGAATCACTAGTGCTAACCTCAGATACCCTTCTTTCTATAGCTGCTTCAAGACATTGAATCACTCGTTGTCGTTCTGCATCTGATTTCACCGGGGAACCATCTATATGTCTTATGCAGTACTCCTTCAATGAGAACAGAGTTTATAGTTTTAGTTCACAAATTTTCCGGGAAAAAATACAATGCTAGAACTTGCGAAACGAATAGGAAATTCTAGTACCTGTTGGGCTACTGGTCCTTCAGCATCAACATTACCATGGAAAACCACATACTGCATATCGGTCAATGTACAAATTGTATCAAATAGAAGCTTTGGTCTATCCTTGCACCGGATTGTCACAACGGAGTAGTCCTTGTCGTGCCAATTAACGACACTCACATTAGGCCTCTCTTATTCATCCAACACTTCACCAGCAGCACGTTCATAGTCTCGGTCTGCAAACATTAGCTGGTGAAGCCTTCTCTCGGTATGAGAGACCCCGTCAGATACTATTGTTTTTGCATCCCTTAATTTATTGCTACATCTAAGTACATTGCACAAAAGTTGCTTCATCATAGACAACCTTTCCGGATCTTTAATTGTACCTCCCGTTTCCTCATCCTTAACTTGCATTATAGCTGCTGCTCGGGTGTTATGAGTCCACACCTCAGCATTAACCACATTGCATTTGAGATTCGTGAGGACAGCGCTCACCTCAGACAATAGCCCCGGTCTATCACTTCCGATTAACTCAATTGAAGTGTAGTCCATTCCTGTAGTAACTCCAACTGATCGTCTCATTGATGACGCGAAACTAGAATCCGGACCAAGAGACTGAAAATGACAACCACAAAAAACAAAATTCAGTAGCTTTTCCACACCAATGCAAAAGAACAAGTGCCTAGCTTTTGCACACAGGATAAAACTCACCTTCATGATATAATCCAACATCGCTTCGTCTGTAATCTTGTTCCCTTCTTGATTAGTCACATTGAAAACTGCCAAAAGAGTATCAACTTACAAATCACCCCTTAAAAGATGAGGTAAATTCCATTTTCAAAGTGAAAGGAACAAATGCTAGATGTTGCTCAGACTCTCCAAAAATGCACTACTTTTAGAGGATCTAACACACACCCGTCGACACATTTTTGAAGAGTCCGAGCAACACAAGTGTCATAAATTCCCTTTTCAAAGTGAAAGGAACAAACGCCAGATGTTGCTCACACTCCAAAAATGCACTACTTTTGGAGAATCTGACACACATCTGTCAACACATTTTTCAAGAATCTGAGCGACAAAGGATGAAATGAAAAGTAAAGATAGAGATGATTACCATCCATGAACCATCCACCATCAGATGAAATATAAGCCTTAGTGATAACAAGATTAAGATCAGTTAAAACTTGTACCACCTCTAAAAGTATTCCATGTTTGTTAGCACTATCCACCTAGAAAGTTAAACAAAATTATAAAAGATCCCCTTTTTCACTAGCAATAAAACAACAAAGAACCTAAACTCACACAAACCTGTATAACAGTAGCATTTTTGCAAGAATCATTGTCAATCACCACTCTAACATAAAGACAATGAAACATAATGTAAATGCAAAGCCTTACTAATAATAAATCATTAAAAGTTTAAAAAAACCAACAAATTGAAGAAATAGTACCTTGGTGGATTCATTCTTCTTATGAATTTTTCATATTCATCATCCATTATGTTCTGAGAATAGCTAACTGTAGCTTTAGAAACAAAAAGATAAAAACACAAACAGAGAGAATCAGCATTACCAACCAAGAATGTAAAGCAAGTAATTTTTAAGCAAAGGGGGAAAATTAAATTTGACCAATCATTTAAGACTAGAATGAGTAAGAATAACCAAATAATACCAAAGAAGGGCTAATTAAGAAGGCTAAAAGGTATTTGTACACTGTACCTATATTTGGGTGTGTGTGTTGGTGGGGCTATATGTTTATGCAGGGACGGAGCGAAGTGGGGTTCGTGGATTCGAACAATTCAGTAGCTTTTCGTACACCATATATATGAATATTAACTTATGAATTCCTAACAAAACTGATTTACGATTCAATGAAAATTAAAGAGAAGGAAATTTAGAACCTCAAACTCTTAATACTGGTTCGGCCTCTGTGTTTATTTATGTGTGTGGAAACCATAGACATCAAAAGCTCAATAATGTTAACAGCTCAAAAAAACACAAACAAAATCAGTAGTTGGAGACACCAAACAAACAGACAACTAAACAAATCTACCAAATTACACAAACCATAAACACAAAGCTAAGAAAAAAAAAATCAAGAAAATTCAAGATTGACCCATTAACACAAAAACACTCATGTATTGAAATTAACAAAAACAAACTCAAGATAACAACTTTTACCCACCCACACCAAAACCCCCATGGAACAGAAGGAGAAAAAATGGTAAGTACCCATTACAATTTCTTGAAGATTCTTGAATTGGGTCACCAAGATTTTCTTGAATCTCTCAAAACACAGAGAAAAAGAGAAAGACAAGAGGATTGTGGTGGTCTTATGACAGGATCTCTCCCAACTACATGGTAACTGAATCTTGACAGCCCCCACTATAAATAAAATACTAAAATAGTAGTCTACTAGTAAAATTTACTAATTTACCAAAAATATTACTTTCAATATATAGTTAATTTTTATGATACAATTTCCTTTTTAGTTGATCAAAAGAAAGAAAGATATTTTTCTATAATTAAAAAGAATTTACTTTTAAAAATCTCTTTTTCTCTTTAATTAAATAATTTATAGTCATATAAATATCTAAAACTTATTTAGAATCATAATTTTTTTAAAAAAAATTACTTAAATTTTATATTAAGTCAAACAATTCTACTTATATTAAGAGGAAAACAGTATATGTATTTACCTTATATGCAACAGGGACTCGGGGACCAAAATTTTTATTGCCAAGAATTTCAAGTTCTTAAATACTAGAAAAACTAGTTTTTGGACACTTGAGAAATATTTGGGAACTTTAAAAAATTCAAAAATTATCTCAAACTTTTATATTTTATAAAAAAAAATACACATCATTTATTGCTTTCTACTAATACATATCTATATGACGAACAATTGACTCAGAGTAACAATATTATTTCGTTTTTTCAGTCATCTGATCTAGAAATGAAAGCTTGACAGGAAGAGATTGTTCGTAGAATGTAGGAAGATTATATAAAGGAATAATTTGTTACTATCTCCTTCGAAGGTTGTTATAATTATAACTGAATTAATGATAAATTTGAATATGCATTAATGTATTGCTCTTGCCTATATTGTTTATTTAGTTGTTGTTGATTGTTATCAATTATGTTATAAGGTTATTTTTAACAGAACATATTCATTATAAATAGATAATACAAACTTATGGATATTTTTTTTTATAGTTTTTAGAACTTGTGGAGAATGTCCGTATTATGTGGGAGAATTATATTAAAGACTAGTTCACTACAATTTATGTTCAATTTTTTTTATTGAATTAAAGTTTGATGAAATTGTTACTTAAGTGGGAAACAAATAGATTTGTAATAATTTATTATGCGATTTTATAAAAAAAAATTATTTGGTAAGATTGAATAAACAATTAGGGCTATTTTAATAGTTTTACAACTTATGAGATTCTTATGTTTATGAGAAAATATACAACACAAAAATTTCATATCACATATCCAAACAAAACTTCAATTTCATCTCATGATTCCATATTATGATACCATATCATGATTTCATATCACATGGCCAAACGGTCCTTAGTCTTCGATAACATTTTGTGTTCAAAGAAGATATTATGATCCGTGCATGCACCTGTTGATTTTGATGTGTCCTTTTCTTACTTTTATATTTGAATTTTTAATGGTAGATTATCTAAAGTATTTTTCATGTTTTTATTTTGAAGGTAGGTCAAGTAGATATGTAGCTTCCAAATTTTTATTCTTTTCAAAGCTGACATTATACACATTACGCCAATCTAATCCTATATACACTTTTGTTTGGAGGATTACGTTGTCACATATTGTTTCATAATATATCGTATTATATTGTGTTGTGTTATATTATATTATATCGTATTTTATTATTTTAATGAATACGGTGTTTGGATAGATTGTATCGTTCTTCGCCATTACATAATGTCACACATTCATAATTTGAGTGATAAACCCACATGAAAAGTAGTGTACGGGGTAGAGCTACTATGAAAATGTAGGTTAAAAGATAAAATATAATTATTAAATACTAAAAAAAAATAGAAAAATATATTAAGGTAACGACTCGATCACGCCAAATCGGCTGTTACATAAAATAAGTCTTTTCATCGTTACCTAAAGATATATTTAAACGATACGATACAATAAAATTTAAGTAACAATCAAAACAAACATTATATTTAAACTAACAATACAATACAATACAACCAGTAACAACCATCCAAACAAGGTGTTAGTGGTGATCTACCTATACTTAACCTCATATTCTTAATTATTTGAAAGATAATGAGTAGGCCTCGCTTGCTATTTCAAATAAATTAGTTCATGTTATTAATATAAAAATAAATAGATCAAAAGTTTTGTCAAAGAAATCAAAATAGAGGAGGTAAATGTAATATAGCAAATCACAAAAAATAATAGTATATACTTTCACAAAAAATATTTTTTCAGCCACGTCACCACTTCCCTTTAATGCTTGATGGTAGCTTCATTATTACCTTGAGGAAACTAGCTTGCTATATCAATGGGAAAACAAGTTTCATTATTGTTATGTTTTCTTACTTTAATTATGTATACATTGAATCAACTAAAGAAAATTCAAAAAAAATATTATCATTTTACACGTTTAATTTAGCCTAGTTTATATAGAGGTTACTATATAGTTTTAGGTACGTGAAATGGACAAGGGGATGCATGATTGCAAGGAGGGATGTCAAATATGCTCAAAAATTGATGGTCCACTTAATTTATTCAAACTTTTATGAGTAAGGTATAAGCTAATTTCATATTGAGTTGATTTTAGTTCGATCCAATATAACTTATTTTTAAAGTAATCTTCAATATAACTTAATTTTAGCTTATATTTAAGATTTACTTTAATTTGAATTTACTACTTGAGATTTTTTTAGGACTCGAGTCTTGAATCTCTGACCTTGATTCAAGGTTGTATCTAGAGTCTCAAGTAGGTTTTTGGTCACAGGACTTGTGAGTTGTGACCCCATTTTTAAGTGTTGATTTGAAATCAATAGTTATTTACAAAATTTAAAAAGAAAAATTAGGAAAATCCATCTAATTAGACAAACGTTTCTACCATATCTAATCTAGAAATGAAAGCTTGTCGGAAAGAGATTGTTCGTAGAATGTGGGAAGATTATATAAAGAAATAGTTTGCTACTATCTCCCCCGGAGATTGTTATAATTATAACCGAATCAATGATAAATTTGAATATGTATTAGTATGTTGCTCTTGCCTATATTGTTTATTTTGTTGTTGTTGATTGTTATCAATTATGTTATAAGGTTATTTTTAACGGAACATATTCATTATAAATAGATAATACAAAGTTATGAATATTTTTATAGTTTTTAGAACTTATGCGTATAAATCATATTTTTTGAAATAGTCAAATAATTTTTGGGAAACTTGGGGCCTAACACATGGTGTTAACTTGGGAAAAACTTATCCCATTTATTATTTGACAAACATACTTGGAAACTTGGGGCCAAAGGCTAGCTAATATAGTAGTCTACTAGTAAAATTTACTATTTTATCAAAAATATTACTTCCACGGTATGATCAATTTTTGTGATAAACTTTCCTTTTTAGTTCGATCAGAAAAAGAATGATTTTTTCTATAATAATAAGGAATTTAACTTATTTTTCTGTTTATCTGTAATGGATAATTTTAGTCATATAAATATTTAAATTTTATTTAAATTATAAATTATAAAAATACTTTATTTTTATTTAAATTTATATATTAAGCCAAACGATGTTATATATATTTATTAGAAAGGAAAAAATATGTATTTGCTTTATATGCAACAGGAAGTCGGGGACCAAAAAAAGTTTCATAAAATATACATGCAATTCTTTTCTTTCTAAATATTACATAAAATATACGAGCAATTTTTTTTTCTTTCTAAATAGTCCTCGTCTCAATTTATTTGTTTTATTTTTTATTTTAATTCATTATTTAAAACAAAATAAAACATTGTCTACTTTTTTTTTGTTTTAACTTTGCACAAAATACATTTTAAAAAATAAAATTTAAAAGATATTTTGATACATTCTATCTATTTTTAATTTATAAGACTATATATTTTGAAAAAAAAATAATTTTTGAAAATTTCCATCACGCTAAAAATAGACAAACAAATTATAATAAAAGGAGTGTTATGCTTTCTCCCTCCTCACCTAGGGGCGGACCCACCCTTGGCCGAGGGGTATCAAGTGACACCCCTTCGTCGGAAAATTACATTGTATCTAGGTCAAATTTTGGTTTAAAAATATATATAAAAAAGTATTGACACTTATCGACATAAATGGAAGGTTCGGTGTAGTGATTAAGCGGTTACAAAAGTTCCTTAAGGTTGTGTGTTCAGGCTCTATTAGCCTCGTAATTATTTGTTCTATTTTCTTACTACAATCATTGACATCCCTTCATGAAAATCCTGCACAATATTATTATTTGTTTTCTTTATATATATTTGTCCTTTCCCTTAATATGAGATTTGATATTTTTTAGGAGATAAATTACACTATTTGTAAAATTATATTTATGATTTCGCAAGAACAATAATAATAAGTATGATTTGAATTATATCCTTGAATGTTTTCTTTTTAATAAATGTACATTACGTCACAAATTTAGCTAATATGAAATAGAGGGGGTATCACTTTATCCATACACATTTTCCCTTTATTCATAACAATGTTTGATGGGAAAATGGTCTAATATACCCCTCAACTTTATCATTTAGAGTTGTTATATCTCCATTCCAAAAGTAGCTCATATATATCCTCATTGTTACACAAATGACTCACGTATACCCTTTTTCTCTAAGGAAAGTGAAAATATAATTTTAAATGATTTTTTATTAAAAAATAATCCATGTAGGGATATATTTTATCCTTCTCACATGTTTTTTTTTACTTTTTTAATTCAACAACTAATTTGAATTAATTATTTTGATGGTCAAATTTATTCTTTTCACTTATTTTCTTATAATCTCTACTATGGATATCCTAAAAAAAATTACAAATATAAATACTTTTGTAACGAGGAGCGTATCAACTCTAAATAACAAAGTTGAGGAGTATATCATGACTTTTACCTACGTTTAATAATATGTTGGTGTGATATTTTGAAGGGAAAAAAAACAAATATACCCCGAACTATCGTAAATGGTATGCAGATACCCTCCGTCATGCTTTTGGGACATTGGTGCGCTTGTCGTCCAAAAATTAGAGCATATATGCCCTTCACTCTAACGGAAGACTAAATAGGGACACGTCATTCAATCTTATCCGTCGATCCGATATTTAATACATGTCGGGTTGGTGGATAAGATTGTGACACATGTATATCCATTAGTATAAAAGGTATATATGCTCTAGTTTTTGGACGGAAGAGGCACCAATGTCCCTAAAGTATGACGGAGGATATCTGCATACCATTTACGATAGTTCGGGAATATATTTGTCCTTTTTCCCTATTTTGAAATCTTCTCGAAGATGAGTTTTCCAAACTTGAAAATTTGTTTTGACCATTTTTAATTAAAAAATTCAATTTTTTTAAACAACATAGGCTTAATTTCTATAAATAAAAAAAAATCAATTCACGTCAAATATTTTTATGTCCAAACATTCTTGATTGTCTTGCTGCATCTCTATTTCTTAAAAAAAATAAAAATAAGGAACGAGAGGGGTATTTCACCACCCGGCGTATTTTAGCAATTGGTTGGGGGAAGTTAAGTGAGTTTGCGAATATTGTACTCTTTCCCTGAATTTGCTTTATTTGATTGGACAAAAAGTTTTAAGAAATAAATTTAACATATATAAATAGAATAAAAAAGAACCTTTAGATGTGATGCACATAAATCTTTCAATCATCAAAAAAAGCATCCTACAAAAGATAGAAAATTTTGTAAAATATGGAGTGACTATTGGGCCCGTTTGACCATGCGATATTGAATCATGATATGATATCATAATATGAAATCATTAGATGAAGTTGAAGTTTGATTTGGACATGCGATATGAAATTTTTGTGTTATATATTTTCTCATAAATATAAAAATCTCATAAGTTGTAAAACTATTAAAATAGCCCCAATTATTTATTCAATCTTATCAAATAAATAAAAAATTATAAAATCGTTTAATAAATTATTACAAAGTTATTTGTTCTCCACTTAAGTAACTGTTACATCTAACTTTAATTGATCAAACTTTAATTCAATAAAAAAAATTGAACATAAATTGTAGTGTATTAGTCTTTAATATAATCCTCCTACATAGTACGGACAATCTTCTCATGTTGAACTTGCCTTTCTCGATATATGACCGAGAAGACGAACCAACAATGTTACTTTGAGTCATTTGTTGGTCAATACCATCCACAATTATATTTTCATGCTCATAGACCATAAATATTTCATCACTCTTTTGGTATTCTCGCAAATAATTATGTAACAATGTACAAGCTATGACAATTTTCACTTGTGTGTCAATATCATATGGTTCATGCCTTGTTTCACTTGTGTGCAATTACACATTTTTAGTGCATTAATTTCGTACTAAAATCAACCATATTGGAAGTAGTGATTATCAAACATACATCACCAATTTTGTCCTTTTTCATATTAAACTGCTTTAAACATTTTCATATGTAGCCGAAAAAGAAGTTTTCTTATTATGAAAAATCAAAAATGTATTACTCCCTCCGTTCTTATTTATATTCATAAAATCAATTCCTACTTTGTCATTTATATTAACCAAATTTAAAGTAATAAATGTTTTTATGTTGGTGAGAATAATAAATTTAAAAAAGTAATGATGTGATTATTAATTTTACGGAAAAGGGTCAAAATTACCCCTGAACTATGCGAAATAGACCACTTATACCCTCCATTACATTTTGGGATAAAAAATACCCCCGCAGTTATCCCAGGAGACCACAAATACCCTCAAGAGTTAACACCCAATTTTTTAGTGACGTGGCAAGCCACATGAGACTAATCCCTCCACCTAAGCATTGCCAACTAAGATTCATTACAAAAGAACTTCACTTTTAGTGGCGACAAAGTTGCCACAAAATCCCAAAATATTGCCACTAAAGGTTATGAGTGATTTTTAGTGGCGACTAAGGCTCCAACAACCATTCGCTAGTAAAACCTATTTTTTCAACAAAAAAATATGATAATTAATTTTCTATTGCGACCTAATTTTCTAAAATAAATAACTTGCAATATCCATATTAAAAACATCCAATATTATTACGAAAAATAATCAAAATTACTTCTCGATTCAAATCTCCTACTATATATATATATAATGCATCATTGTACATTTTATACATTTACATATGACATAAAAATAAAACATATAGTGTCTTCAAACTCCTACTTAATCGATATCATATTTGGTTTTTTAAAACAATGAAGAAAAAAATACAAAATTAGAATTTAATGTTAAAAACTTTTAGTGACGATTTTCTGGCTTTTGTGGCGACTGTTGTTGCCGCTAAAGGTCTAGTTCTTTTGTAGTGAATCCTAGTTGGCAACACTTAGGTGGAAGGATTAGTCCCACGTAGCTTGCCACGTCAACAAAAATTTGGGATGTTAACTCTTGAGGGTATTTGTGGTCTTTTAGGATAACAGCAGGGGCATTTTTGATCCCAAAATGTAACGAAGGGTATAAATGGTTTATTTCATATAGTTTGGGGGCAATTTTGACCCTTTTCCGTTAATTTTATTTACATATGAAATAAATGGTTAGTAGATATAAATGTGGGTTGTTTTAACAAAATATAAACTTGTGGGTCAACTTTTGTATTTAAAAAATCTCAAATCATGATATAGAATTCCCATGTCATGATTTTTGGAGATTATGGGATTCCATCTCATGATATGAAATCATGAAATGGAATCAACGTGAAATCACATGTCCAAACACGGATTCCATCTCACAATCCATATCGTGATATGGTATCGCATAATACTAGATAGAAAAGTCAAGACAAGTTCGGGCTCAATATATATTATTTTTTTATTTTAATTTATATGACACATATAAAATTAGGAGAGTCAACTAAATTTTTAAATATATATATTTTTTAATTGTATTTTAATATTTTTTAACATACTTTTCAAATAATATATGTAGCACATGTGATATTTTAAGAGTTAATCAATTTTTAATGTATTTTTTAAATATCTTAAGTTGTTAATTATTGTGATCTATGTGGCACATGTGAAATTTTGGGAGTTGATCAAATTTTAAACTTTTTTTAGTATATGTTAGTGTTACTCACTCTTGTGGCATATGTGAAATTTTGAACTCAACCAAATTTTCTTTATATTTTTAAAAATATTTTAAATTGTTAATTATTATGACTTATTGTACTCTTAATTAACGTAATTTTTAAATAATATGTGTTATTTCCAATGTCCCAATTTATGTGGCACATGTGAATTTTGAGAGTTACTCAAATTTTTAATATGTTTTTAAATACTTTAAATTATTAGTTATAGTACTCTTAACGTAATTTTCAAATAAAATATGTTACTTCCTTTGTCCCAATTTATGTGGCACATGGGAAATTTCGAGAGTCAATCACATCTTAATATGTTTTTGAATATTTTAAGTTGTTAATTATTGTGATTTATAATCCTCTTAATGTAATTTTCAAATAATATATGTTACTCCAATCCCCCGTCCCATTTATGCAGTACAGGTGAAATCCCGATAGTTAACCAATTTTTTAATATTTTAGGTTTATTTTTAGTACTATTTTTGTAAATACATAATGTATTAAGAGAGAAATAAGATAAATAAATTAAAACGGATATAATACTAAATCAAGATAGAGAACGTTGTAGAAGAAAGGGCAAATCAATCAATTGACCGGCTGACCCTAAACTCCTCTATTCTCTTCTATTATGTTTTTGAATATTTTAAGTTGTTAATATTGTGATTTATAATCCTCTTGATGTAATTTTTAAATAATATATGTTTCTCTCTTCATCCCAATTCAACACGGATGAAATTTCGAGAGTTTGACCAAAAGTTTCAATATTTTAAGTTAACTTTTAGTACTATTTTTGTAAATACATAACATATTAAAAGAAAAATAAGATAAATAAATTAAAATGGATATAATACTAAATATAGTCGAAGGAAAAGGTAAAATCGATCAATGGACCGACTGACCCCAAGCTCCTCTATTCGCTCCTATATTATAGAGTAATTTGATCTTTTAAAAACGAAAAAAAGGAGTGTCAAATATATATAGAGATAAAGGAGTAAACCAAATATGTACGTGGTCGAATTAGGAGTTCATGGATCGATTAAAAGTTGATCCAATCGATCTCAATGCTTGCATGTAATATCGATTCGATGATATGACAATACCAATATCAGATAATTAAGGCAAATTTACGTGTCACGACCCAAAAATGAACATAGTGGCACTCGTTTTATCCCACCAAAACAAGTCAGCCTAATACCCAATTAATACGATGAATGTGGAAGTAAAAACAAGAAAAAGAAACTAACACCATCTACTAATGTGGAAATCATAATCAACTCAAAATAAAACCCCGAAACCTGATAGTCACATGTACAAGCCTATAATATATTACATTAGAATTGAAAAAAAACATAAGTCCCAAATGATGTTGTCTCTAAAAAAGAACAAGATCATAAACAGGAGTAAGAAGGTACGCTAAGATGACTACAGTTACCTCACAAATCTCCATAGAAAGCCTCGGAAAAGAAGAGAACAAAAAGTATCACGAAGATCCGGGCTAGTAACCTACAAAAATGTAGAAGCAAGGGGTGAGTACCAAACCACACAGTACTCAACAAGTAAATTTTTAAATACAAGCTAAGGGAATAAAATACGAGTACTCCTTACACCACAACCGAACCTCCACAACTACAGCCTGCATAAAACCAACCCAACCTAACAGTTCACAATTTACATAGCACACAACTCAACAACAACACTCTAACAATTACATATCCTCAACAGCAAGCTCAATATTCATCAATCACAACCTGCATAAAACCAGCCCAACCTAACAATTCACAATCTACATAGGACATAACTCAACAACAACACTCTAACAATTACATATCCTCAACAACAAACTCAATATTCATCAATCACAAGCTCCACAGAAAGGCGCTCACAAGATCAGCAAAACACAATATCAAGTTCACTAATGATAAAGATGTGCAATGCAATGAAATGCAATGTCAAGTATAATGATGCATGTCTGACCTAATGATACACACTTGCTGTCTCACAGTTCGGGACTCATCGGAGACATATCTGTCCATGCATCCGTCGTGGCGTGCGACACGTCCCTCGATAATATTAGAATCAGTCGCGGTGTGCGACACATCCCTCAAATCATAGTATCCGTCGTGACGCGCGACACGTCCCTCAAAATGATATATCCTCCTCAATTCACATAACACTTATCACAACCATGTCTCATAACCAATTGAAATGACATGTTCACACAAATAATGAAAAGATGACCATTTTCATAACAATGCACAATTCACAACAACACAATCGTGATACATCATCAAAAATGAATCAATAAACCTTTCAAATCATTCTCAACACATCATACACCAATAATTAATCACATTGTCTTTTATTACCCCTTTTTTATCATTAGAATTATTCAATATGGACAAGTCAACCCCTCACCAAGTCCCATTACTCCCCAACACATACCACAAGAAAGTGCACGTTTCTATACACTTAACAAGGGTTTAGAAATTCACTTGTCTCAAATAGTCGAACAATCACTTCGGGACTTGAGTCTTCCCCTTTCGTTGAGCTTCCAATTCCATAAAATCTATTCAAATAAATAATCATAATAAGATTTCAAAACTAACAATACTCATATTACTATGTGTCTAGTCTAGACACAAAACTCACTCAAATTTATAATCAAGTTCCTAAGTTTCGTGCCAATTAACATATCAACTCTCATATTTTCCAAATTTCAAGTTTAGGGTTAATTTCCAATCCCTCCAGTATCATAAATCTACTGATATTCATATAATATCATACACTTAATATTTAATTATGTATCTCAATACGTCAAAACTTAAATTATCATAGGCAATTGATATATATAACGGTACTCCACTTAAACCATTCACATACTGCCAAAAGGGAAAATCGCTAAATAACTTCCCAAGAAATGAAATTAATTAATGTCATATCACCAAATTTTTAAGCAATTATCACCACTCATTACCTAACCACTGATTCCACAACTTATCCTCCAATCATATTTACGAATCAATTAAAAATTTAGATCTCTAGCAACAATAGTTGTTTTTGGGTTCAATTACATTTACCCTTACAATATAATTCTCACAATCCTCCTAGTGGCAAAGCTACTTACTCAAGGAAATTAGGAAAATTTCGAAGTTTTTACCTCCAGGTGCTGCCACTTCGTGTGAGCCGCATGTAAGGTTCTTGCTCGACCCTTTTTTTTTCTAAATTACTTATGTACTAAAAGTAATAAACCCTAGTAACTTATATTAATATGGGTCAAATAGTATAGGGTATTAAATAAATTATGACATTGACCCATTAACGATCAACTAAATAAATAAATTATTTAATATATACCCATAAATTAAATAACCGCAGTTATCGAATAATTCAAAATTTTCAAATCAACTTCACCGACTAATCAAAAATTACTCGGGAAAATTATCAAGATGGGTAAAACGTTAATTTTATGAAAAATCCCAAAAATGACCTTCCGGGTCTTTACTTTATCCACCACTAAAAACTATGTTCATCCCCGGACATAAAGAAGGAGTTGGAAAAATAACCAACGTTATCAAAATCTTGAGTTATGACTTTCCTGAGTCTGTTATGACTTTCCTGAGTCTGTGTTCCATCTCTCAAAGTGAGCTCCTCCGTAAGACCATTTCATCAAGATCGACTGAAATTTCAAACCAAAATTTGAAAAATCTACAAATCAAGAGTCATTACCAAGCCAAAGACTAACCCATGAACCCAAATTGAACCGGAATCCTTTGAACCGTAATAAACCACCAGGATGAATTTATTTATTTTTCACATAACCACGATAAAATTCTGAATCAACACCGGCTACAACCAAAAGTGAACCTGAATCAGCCACCACACATTCATAATGCACGTTACCATCATAGATCTTATCAATATTCCCTTTTCACATCATAATCTTTTGATGAACTTATGTTATAAAATTATGATCTTTAGACATCGAATACTCATCAAGGGAGAATCAAATTTATCTAACCCAACAAAAAAATTATCGAGGAACCACCTAGTGAATGGTACACTCAAGCATACAAAACCTCTAACAATACAATCGAAAATGCTAGATCAGTACTCGTGATTGTAGACAACCCTTAAGAACGATATAACTAGATCCAGTGATCCCCACATTCAATCACACATAGTCAAAATGTGACCTCGACAAAGAGTCAAATATTAAGACTGTCGTACAACTGTAACTATTCATCGTAGTTCTTCTATAAGTTCTCAAAAGCAAAGTTATGCCTGTAGAATCGCTAGTATATCGTAACTCTCTCAAACAACACCAAATCTTTCATAACTGAAATGACCAACTTTGTCCAAAGATGCCACCCTATCAGGAGGACAATCGCATGATCAGTACACCCAATCCACCATTAGGGAATCACCTATAGATATAAAAACACACGTGTGAGCATAGATATTTAATCATACTCTAAATCATGTCCAAAACAGAATACATGGTCGCATAAAAATGTACCGAACTAAGGTCAAATAACACAATATATTCTTTCATAGTGTCCATATCAAATATTTCCATTCATCTGACTCTATCTCTTTGATTTTTAGCTACCCACAATCAATCAGTCTGGTCCCCATTACAATCAAACACATACTTGATTTATCAAACCCTACACACTTCTCACGATATTTCACTGAAGCCAATACACTTTATACTAACAGAATATCATAATCACACCGTCTATTTACTTTGTTCTCAAACTGTCACTAGTATCAAAGTCTTCTTAGCAAATACATTGTCGCCTGTATAATTTCTGAATTATGGCTTTCTCTCTTTCCATGTCAGATACGAGTCACACCCAAAATCGATAACACTAATTTCAAATCTAAAAGTACTTTCTCATCGAGATACAATAGTTGAATCACGTTCAATGTCAACTCCATGCAATCTTTCACAAACCAAGTTTCAACTATTATTCAAACCATCATATATCTCATACCAACACTTAAGAAATTCTGGGTCACCCCAATAATTCTATATACTATGAGCACATAACCTCTATTCAACATTAAATGTATATGTTGCGCATCATAACAATCTATATAATAATTTCAATTCCCTCGAAATCCTCATTAACCATGTAGAACTGTACGTCCATACCGTTGTGCATCCATAGGTCACTTACCATAAATTGAACAATGTAGCCTCACATAATAATGCATAATCTCCCACACCTCATTGTTGTCACCCAAACCAAAATCCTATCTTCATAAAAATCAATAGTAAACCCCTAGTAAGTATGTACCGAACTAGTTCACATCTCATAGTCATATCTAAATTCAAAAGCGAAAAATCATACAACTTTCAAATCCGAACCATGGGTCTATAGGAAAGGTCTTATTCCTTCATCTTTCTTAAATTCTTTCCATAACACAATTTCAAATACCTTGAACTCTTTGATATACTAGACTCTTGTTCCTTTCGTTGACTCGCTTACCAATCTTACTACGATCGATCATTTCTTACCTTATCAATTTATACCTTGACTAACATACTACCACGAACATAAACTCACAATGAAAAACTTAAATTTTGATCTCAACCGTGTAACACAATATCATTATCTATCAGCATTAGCTCATACATTGAAGATCTTTATGAATTCACATATCTTAGCCTATAATTGATTGCCTCTCCATTGATCTTATCATATCCTTCGTTAAAAAATTCAACTGTACCAGTTAGCAAACTCAAAACAATAAAAGCACTTATCATCACACTCAAGTCAAATGTCTGTAGACTTCTTTCTCAAATCTTATCCAACAACTTTTAACTGATATGAATGACAAGTATCACTATCACCATAACCACAATAAAACAGATGGAACCACGTGTATCTATACCCAATTCTCCATTCTCTCTAAAGATACATCTTTGGCCCTTGCAATCAGAGTAAATATCCTTGTTCTCACCTCCATTCGAAGGCTAAACTACATCTCACTAATTCTTTCCATTTATGACTCTAACTCCTTTCAATTCTATTCGAGTGGTGTCCCAACATATCCTACAACTTTTTATACGATCACGAGACTCACCAAATAGTAGCAAATTATAACTTTAGATACACAAGTTGTTATTACCATCCGTTATCATAGTTAATTTACAATTTTGAGCATTAGATAAATGTCACAATGATGGATATTTCTGTCTACACGTTATGAATGAATGTACATTGATTAAATGGAACTGCTTCCTTCCCTCTCAAAATTTAATGTATTCAATCTTTATTTTTGTTAAATCCATCATATTGTGCCTTTTGAATTATCAGTTCAGAATTCAACAGTTATGTTTATCTGATTTTGATCTAATACGATTTTTTAAAAAAAAAATTTGAATTTTATAATTTTAAAGTAACTATATATAAAATAATGTATTTGAATTATTTTAATCTTATGATCTTAAATATAGAATATAAACTTTTTAAAATATGTATATTATTTTGGGACAAAATAAAATAGAATATAAGACAAATAAATTGCAGAAGGAATATTAAATATAATTTATTTTTTATTATATATTTTTACCTATATATACTTTGTGTTAAAATTTAATAATTCCCTATTAAACCTATATTTTATTTTCCATGTACAAATGCTTATAAACATGTGTTTACGGTACATGTCTCCACCTAACACATGCCTCCCTCGTAGGCTCTTTCCAACACATTTATTGCTTTCTCAATTCTTTTAGAAATGATTACTTCACTACAACATATAAAGATTGTAGCAATGTTTATTTAATAGTAATGATAATATAATTTTTATTTTATTATATTTAGCGATAATAATAAATATAAATATATATAATTATTATTTATTTAAATATCATAAAATATTTTAGAGACTTTGAATGCAATGAGCAAATCTAAAGCTAGTATGTGACATATCCAAGTAGTAAATAAAATTTCTTTTTTTTTTTTGGATGGAGATGAGTTTGGTGAATAAAAATCATTGAATTTTTTTTTTAGCAAGTGTTTGATCATAAATTTTAAATTTTTTATCTTCAAATATTGATTAGTTCATGAAATTTGATCAAATTTTAAAAAATTTTGTTCTTTAAATATAATAGTGAGAAATTTCATTTCCACTCAGAATATTTCAATTTCTTTAAAACTAAACTATATATTGTACAAATTCAAGAACTCAAACTAAAATTTTAAAACTATGATCGAAAACTTATAGTCTTCGATAACATTTTGTATTCAAGGAAGATATTATGCTCCGTGCATGCACCTGTTGATTTTGGTGTGTCCTTTTCTTATTCTTATATTTGAATTATTAATGGTAGATTCTCTAAAGTATTTTTCATGTTTTTATTTTGAAGGTAGATTAATTAGATATGCAGCTTTCAAAATTTTATTCTTTTCAAAGATGACATTATACACACCACGCCAATCTAGTCCTATATACACTTTGTTTTATTTGGATGGTTGTTACGTATTGTTTCATAATATATCGTATTATATTGTATTGTGTTGTATTGTATCGTATTGTATTGTTTTAATGAATACAATGTTTGGATAGATTGTACTGTTCTCCGTCGTTACATAATGTCACACATCCATAATTTGAGTGATAAACCCACAAGAAAAGTAGTGTACGGGGTAGAGCTACTACGAAAATGTAGGATAAAAGATGAAATATGATTTTAAATACTAAAAAAATAGAAAAAGATATTAAGGTAACGACGCAATCACACCAAATCGGTTGTTACATAAAATAGGTCTTTTTATCGTTACCTAATGATAAATTTAGACAATACGATACCATAAAATTTAAGTAACAATCAAAACAAACATTATATTTAAACTAACAATACAATACAATACAACCGGTAACAACCATCCAAACAAGGTGTTAGTGGTGATCTACCTATAATTAACCTCATATTCTTAATTATTTGAAAGATAATGAGTAGGCCTCGCTTTCTCTTTCAAAGAAATTAGGTCATGTTTTTAATATAAAAAATATTATTTTCTACTATATTATAAAAGGGAGTTTAGGCCCAAATATAATATATAATATTTAAGATTGGGATTTTTTCCAATCTTGAATATTATATATTATACTTATGGGACTTTTAAAAGGAAGTTTATACCCAAGATTCAAGATTGGACTTTCTTGAATATTATATATTATATTTATTATATAGTAGAACTTGGGCATAAACTCCCTTTTAAAATAATATAGAATATGTATATATATCTCACAAATGGAAAAGTCCCAATCAAGGAAGTAACATATATCATTTGCAAATGACTTAAAAAACTTTAAAATATTTAAAAGTTATATAATAAAATAGGTTGACTCTCAGAATTCTATCAGACTCACATATATTGGGACAGAAAAAATAACACATATCATTTTAATATTACCAAAAAAGTATTATAAATAATAATAATTAACAACTTAAAATATCTGAAAGACATTTTAAAAGGGTTAATTTTGTAATTTTATCCATATCATATAAATTAGGACAAAGTGACCAGTAATGTACATTATTTCAAAGTTACATAAAAATATTATAAATCACAATAATTAATAACTTCAAACATTTAAAAAAAAAATGAAAATTTGGATGACTCTCCAAATTTCATTTGTGTCACATAAATTGACACAACAAAAATAACATATATTGGGTCCATTTTAATTTATTTGTCTTATTTTTTTTATATTTAAAAATTGCATAAAAATACTATAAATCATGATAATTGACAACATAAAATATGTTTTGAAAAAAAAATACAAAAAATTCCACTGATTCTTGAAGTGAATCTATCGTAAAAATACTATAAATCATGATACTTGACAACATAAAATATTTCAAAAATGTTGCATGTGGGTAGTCTTATTATGCCTTAAATAGCGTCAAAGAAAGTACAGGTTTGTGATAAAAAAACTTATTCCTTTATCCACACAAACAATCGCTTCAAAAACTCGGTTATTAGCCCCGAAACAAACCATTTATGTTATTGGCCCCGTGCATAGCACGATATGTATATATATATACATATATATATATATATCTCACAAATGACTTAAAAAGCATTAAAAATTACAATAATTACGAATTTAAAATATTTAAAAGCTATATAATAACATAGGTTGACTCTCAGAATTCTATCAGGCTCACATATATTGGGACAGAAAAAATAACACATATCATTTTAATATTACCAAAAAAGTATTATAAATAATAATAATTAACAACTTAAAATATCTGAAAGACATTTTAAAAGGGTTAATTTTGTAATTTTATCCATATCACATAAATTAGGACAAAGTGACCAGTAATGTACATTATTTCAAAGTTACATAAAAATATTATAAATCACAATAATTAATAACTTCAAACATTTAAAAAAAATATGAAATACTATAAATCATGATAATTGACAACATAAAATAACATATATTGGGTCCATTTTAATTTATTTGTCTTATTTTTTTTATATTTAAAAATTGCATAAAAATACTATAAATCATGATAATTGACAACATAAAATATGTTTTGAAAAAAAATACAAAAAATTCCACTTATTCTTGAAGTGAATCTATCGTAAAAATACTATAAATCATGATAATTGACAACATAAAATATTTCAAAAATGTTGTATGTGGGTAGTCTTATTATGCCTTAAATAGCGTCAAAGAAAGTACAAGTTTGTGATAAAAAAACTTATTCCTTTAACCACGCAAATAATCGCTTCAAAAACTCGGTTATTAGCCCCAAAATATATACCATTTATATTATTGATCCCGTGCATAGCACGGGCAACATTATCTAGTATTAATAATAAATAATAGATCAAAAGTTTTGTTAGAGAAATAAAATAGAGGAGGTAAATGTAATATAGCAAATCTATGGCTGGCAACGGAACCGGGACAACCGGTCCAGGATGGACTAGAACCGGTCACCACGGGCCGGAACAGGTAATTCCGGAAAAAATATGGCATACCCGTCCCGGACCGGTGACCGGGATCGGACCGGACCGGACCGGACTGGAAACCTAGTCCCAACAGATATAATTTTAAATTTTTTTTTATTAAAATTAAAAAATTAGGAACATTAGTCAAATAATATTAAAACTTTTATAATTTTAAAGTTAAAAATTTATACTTTTAAAGTTTTAAATACAAACTTTCAAACTTTAAAAGTATAGAAGTTTAAATTTCACACTTTAAAAGTTTGAAAATTTAAATAATAAAATTCAAACTTTAAAACTATAAAAGTTTAAATTTCACACTTAAAAGTTTGAAATTTAAATTCAAACTTTAAAACTATAAAATTTTAAATTTCACCCTTTAAAAGTTTGAAAATTTAAATTTAAACTTTAAAACTATAAAAGTTTAAATTTCACCCTTTAAAAGTTTGAAAATTTAAATTCAAACTTTAAAACTATAAAGCTATAAATTTCACCCTTTAAAAGTTTGAAAATTTAACTTCAAATTTCAAACTTTAAAACTATAAAAGTTTAAATTTCACTCTTTAAAAGTTTGACAACTTTAAAACTATAAAACTATAAAAGTTTGAAAATTTAAATTCAAGAGTCAACACAATAATAAAAAAAATTAAGGCGAATAGCCTATACCTTTATTAATATTAATTAAATAGTACAAGTTGAATTACAAAATATTAGTACAGTATTAAAAAATCTAATCTACACAGCCACCTTCTAGGAAGGGTTCTGTTTGAATTAAATCTCGATTATTATACTCATACTAATAGACATTTAAATTTAATAGTTTATGCTACCAAGAAAATCTTTTTTTAAATCATTTAACATTTCTCTAGTAACTTGCTCTGGAATTGGTTGATTTGCTAGTTCCTCCATTGCATCAATGCCGTCGTCACTAAAATCTTGCATTATTTCATCAACGTCATTTTCAAATTTGATCGGTAAAGGTGGATGACCATAACTCCTTCTCTCGCCATTAATCCAATCTCTAAATAATATCGATATCTCCAAGCTATCTGCTGCTAATGAATACCTATGCTCTCCAATTTGAAATCTTGATGCACTAAAAGCGCCTTCCGAAGCTACTGAAGATGCTTGAATAGCTAACACATCTTGAGCAACCGGTTGAAGTTTTGGAAATCCCTGGCCGCGATTGCTCCACCATTCTAGAAGATCAATAGTAGTAGGTTTTGTATTTTGATTAATATATGCATCAAAATCATTTCTATCATTATGAGAAAGTTCAATATAAGAATCTATCATATCATCAATATCATCTTCATTATTATATCTACTCCTAGAACTTTGAGGCTCTTCATTACGTACTACATTCATTATATTAGAATTATACAAGTCATACAATTTTCTAGCTTCAATATTTGTACTATCTTTAACATCTTGACAACTAGGTGTTTCATCATCTTCACTATCAATACCCAAATTAAAATATATTTTATCAACCATTCACGATGGACCTTCATCTTTGTAATGTGAGTTTAGCAAACAAGCGGTTAAATAAATTTGAGGAATAGGAATAAAATATTTTTAAAATTTTTCAATCATTTTCTTAACAGATTCTTCAAATCTTGGTTTATATTTGAATTTATAAAATTTACTAGAAATAACAAAAATATTAGGTAAAATAGAGCAAATAGTTGGATAATAAAGTGCATATATTTTTTTGTAGTTAAATAAAAAACTTTTAAGAATTCTATAAGTTCTTTTATGTCATTCCAATCATTATCATCAAGTCTATATGTCATATTTGAATTATGAGCATTCCAAACCATTTGTAAAGGTTTCCTATATTCATAAGCGACTTCAAGCATTTCATATAAATAATTCAATCTAGTACACACTGATTTTGGAATTTTTCTAGGTGGAAGATTAAATTCACGACAACTATTTTCAAAATCTCTGCGTCTAGACTTAACTTGACATTTAAAAATAAAATGACATGCAGTTTCAGCTTTTATGCAACCATCATTATACATTGTTATACCATCTCTAACAATCAAATTATATATGTGTGCAACACACCTAATATGAAAACCATCAACATAAATAGGGCAAAGAGACGATTTTAGTATTTCAACAGCAGTTCTATTATTAGAAGCATTATCTAAGGTGACACTACTTATTTTATCACAAATTCCATAGTTTTGTAAAACATCTATAATTGTTTGAGCTATATAACTACCGGTTTTATGAATTTCACAACATTTATAACCTAAAATTCTTTTTTGCAAAGTCCAATTTTCATCAATCCAATGTGCAGTAATAGTAAAATAATCATTACTATTTACACTATGGCCCATATAAGAAGTAATAGCTATTTTACAATTATTATAATAAAATAAACAACGAAGATATTGAAAATGTTGAGCTTGATAATCAAAGATAGCCTTTTTAATTGTATTTCTAGTAAAACCTTTAAAATGTGGATTATACACAGTTTGAATATAATGAATAAAACCGAGATTTTCAGCAAAACTAAATGGCAAACCCATAACAACAATCACTTAGCTAATTCTTCAAGATCTTTTTCTCTACTATATGACCTTTGTATACTAGAGCCAGAAACATTAGAAGGATTTAATTGCGTTTGGACCATATTAGAGCCTTCTACTCCTACATTTTCAGGAAGGGTGGTACCATTCTTTTTAGTTTCGGCTACAGCTTTAGCATGCAAAAAATCATTTTTACAACATGACATTAAATGATTACTCAAATGTCCCGTCCCACCCTGTTTTCCTATAGTTTTATGATTCATTCTATGTTTACATTTATTACAAATAACTTGTGTTTTATCTTCATTCTGAGTCATAAATTGCCACACAATTGATTTTTTAGCACGTTCTACCTTAGTCCTAGGATGCACGGGGGGGGGGGGGGACGGGAGCAGGACAACGAAAGGGAGGGGGAGGGGAAGAGGGATTGGGAGTGGGAGTAGCCGTAGTTGGCTGAGTTTCATCATCATCATATTCATCAACATTATTATCAAAACTATCAATATAATCATTAACATCATCATGTTTATCATCTTCGGGTAATTCCTCATCAAAATTACCAAACCTTCTCTGTAAATGTTCCTGATAAGGATCTAATCTACTATTACTATCAATATTAAAAACAGTATCATCAACATCCGTATAATCATCCGTATTTATTCTTAATTGAGAAGTTTTTTTAGTTTTAGATTTAGAAGTACTACCGAGTTTTTTTTATTTTTCTTGGATTTTGAGGTCGATAAATTAGTGAACGAATTAACTATGGTTGTTTTACCCTTTTCAATAATGTTTTTTCCGAAATCCATAATCAAATATAAAAAGTGAGTAAATTATATATAATACAAAAATGTAATGCAAAGTTTTAAACAAATAGATAACTAAATAAGTAGAGACTAGAGACTAATTACTCACAAAATAAATAATTAAATGCAAACAAATAAATAACTAAATGAAAAGTGAGTTGGAACGAATCTACCAAACGTCTACTTAAAAAAGTGGGGCCCAAAATCCTTTGCCCAACGGCTCTCAATGGCTATAAATAATTAATGAAGATTTAAAAAAAAAAAAAAAAGAGACGGACCGGACCGGATCGGGACCGAAACCGGGACTAACCGGTAAATTCCGATTTCCATCCCGTTATCCCTCCCAGACCCGCTATAGTCCGGAGCAAACCGGTACAATCCGGAACCGAGATGAAACCGGTAACGGACCGGGATGGACCAGAATCGGAACCGGCACCTTCCGGTTCCATTGCCAAACTTAAGCAAATCACAGAAAATAATAGTATATACTTTTCAATATACTTTCACAAAAAAATGTTTTTTCAGCCACGTCACCACTTCCCCTTAATGCTTGATGGTAGCTTCATTATTACCTTGAGGAAACTAGCTTGTTATATCAATGGGAAAACAAGTTTCATTATTGCTTTCTTACTTTAATTATGTATACATTGAATCAACTAAAAAAAATTTAAAAGATTGATTTATCATTTTACACTTTTAATTTGGCCTAGTTCATATTAGGGGTGCGTATCGGTCGGTTCGGTTCGGTTTTAAGTATTATCGGTTGGGTTTATTGGTTTTCGGTTTTTAAATATGCTAAACCGATAACCAAATCAATAAGATATTTGTTATCGGTTTTTGGTTTATCAGTTTATCGGTTTTAGGTCTTTAACAGTTCGGTTTTCGGTTTAACCAATAAGAAAATGCTTTCAAAATAAATATATGACTTATCCAATAATTTGACGCGATACGCATACATCGAAATAGTCATCCTAAATGGGACAACAGGGACCAAACTTGCTGTGTTTTGGTCATCACAACAAAGTCTTGGTCAATTTTTGATCATCATAATATATAAAACGATGTCCCCTTTATGCAATAAAGAAATCAAATAAAACCAAATCATAGACAAAAGTTAAAACAGTAGCAAATGAGGCCATGCTTATGGTGAATCATATATAAAGAAAAGACCCAACTAAATGAAGTTCTTACGTTATTCTTTTTTTAAAAAAAGCAAAAAATCTGAATTTCTAACGTTAATCAAATTGCAGATATTTACAATCGTGAAAAAGCTAATATTAGTCAATTATAAACTAACTAAAGTAACTAAGTAATACTAAAAAGTAAAACCTAAAGGTTAAATAACTAAAAGTAGAGAGGAGAGTTAACTATTAAGTAGTGTTAATTATTGCGTAAAGTTTTTATATTTTAAGTCTAATAAATTATATATATGTATGACTAAAAATTAAAATAGTAAATTATTATATTCTTAATGGGTTATCGGTTAACCCAATAACCCAATATTAAAAAACCAATAACGAACCGATAACCCAATAATTTATTTTTGTAAAACCATTAAATAACCGTTAATCCAATAACCCAATAACAATAAACTAATAACACTTTTTTCGGTTCGGTTTATTGGTCGGTTCGATTTTTGCACACCCCTAGTTTATATAGAGATTACTCTATAGTCTTAGGTACGTGACATGGACTAGGGAATGCATGATTGCGAGGAGGGATGTCAAATATGTTCAAAAATTGTTGGTCCACTTAATTCATTCAAACTTTTATAAGTAAGGTATAAGCTAATTTCATATTGAGCTGATTTTAGTTCGATCCAACGTAACTTATTTTTAAAGTAATCTTCAATATAACTTAATTTTAGCTTATATTTAAGATTTACTTTAATTTGAATTAACTACTTGAGATTTTTTTCAAGACTCGAGTCTTGAATCTCTGACCTTGATTCAGAGTTGTATCTAGAGTCTCAAGTAGGTGTTTGGTCATAGGACTTGTGACCCCAATTTTAAGTTATTATTTGAAATCTATAGTTATTAGGAAATCCATCTAATTAGACAAACGTTTCTACTATATATATATATATATATATATATATTAGTTTTTCTTATAGTTTGAGATAATTACATATTGTCTCACTAGTTAATAATTTCATACAAATTATAAGTCAAATATATCTAGATACATGTATTTTTAATACCAGATACACTATAACACAAGAGAAAAGAGCAAGATTGTAACACCCCGGAAAATGGTAGGTTAAATTAGAGCCTAAATGTGAGGGTGAACGTCATGAAATGGGGTTTTAGAAGGGGTGAAAGCCAAGAGGCAAGTGCCAAGGCAAGGGGCCAAACCAAAAGCCAAAGGCCAAGGCTGCCCCTAGCCAAGACACACTTCCTCATCCTTCACGAGGGGGACCACGGACCATGGTCCTCACCACGGCTCGTGAAGATTACTTGACCATGGGAAATGGCCACCCAAAAATCTTAGCTACTGCCTCAACTTCCACAACCATCACCACGGCCCGTGGTCATTACCACGACTCGTGGGAGGCCTCGTGGAGTTGCCTTAGACATGGAGAAAATGGTCCCAAGTGGCAAGGCTACTGCCTCAAGGACCACGAGAGGGACCACGGCTAGTGGTCATGACCACGGCTCGTGGAGCCTCTCGTGGCAATGCCTTGGACTCGTGAACCTCATGCCACCTAAATATAGCTACTACCCCAACCTTCACGAGAGGGACCACAAGTCGTGGTCCACACCATGGCTCGTGAAGGTGGGTCGTGGTCCCTAACAGGGGGACTTAAGTAAGGGTCAACCAAGTTAATTCCTTTTTAGTCCAATTAAAGTGAGATTGTTTTGGGTATTTTTAGGGGAAGTATATAAGTTGTTTTAAAGTCAAAATTCACAAGAAGAAGTCATTATTCACAAACACCCGAATTAAATAAAAAACTCCCTCCTCTCTCAATATGTCTCTCTCTAAACTCAAGAAAGAAGAAAGGAGCCATTGAAGCTAGGGTTTGTGGATTCCAAAGGTTCTTCCCCAAATTTCTTGGAGTTTCTTAGTCAAGGTATGTATGCTTTTCATCCTTGGGTAGCTATCACCCAAGGAGCCCCTTCAAAGTATGTTTTTAAGATTTCAAATCCCCAAAATCTAGGGTTTTCAATCTATAATATGGGTCTCCTTCTAAAACGTTTTCAATTGATTATGGTTGGGTATGATGAATCATGGTTGGATTAATGGAGTATTGATGTTTTATTATGAAAATCTCCCTTAGACCCATGATTTCCCATTCCTTCTAAGTTGTGAACTATGTATGGCTTGATTGATGATGGGAGCTTCACAATTGATTATGTTTACATTGATTAAGTGGTTGAATCATGATATCTCTATATCTAATGTGATCATTCTAGAAGTTAGGGTTGATCTTGATTCATAGCCTTGGAGGGAAACTTGTTAGGATTTATACATGTTGATGAGGATTGTATATGAACTTGTGATTCACTTAGAGGGTGATGATCCTATGACATGTGTAATTGTGGTATTACTGCAAGATCCTTCTTCCATATACCCTTAGACTTGATTATGCATAAAGTATGTATGTATGTTTATGATAGGCTTGTTGTGTTGATTGAAAGGTCATTCTTATGAACACACTATGAATATGATGTGAAATGTTTACTCACATATTGATGATTCTAAGGTTGAAAGGACATTCTCACCTAATGAATCTATGAGCCCTTATGATGTATGTTGGTTTGAGTGACTAGGGAATTCTTTCATGACCATGAACTTAAGTAAAGACTAATATGAATTCTAAAGGGAATTATGCTTAGAATGGATATGAGTATGAGATGGGTTCCCAATATGGCTATCTCATGAGATGGAAACCTCCACGTTAGTAGTTAGGGTTTCTAGTAGCAATCTCTTTATCCTATAACTATATGCCCACATAAGTCTTAGCTAGTAGATCCACCTAAAAGCTAATATGTACATTCTACCTTAGGTAAATAGGACACCTCTTTTCGGTGTGGGGCTAGAACACCGGATTCCATGTAGCTCACATGGTCTATGTCGGTTAATGATATTTTCCCTATATGATACGAATATGAACTATGATAAGAACATGAACTTTAATTATGACTTCTTAAGAGGTATTACTTAGTATGAGTGGGGGTATGAGACTTCACTTATGCATTGCACAAGTACACTTCAAGAGGGGTTATGGATGAGGCAAAAGTAAGATATGTATGTTGTTGGTGACTTAAATGTGATACTTAGCATTTGAGAGGGTTATGGGATCTTACCTTTGCATTGCACTAGTATGGCTTTGGGTTGCTTATATGTTGGTTTGACTTATGTTTCTTAATAAATGTGGATAATGGCTTTTTTACTTGATAAAGGCATGATTTCAACCAAATGTCCCTTTTATGCATGTTTTAAGGATTTTATGCATGGCTTCCATACTTAGTACATTATTTGTGCTAACCCATATTTTCTACATTTACTATGAGTGTAGGTTCCAGTCGTTGAGACACACTTCTTCTTTCAAGTGAAGCTTGGGTTGACTATTCCCTAGGCTTGGTGAGTCCTTAATATTCGAGGACAAGACATTATTCAGTTCTAGCTTCTATTGTACTTTCTATGTTTGAGACTTTATTGGTGTAAAGGGAATTTGACCCTATTTGTATTCTCTATTGTACTAGATGGTGATTGAGACAAGGTCTAGACTCTTATTTTCGTTTATGAAAAAGAAGTTGACTTCGATTGTAAAAGTTTTAAATTTTCCGCATCATTTCTATGACTTTATGATTATGCTAAGGGCTTGTATGCGACCCCTTTGGGGTCAAGTACATCGTATTACGTCTAAGGGGCACCCCTGGGTCATGACAAAGATATGAGTGAAGCGAGCAAGTTAGTCTATGTATCCCAGATACTTGTGAATCACACTAGATACATGTATTTGAGATACCAAATACAGGGAGAGAGGGAAGTGCGAGAGGATAGTTGTCACGACCAAGACCATCGTGATACAAATCCTCTGGTAGGAGAACCATTACTACATTCTAACCCAAGCAACTAATCCAAAAACTAAGACATTTAAGTTACAGAAACAAGTTAAATACTAAGGAAAGAAATAGGGGGTTCCCATAAACTTCAAACAAAAGTCTATCAACTAAACAAATGCGGAAGTAATACCTAGAACCTGAAAGTCAATGTACCAAAACATCTAAGTTTCAACAAGTCTAAACAAGAAGGGATACAACCCCAAACTAATGCACTAATAACTAACTAGAAAAGTCTTAAGTCCGAAATGGTGGACATAAACGAAAGAGAACCCATGGTAGCCCCAAAAATTTGGCTCACCCTTAAATTCGAACGATCACTGATCTTCTAAGCGAGGTCTGTTAATAGCCGCTTGAAGATGTCATGTACTCAACAAAGAAAGAGCAAGTGTAGTATCAGTACACAACCACAATGTACTGGTATGATCACGCGGCTATCCCACTAAGTGCAACATACATAAATCAATACAACAATATAATCACATGCATATATTGAACATATACAATATTATCAACATTTTACGAACAACGTAAAACTTTACATTTCTCAAGATACATAATTATGACAAGTCATTGGTCCTCTCATGGAACCCAAACCCAAACCGTTAGCATACCGGAACGTGGTACCTGATCCAATGTTTATGCGGAAACGTGGCAACCGATCCTATAATTATATCGGAAAGTGGCAATCGATCCAAGTTAGTTATGCTGGAACGTGGCAACCGATCCATTCAACAAGCCACAATCATAATCACAAGTACATTCTCATAATCATACAATCAAGTCATGATTCATGGCATTCATCAATTATACATCCTCATTTACAACAAGTGTGATCAATAATGCAACATTCGCATACATACATGTATCCTAATAAAACAAGACAAACATACATCACATAATCATAGAATCACAACTATCACCTACCTCGAAACAAGCTTGAAACCCTAAGAAACTTGATCCTTCCTCTTCCGAATTCGTTCCGTTTGTTCTTGGTCTACAAACAATCAATGTGATACGAGAATCAAGAAACAATCACTAATTACCTGGATTACTAACAATTCTAACAACCCTAGATTATACCCATGATCCCAAGCATCCAAACTAGGGCTTTATCCACCATAGTTTATAAATCAAAACCGTCCCCCATCGATAATTACCCATTCTTTTACGTTCAACGGATCGAAAAACGGATTTAGGGAGTGAAAAACTTACATTTAGCCTCAAGAATGGTGGAAAATTGTCAAGAGTCGCATGGGGTTCGTTCCTTAACTCTAAATATCGAAAGTGCAGAATAAAGTCATTTTGGGGTTTATTTACGACTTTAAGTCGCGTTGAACCCGCCACATCATCCCTCACCTCGCTATAGCTGCCCCGGCTTGGCGGCAGAAATCCCGCCCCAGCGGCTTGCATGGAACCAGTGAGCGATTTTAATAATTCTAAGACTCCCATTTCACAACACTTCTTTAACCAACGACGCTCAGAAAATACCGTTCACGCTAACGATTTTGGGAGTTCTACTTACCCAAATTCCATTCCGTAAAGTCGTACGGATTCCTTAACGGTTTATCTAACTACTTATGTAATCGAAATCATAAATAAATCACCCGATTGTTACCAGATTTCCCTACACCTTAATGTCTCTGATTTCGTCCAAATCTGGACTAGGTTGGGAAATTTCAAGTTACTACGAAAAAGTTTTTCGACCCAAAAATGTTCCCCGTTGGCTTTTCTATGAAGACGGAACCTGATCGTTACAATAGTGTGGCGAGCGAGAAAGAAGAGAGGAAAGCAAAACAGGAGAGAGACGAGCAAGAGAGTCAGATACATGCGAATCCATTTGAATATAGTGTACCTAAAACAAATTACACTTAATTTTGACTCTATATATTCGAGATATATGTATCTAAATACGCTAGATGTATATATTTGAAGTTTAATTCTGGTAATTTCGTAATAATGAAAAATGTTGGAAAGAGAGGTGATTAGGTACTAAATTAGTAAGTTTATGCAAGTTACCCTTACTCCAATTTCAAATTCCAAAGTTTCTCTATAAAAATAAGATTTCAAATTGTTATTCAAATTTTAAAAACGTTAAACTTGATCCATAGATTTATATTTTATTAAAAAAATCCATCATTTTAAATTTTATTTTAAAAAAATATATACAGGCTCACACTCACATGAATAGATTGTTCGTATGGGCATGTTAGAATTATAATAAAGAATAGTTAGCTACGTCTATAATTAATTATTTTGATTAGAAAATCTTTGTAAAATTATGTATTAGGATATTTTGATATTTTTGTTTATGAACTATTATTTGTTCATTTGGTAAGATTAAATTTAGGAAAGTTTTCACAAATGATAAGATAGTCATATTACTAAAAAAAGATACTACTTGAAAAATTCACAGAAAAATCACATCTTTCTATATTTAATTTTAAAAATATTTATTTTATTTTTAATAAAAGCTTACAGTCACACAAATATATAAAATGTATTTTAGATCAAAATCTTTTTTTATTATTTTAAACTTTATGTCAAGTCAAAAATAAATTTAAAATAAAAAATAATTCAAATTAAAATGTTTCAACCATTAAATAATGTGATGCAGTAAATAAATTATTTTTTCCTTAATCAAAAGCTCAAGTTCAAATCTTGAATATCGAAAAACCCTTAATAGAGACCGTTTCTTTCCAAATGAAGTATATGCAGTACAAATTAGATTTAGTCATGCTCCTATACGAATACCGAACATCAAATCGGACCAGAGTCTAAAACGTTTTTTAAATTAGTTTGGAGAGTTGAAGGAGGCAGGCACTACTAGGCCACGTTCCCATCTCCTTCATTAGTCCCCACAAAGTCTTAAGATTCTCATCAGTACAGTAAGACAAGATCTTCAACTGTCATCTACTCAGTAAAACAAGATAATATATTTCTCATTTTTAGTCTTAAGATTCATACAGTGGCTTTTAGTACTTTGAAATGATGTCTAACTATTTATAAGATTATGTTATTTTAACCATTTTTGTTTCTTAATTGTATAATTTCAGGCATTTCCTCCCTTTTTAAAAAAAACTTTATTCTAGTTTTTTTTCTAATGAGTTCTAAATTAATAATTTGTATATATTGAATGATT
The DNA here is from genome assembly GCF_900185275.1 of Solanum verrucosum. Classification (NCBI taxonomy): domain Eukaryota; kingdom Viridiplantae; phylum Streptophyta; class Magnoliopsida; order Solanales; family Solanaceae; genus Solanum; species Solanum verrucosum. The sequence continues at coordinate 212,811 of NW_026020358.1, forward strand.
TTTTAAAAGAAAAATATAATAATTTGGATCAAAGTTATTGAATTTGATTGAATCCATACTGAAAAACTCGACTCTGCTCCTACTTAAAGACATGATGAATTTGTGAAACTTAAGATACGATGCTTATTACTAACAAGAAGAGTATAGATCGTAAATGATTAGTGACACTAACATATACAATGAAATTTTATAATGAGGTTTAGGATGGATATTGTGTATGCAACCTTACTCTTATCTTATTAGAGTAGAGACATTGTTTCCAATACACTCTCGTTCAAGTAAAGCATACACAATAAAATAAGAAGAAAAGAAAATATAGTAAAGAATACCAGTAACACTAACATATAATACGATAAATGAAACAAGAGAAATTATATGTATTAATAAGAATTCGAAGAATACAAAGATAGGATAGTTTTTTAAAAAAAAATTAATAACACGGGTAAGGAAAAAATTAATAACACGGGTATTGTTTCTGGTTTGCTAATCTAAATACATGAGATAACAAGCTTAAGAAATTTAAATTGATGGTATTTTATGTGATAAGGAAATTACTTTTATTTTCTGTGTTCTTTTTGTTGGAAAGAAAAAGAAGAAAAAGAGAATTATTTTATCATATGATAAAAGAGTTTTGGGATGAATTAGTACTACTTTAATATGTTTGAGTATATTTTCTGTAGTAAGTTTTCCTTGGATGGGTAAGATTATTTTTATTTTCTTCCCAAGTGCATTGAAACATTGCACCCCTTTCAGTCTTCTTTTCAATAAGAAAATTATTTTGTGCATAAACGTTAAATTATTTACTTTAATTTTTTTTTCTATATTCCTGGTTTTATATAACTATGAGAAGAAGTAAATGAACAGATGTTGTCTCCTAACAATATTTGAACATGAGTTTAGTTTCTCGTTGAAATTCAATGTCTTCTGAGCAAAATTGGAATATGACGAAAACTGGGAAAGAAGGAAAAAATTAGCAAGAAAAGTGACTTGCAGGGAATCATTGTTGACAAATAGAATATGATTCAATGGTGGTGGGGGGTAGGGGGGGGGGGTTAATCATGTTTTATCTTTACTTCCCTTGATTTTTTTTTTCTATCCTTTATAAGTTATGAGATTTATTTCATAAATTTTAGGATAGATGGTCATTATGTGATGATCTCATAATATATATTTATTACTATTAATATGTATTCTGTTTAGAGGAGGAAATTATTTTTTTTGTAGTTTTCTACTCCATGTGAAATTTGATTGTGTCTGGCTTTTGGAGACTAAAATTCTCTGAATTTTTACTTCTTTGGTTTGAAGAATATAAGAATATTACAAACAAATCAGATTGTGCATTGGTTTGAAGAATATAGAAACTTCACCAATTTGTCAAATACTTTGTTCGAATGAATATTCTGACTTGAAGAGTACAAAATATTCGTCAGGAATATTAAGGCTAAATGATTTGAAAAAGATAAAATCTTCATCGTTAGCTAGAAACACTGTTATATTTGAAGTTTTTGGAGATTAAAACCTTTTTGATTTACTACTCTGTCTGAATGTGAAACTGATCTGAGAAAGTCATAAAAAGTAAAGAACAAAATATTTGTGGGAAAATGTTACCTCACAGAAGGCCTTTTCAAACTTAGTATTTCTGTTTGTTCTTACTTGCTTGAATCAAATTGTTTGTGACATAAATGACTGGGACATGTCAAAACCTTGCAAAAACTGATCAACTTAGAAGTTTTGCCTAACTTCTATTGCAATAATCAAAATGTCAAGTATGTGTTGTTGAAAGGAATTTTAATACCTTAGAATTGATTTACACTAACATTTGTGATATGAAGTCAACACCATCTCGTGGTGGGAAAAAGTGTTTCATAAATTTTATTGATAATTGCACTAGATATTGTTATGTTTATTTGCTGAATGGTAAGGATGAAGCAATATAAACATATAGGCAATATAAAACTGAAGTTGAATATCAGTTGGATAAAAAGATTGTCATGATTAGAAGTGGTAGATGTGGAGAATATGAATCTTCTTTTGCAGAAATATAATTGGAAAATGGAATCATCCATCAAATAACTGCACATTCTCACCTCAATCTAATGAAATTGTTGACATGATAAAACCGAACTTTGAAGGAAATGTTGAATGTCCAATTTATAAGTTCAAATTTACCACAAAATATGTGGGGGGTGCTATCATTATAGTAAAAGAGAACAACAAAAAGTAAGTTTGTTCTGAAAGAGAGAAACAAAAAGTTGTGTTTGTTAGTAAAGGGAGTAACAAATAAAAACAATAATTTGTTTGTTAAGAAAGGGAGCAACATAAAGTTGTGTTTGTTCCGGCTTTGTTATATCCTGATAGAGAATTGTTTGTCGTCCCTTAAAGTTTATACAAACAATAACTCTTGAAAGATAGTGATCAAACAATTTCCAATACGGTGTATTTCATATGAGAAATGGAAATGAGGAAACTATTCCCAAACGGGTCAAAATAGGACCTAAGACTTTGAATTGTATGTTCATTGGATATGCTACAAATAGTAAAGCATATCGATTTATGGTTCATAAGTCCGAACCATCGGATAGTCAAGTGAAGGGTCTAAACGACCTTGGAAAGAACCAAAGGAGAATGTCAATGGAAAAATTACTTCTTTCGGGTTTGATTTTGTAATATTTCTTCTTGAAAATGAGTCCATATAGTCGAAGAAGATAGGTCTTCTGTGGACCCATCCTATTTGGAAAGAAGTTGTCAATAGTAGGATAGATTCAATCTTGAGCAACCAGACTTGATATTTGGTTGATCTTCCTCCAAGAAATAAACCTTTGGGTTCAAAGTGGATCTACAAAAAGAAAAGAAAATTGATGAAACTATTGGAAAATACAAAGCAAGACTTGTTGTCATAGACTTTAGACATTAAGAAAACCTTGTTTGACACATAATAGCCACTAACTAGGATTACATCAATTCAGATGTTAATTGCGCTAGTTGCGGTATATGGCCTTCAAATTCATCAAAATGGATGTGAAAACATTTTTAAAAAAATGGAGAATTGGAGTAAGAAATTTACATGGAACAACCCGAGGGTTTTGTGGTTCCTGGTAAAGAAAAGAAAGTCTGTAAACTTGTTAAGACACTTTGTGGACTAAAACAAGCGCTCAAATAATGACATGCGAAGTTTGACCAAACTATGTTGGCAAATGAATTCAACATTAATGAATGTGACAAATGTTTTTACATTAAAAACACTCCAAATCACAAGGTCATTGTTTGTTTTTATGTTGATGACATGTTGATCATCAAAAGAGACATTTCTGACATAAATGCTACTAAGCATATACTAGAAAGTAACTTCGATATGAAAGACATTGAAGTTACTGATGTGATTGAAAAGGTACTTGACAAGTTCAAGTACTTAGATTTCAATATGGTCAAGACTCCAATAAATGTAAGCTTTGTACTTCAAAAGATGAAGGCAAACGTGACTCACAATTGGATTATGCTAGAGTATTGAGAAATATGATATATATCATGAAGTGTACGCGATCAGATATAGCATGTGCTATTAGTAAACTGAGTCGATTCACAAGTAATCTCAATCAAACTCATTGGATGATAATGAAAAAAGTTTTGGAGTATTTAAAACATACTTAAAAACTATTGTTTTGTATTATAACTAATATTCAACAGTATTGAAAGAATATAGTGATGCAAATTGAATCACCAGGTCAAATGAAGTAAAATCCACGAGTGGATATGTATTTACTCTTGGTGGAGGAGCAGTCTCTTGGAAATCTTCCAAACAGAAATGTATCGCTCGCTCTACTATAAAATCTGAGTTTATCACTCTAGATAAGGCCGGTGAAGAAGTTGCATGACTCCAAAATTTCTTGAAAGATTTTTTGCCCAAATCTTTTAGCTCCAGTATGCATACACTATGAGAGTTAAGTTTGCAATATGTAGGGTATGGAGCATGATGTATAACGAAAAGTCTCATCATATATGACGTAGACATAATATCGTTAGAGAACTACTCTCTAGTGGAATTATCATAATTGACTATGTAAAGTCAAATGATAATGTGACAGATCCACTTATAAAAGGCCTAACCAGAGAGGAAGTTGATAGATTATCCAAGGGAATGAGACTATGGCCGAGGACAAGTCATTGTGGCGGTAACTCTACCTAGAAGACTGGAGATCCCAAGTTCTAGGTTCAAGAAGATCAAACAAAGTCATTGATAACGGTTCAACATTGTCAATTTTTTTATGGTTCATTCTCATGATAAGACAATGTTCAGTAACAAGGATAAAGACATTAGGACTTTTTAATGGTTTCTAAGTTTGATACAGGGTATATCAAATGGTGTATCTACGGGATACCACATTTAGAAATCACCTATGTAAGTGTGAAATGTAAACTGCTTCTAGGAGAATCAGGTAATGCCAGTTCTCAACGCACTTATAAACCAAGACGTGTTCATGGATGAAACGAACAAAAGAATGAGAACCAAAAAACAGTTCAAGGGTTGATTGTGTGACTTATGTTGTCTAGGTATACACCAAAGCTTAACAATTCAAATATATCAAATCTATCGATTGACCGAGTATATCTGATATATGTTCACTACGGAAAGTTCAAAGGGAAACCCACTTATCCAGATGCAATCAATCCTTACTTATGAATCACACAGTTTTTCATGCATATGTTTTAACAATAGCCATTCCCTATTCATGTGGGGTATTGTTGAGTTTTAAAGGTGTGAATAGAAAATGAAGGGTTATGACTTTCCTGAAAGGTTGTGATGTCCTTTCTAAAGGGTTGTGACCATTTGAAAGGTTGTGTCTTTTCCAAAGTGTTGTGGCCTTTCTGAAAGGTAGTCTTCTTTCCAAAGGGTTGTGACCTTTACCCTTTATTGACTATAAATAGAAAGGCTTTCTATCATGCCCCGAGTCTACACCCTGGACGTGGCCGACACTCAGAGACATTGTTGGCCCTAAGCGAACCCTTGGCCTGACTACTTAACTCATCGGAAGACTTAACTCAACACAATATAAGTTCATAAAACAGCTTAAATGATAAAATCTGGCCAAACTGGCAACTCAGTCTTTAAACAACATCTGAATGATAATGTAAAGACAACTGAACTACTAACTGTCTATGAAGCCTCTAAACAACTGTGATGGATGTTGGGACAAATCCCACAACATCCTAATGAACTAAACTAGAAAGCGAATAAACGAGTCCTCCGGAATGCAAGGAGGCTCACCATTAACTCTGGAGTGCTCGACTAGATCAACGACGCGCTGGATGTTGATCGTGGTTAGCTGCGTCTGCATCATAATAAGATGCAGGCCAACTGGCATCAGTACATTGAATGTACGAGTATGCGATTTGGAATGCTAAACAACAACTTAAGCTTGAACGGAGTAAGAAGGAACACTTACCTTGGTTGTGTACAACTCATGGATAATTGAACTCAATATAAAACAATAAGACACATGCAATATATATATATATAAAACTTGAAAAACAGTGTAAACAACTTAGTTCGTTAAAGATAAAGCAATAACAAACTCAACTTTACTTATATAAAAAGTAATATAACTTTTGTGGGAGATTCTTTAACCGACAACCACCACTATGAGCCCTAGTGATGATACAACACTTTACCTAATGTTGCCCAAGGACCATTCTATACCTCGCCGTGATATAGGACCTTACTTAACTTAGTGGATCCACTAGCTTAACTCACGTGATCATCTAAAAAGTATGACCCGTTAACTTCCATGTTGGCTGCATGGTTCTTATGGAGGGTTGAGTTAATATGAACTCGCGTCTCCAATTCAATTCTCAATACTACTCCCAAAATATACTTTAGCTCATATATGTTTTAAACACCTTTTTCTTTAGTTTGAGATAATTGCTCAAAGTTTAGCCCAAAGGCTCTCTTGGAATCGATGTTCCCTTTACTGAAAACTAGCCCAAAGGCTCTTTTGGAAATCATAATTCCTTTCTTGCTCAAATGTGAAAACATTTATAAACTTCTTTGGGAATACTTAGTTCCCTAATAACTTTTGAGAAATGAAGTCAACTCTTTACTCTTTACTTTACTTGAAACTTGAGCCTTAAAACGAAGTTTAAACGTTTAATAAAAACTCTTGAAACTTTAAGAAACTTTGCTTTGACTTGCTTCTTAACTTCTAGACTTGACTCTTAACTTCTTTGACTTTGATCATAACTTTCCTTGTATTGAATTATGGATTCAAGGTTCATGATCTCATGTTTATGGATGATTTCATGATGTTTAGATGTACCTTAGAGTGTTAGAATCAACTAGAAAACGTAGGTACATCACTTAGAAACTAGTACGAAAAGATGGGGGAAGAATAGGGTGAACTGGCGTCTTTGGCGCTCTAAGAGGCATGTGGCGCTAGGCCCCAAACCTCAGAGAAGTCTGTGGGGCGCACTGGCTGGCGCGGCGCCCCAGCCCTGTTGCCCAGGTTTTCTCGATTTTACTTCTTTGTTTTTCATCTCTAAATCCTCAAATCTTCCCTAGTTCTTTCCCCAAACACTTAGGATCAATTGTACCCTCAACACACAACCAATCTAATCCAAAAAACAGTCTAGAACATGAATCAACTCAACCCCCAAGTATCAACAACTCAACCAATAAGAATTCAACACTGTTCTTCAAGAACTTCTCTTTCTTAACATTCAAACAACTCAAAATCGCTGAATTGAAACAATTTGGTGTGTGGGTGAACTAATCCAACACGAAAAGATCTCACATACCTTAATAGGGATCACCCCCGACGAATTCCACTCCAAAAGCTTGACGTTCTTGGCGAAATCTTGGCTTTTCTCCCTTTCTTTCTTCTTTGTTCTCTTCTCCAAGCCTTAAGCGTATTTCTCAATTCTCCAAACTGACTAAGTCATGTTTTTACCCCAGTAAATCCCTAAAAACGAATTAGGAAATTAATTAGAGAAAAGACTACTTTGTGCTCCCCTAAATCTAGATTGGGACTTTCCTCAATCCAACAACCCAACTTTCGAAAGGCATATCTCACTCATACGATGTCGAAATCGTGCAAACTCGGCGGCGTTGGAAAGATCTTCCCAAAGGCTTCCCAATCATATCAAGAACTACTCCTAAATCATCCTGATCTAGGAGTTATGGTCGTTTGAAAATAACCAAAACTCAATTTCTTAACTTACACAAAATTTCCAAATTTCCACATGCTTTCCAAAAATGATTATTTTCAGATTTTAAACTCTTTCTAGTCGTTTCTAGGTGCGAGATGTTACATTTTCTCTCTTTTTTCTGCATCAAATTCTTCCCTTCTTTTGCATACATTTCTTACAAAACAAAATCGATCGATCGTGTCTCTGTGTGTGATTCGTTGCTGTCATTTTGAGTTCGTTGAAATTATCGAAGTTTGAGGTAGCGCTACTTCTTTAATGGTTAATCCGTTTTATCTTGTGAGAAATTAATCTGCAACCTCGGGTACTTGAGGGGATCAAATTTCTTAAGGATACACAGTAGGTTCTGTGGACTTGGATAGTTTTTTGTGTTTTTCGTTTCATCTTTTATTATTTCTGGTTTGCTAATCTGAATACAAGAGATAACAACTTCTTCATCCTATCTTTACTTCTTCTCATATCTATGTATCTCCTTTCACAATCACATCCCGAGCCATCTTAGTTTGATCATCTATCTCATCTTTTCCACCACAAAAATCACTATGACCTAATTTTAAATATACATCTTCATTTTTAATTTTATCTCGCTTAATATACTCAAACATCCTCATAAATGACCAAAAGGAATAATGGCAAATGATACATTTACATGTTGCAACTTACAAAGTTAAAAAATGTAACTCTAATCCAATTAAAAAAGCTAAGGTTTTGATGGGAGAGTTGGTAAGTATTTCAGTAAGCCGTACGTACCATGTGGAGTCCTTCTTTAAACTGTCAAACAAAATCATTTTTTTTTCTTTCTGGAGAGATATCATGTTCTTACTTTGCTTTTTAGTAAACAATTTGGATTCTCCAAATCTCATACTCCTGTTCTACTGTACTCTTCTCCCACTTTCTTTGATCTTTAATACTATTGGGTTCAAAAGAATCAGTACGCTAAACGAAGGTTTATAATTGCAAATTATAAAGGTGATAAATTAGATTATAAATAAAAATAGGGATAAGGTATAAATACCCTCTTGATATTGATCAAAATTCTAGAAACACACCTTAATTAAACTAATGTCCTATTACCCCTTGAACTCATTTTCTCTTTTATAATTTTATACACCTTTTGACTTATTGACACACTTTGTACCTCCACTTAGTAGAGGCGCGTGAGAGATTCTTGGAGGCCACGTAGGCCAAAAAGGTGTACAATATTTTTTAAAAATGGATTCGAGGAGGTAATAGAACCTTAGTTTAGTTAATGTGTGCCTTTGAGATTTTGATCATAGTCTAGGAGGATACTTGTGCCTTATCCCGATAAAAATATAGTAAATGACATAATATAATTATATTATTTGGCAAATTGGACTATATATTATAAAACAAATAGAATACATTAAAATTGTAAAGAAAAATCTCCTCATAAACAAAACTGTTAAACAACTACACTGTGGATGTTGTTGTGTTCTGATAAGAAATGATGGGTATTCAATTTATAGAGTTCCGATTTTTGGAGATAGTGATGCTTTAATCTTTAACTTTTAACTAATAGTAATAATTTATTTAAGTTTTGTCAAGATGAAATATTTTGTTCATGTAAGTGTTAGATGGCAATATTTTATTAAATAAAAGAAAGTGTGGAATAAAAAAAGATATTTTTATCAAACTAATAAACGATAATTTTAATATTAAATTACTCGCACTCATAATAATTTAGATATAAAATTAAAAAAATTAAATATAAAACTCACACTCATAAAAGTATACATGTGAGTTGGGATGGGGAGAGAAAAGAAACTCGTAGCACAAAGAGAAGCATATTTGGAACGTGGTACCCAAAAACGTACAACTCCAGCTGTTTGTGTCCTCACCTTTCACTTCTCCGTGATCGTTGTTTCATATTATTTGTTCATTTATTTATACGTTTTCTAAAAACTCATAGATAAAAAAAAAAAAATTATTAATTATACTTTAGCCTTTAAAAAAAAAATACATTCTATCAATTTATCTTATTCATTAGTATACCAGTTAAAATTGAGGAATTCTCTTGAAACTTTATAATATTTGTACTTTTAAAAAGAATTAATTTAAAAAAATATTTCTAATAATGTGAACAAATATTATGTTAGAGAGGAAATACTCTATATGGATTTTCAGTTTTTGTGACTACTATTAATGGTCCACCAAAAGCACACGATTTTTTAAACTCAATGTTTTTCATCCTCAATAAATGTACTTTAATTTACACCTCCTTAACCATGGTACTTTTTTTTTTTGCTTAAGTCATCCATGACCCCTTATAGTTGTCTGCATATTTCATTTAGACATCTTAACTAAGACTATTACCTATTGAACAGTTAAATTGTTCAAAAAATTAACTATTAAACACAAAATGTTGATATGGCAAAAAAAGTGTTTTTCACTTCCTATGGGCACGTGAAAGTTTTTGAAATACTGTTTTATTTTTATTTTTTCCAAAAAAACTTACACTTTTTCTTCTTTAATTGACACTTGGCATTTAAATAAATTAAAATATTTTTTAAATATTTTAAAATAATAATAATTCTTAATTCAAAAAAGAAAGAGCACCCCTACCCCCTTCAAGAAAGAGTACCCCTACCCCCCTTCAAGTCTTCTTCTTTCGCAAAATTAAAAAAGACAACTAAAGAATCTCCATTTTTTTTTATTTTTTTCTTTTTCTATTTCTTTTCAACATTCATAAAAAAAAAAAAAAAAAAACTGAATCAAGTAACTGAATTTGCAAGAAAAATAACGAAAGTAGATTTTTGAACATTGTGATAAAAAAAGTAAGTCGACATTCCATCTCCATTTTCGGTCACCTTCGAATAAATATTACCATTCCGAGAAAATTGTAAACTCACTAAACTTATCAAAAATAATATCAAATAATTCGCTAAATTAATTTAGGTCCTCTTGATTTCTCCTTACAATCGATTTTTAGATGATTAACCATTAGCAAACTTCCTTTATTCATCACTCTTGTACCAACTCTTTGAATATCTTTCTCTATCACGTATTAGGAATGAAAAATAATTTTTGATAAAATTAATTTGGGTCCTTTCGATTTTTCTTTGCAATCGATTTCCGAATGAGTAACCATTGACAAACTTCTTCATCACTATTGTATCAATCTCTTTGAATATCTTTCTCTCACACATATTAGGAATACAAAATATATATTTTTTTTAAATCGAATCTGCAAGTAATCTGCAGTGAAGGTTTTTGTGGTTTGAGAAAAAAATTGATGAGAAGAAGATGAAGAAGAATGGGGGGTTGGGTAGGGTGGGGTTGAGTAAAATGGATTGTCATTTCGTTTATTTTTTTATTAAGAAATAGATATAAAATCTATTTGAAATAATTTTCATTCTTTTTAACAGAAAAAAAATAATATATAGTTGTTGGGGTCAAGTGACACATGTCATCTTTTAATTAGTCATTATTGTCACGTCATAGCAAGTGTATCACACACACTTCACCTTTTTTTACTGATTATCAAAAAAGGTCTAATAGGAACATGTTTTAGATAGGTAAAAGTGTTCAATAGGTACTAGTCCTAGTTGAGGTGTCTAAGTGAATTATGCGGACAACTTTAAGAGGCCGCAAATGACTTAAGCTCTTCTTTTTTATTTAACATATACAACTCATCTTACTGAAAAAATTGTCTTGTATAGAGGACAAAAAAAATTGTAAAATGGAGTCTGCTAGGTAATTTACAAAGTTATCCTGTATGAACTACCAAATTGTAATAATATAGGTAGCAATTATTTATAGGAATAAACAATGAAATGAATTAATAATATGAAGTCTCTACTTCTAGTAATAAGACAAAAAATACTAGGTTTATTATCATGTTTGTGTAGGTGATATGTAATAAATGCCGTGTAAAACTAATTAAGATGTGCATAAATAATCAAAATACCATAATTATGAAAAATAGTCACTCCTTATAATATGCATATATATGCTTCAATAGGATAGAGAGAGAGGAATTAAGATTGGATATAATACATTGACCTTTCAATAAATATTAAAATATTTATAAGTGTTAACCCAATAATTGACTTGTTCATTAGGACATTTGCCTTTTTCATTTTGGACTCCTCAAGTTAATAAGGCCATCTCCAATACTTAAAACAAGTGTTAATAATGTAGTGGTGCAAACACCTTACCAGAGTTAAGTTGCTCGAACTCTCCAAGAATATTATCATATTTATATCAGATTCTTTAAAAATACACTACTTTAAAAAAATTCAACATATACCTCGATGACATTTTTGAATAGTACAAACAAAATATCTCCACAATATGGAGATTCATTGATTCTCCATTTCATTAAGGAGTTTTCTTACAATGACAATAGGTGAATTTTTCATTTTATATTTTCCAAAATGTTGATAAACTTGAAATATGTGTAAAAGATATTCTTTGTTTTCGATTATTTTACGTGAATCTATACATAGGGGTAGACACACCTCTTCTTCATATATTTATATTTATAATAGGCCAAACACATATACAGCCCCTCTAACTTGTCCAAAATTTTCATTTTGGCACTTTATCTTAGGCTTGTTCCATTTTAACCCTTGAACTCCATTTTTTATGTTCCATTTTAACACGAAATACTATTTTTATGATTTTTTCTTATTATATATATTCTTCATGTAACACCCCGACTTTTCGAAACGTATAAATTGACTCGTATCATCGTGGAAAGACCCGGAGGGTGGGTAATAAATTAATAATGATGTGTTATGTGATATTTTAAGTGTTCAAGTGTTGTATCTCAAGATTTGAAGTTAGGTAAGTGGAAAAATAAAAGTTGGCGAAAGTTACCGTAAATTCCTTTTTAAAGATTTGTCTGAAATTTGGGTCAAATGTCTCGGACGTTTTCTCCCAATCTATTAAGATTTATGATCCCCACGACCTATCGAATCGAAGGTCTACGAGTCTAATTTGCAACGCATCAAACCGTTCGTTCATATGACTTCAGAATAGAGAGATATTTGCGTTTTTGTAGGACTGCGCAAGCAGGCACGTGAGGTAGGGCCCTAGGTCGGTGGAATGTTACATATATCTTCTTCTTTGACCTTTTTCTTCATTTTTAAGCTAAGAACCTGAGAAATTAGAGAAACCCATTTCTAGGATCAAGTGAAGTATAGATTTTCTCGACTTAAGTCCTTGACGAAAGTTGTTCTACGCGTTGGGCTCATCATCGTGGTATAATTTGTTTTATCGATTGCGTAGTATATCACACTTTAGTGTTGGGACATAAAGGGTTTGAATATATTTGAAGGTTTTGAGGCATATTACGAACCTAAGATCGAGGTAAGACCCTTCTTTCATCGACTTTAGCTTTTATAAGCAGCAAACAACAATTTGCAACGGAAATACATATCTTTTTATCATATTGTCATGGTATCTTTTATTTTTGTGTGTTGAATATGGTCCTACCTTGTTGTAGTATCGAGGGAGTTATGAGTAAAAGTCGTTAGGCCACGTGAATTTAGCGAAAAAGGTATGTTAAGGCTATTCCCTACTTACGACATGTTTCCTTAAAGCTTAGAAACAATGTATTTGGGTCGTTATCCTTGATATACGTGTAGCCGTGATTGTTGATTGTTGGCTGCTCGAGTTGATATAATTCTCCTTTGTCGGGATTCTTATTCAGTTAGTAGCATCCCTATGTTGGACACGACTTAGAGGCTATTTGTATAGGTTGCTTATAACTAAATTGCTCGCTTTTAGAGATTGGATTGTTATTGTTGCCCTTGGGGCTATTGTGGTTAGCTGCAGGAATGTGATATATGCCTAGAAGGGCTATGTTCTGCTTATAGGGCTATATGGGTGCCTAAAAGGGATATGAGTTGTCTACGGAGCCATGTTGTTGCCTAAGAGGGCTATGAGTTGCCTATAGGGCTATATTGACGCCTAAGAAGGTCATGTGCTTCCTACAGGGCCATATTGTTGCCTAAGAGGGCTATGAGTTGTCTATAAGCTATGTTGATGCCTAAGAGAGATATTAATGCCTAAGAGGGCTATGGACTTCCTACGGGGCTAGGGGACTACCGATAGGGGTATATAGGCTGATTGGCACCTTCCGGGCTTTTGGGGGCCTGAGTAGGTGGTCTTGTGTGCTGTTTGTACCTGCTGAGCTTATGGGGGCTTGGTTAGGTTGTTGTTTTATTATCTTTGATAAGTTTAGATTTAAGAGCAGGTTAGTACACTTATCTTATCCTTGATTTATTTATCATATTATTTCGGTATATCAGGATACCTCATCATAGTCTATTGCCTTTCATACTCTGTACATTATTTTGTACTGACGCCCCATTGCCTTGGGGGTGCTGCATTCATGCATGCAAGTCCTGATAGACGACCGAGTGGACCTCCTCAGCAGCAGGATTGACTTTTATCCGGTTGGCTAGCCCCTTTCCTCCGGAGCTGCCAGAGTTGGGAGGTTTGTTACCTTTTGTTGTATATATCTTTATGGGTAGGCTGGGGCCCTGTCCCGCTAATCTTTACTACTCTTAAAGGCTTGCAGACTAGTGTGTGAGGTGTATAGCTACGTTATGGCCATGCTGGCCTAGTTTGTTGGTTTGCTGAAGCTTGTTAGTTGTGTGATGCATTGTCTTGTTATACCTGTTTTCATTTTCGGTATAGAGATCATGGTGGCCTCGACGACCCAATCAGGACTTCTGTGCTAGTTGACTATTTCTTTATATGAACTATTGGGAGTAGCTGTTTCTTTTATGGATCTGTTTACAGGGGCCTTGCCGGCCGATGGCTTAATTTTAAGCCGAGATATACTTGTTTGTTTTCTTGACTGTTTGTGGCAGCCATGCGCTAGTAACAAATGGTTCAGCAGGGTCGGCTCGAGCCTAAGTTTTGGCATTAGGAGCTAGTTGCGCCCTTGAATCTGGGGCGTGACACTTCAATTGCAACTTCTTATTTTAAATCGACATGTGTCATTTAATTTTAGTTAAAAAAATTAAAAATTAACAAAAAGTAATTCTTTTTAAAAAATAATAATTTCTTTTTAAGAGTGTTATGTATTTTTGTGTGAAAAATAACCGACGAAATTGTGTTGGCTTTCTTTCTTTAAAATCACCGATGACCTAACAAAGTCAGTCGAGTTTTAACATTGTTTAGCAGTGTTATTAGCAATGAACAAGAGTCTTTTTTTAGTAGTGTTATTAACAAAGTCAGTCGAGTCTTTTTGCAGATGGATTTTTTTATTTGTATTGATTTATATTAAAAATTAAAAGTGAGTATTTGCGTTAAATTTAGATAGAAGCCGATAGGCGCAGGCAAGCGTAGCGAATCACATCAAAAGCCCACAGGAACGGAGTTGATGCTCCTACATCCACAGCATGAGTAGTTAAAGCAAGTGAATGATTTGAAATTTGAGTTATTTCATGGAATAACACTTGTATATATTGAGCTCGTAATGGTACCTCGCAATTCAAAAGTCTAGATGATAAGAAAAAATAAATAAGTAGTGTTATTTAATTTGATTGAATGTTTAAGAAAGAAAATCAAAGAACTTTCGTCAATTTATTTTCATGCAAAAATACAGAGAAATATCAAAAAATAATATTATTATTTGAAAATTTTTATTTTCGGTCGCGAATGTTTAATTTTTTTAATTAACAGGCACACGTCTATTTTTTTAAAATAAGAAATTGCAATTGTAAAACCAAATCATAAAAAATAGTATAAGTGTTTAAATAGTACAGAAAAAATGGAGTTTAAGGGTTAAAATTGAACAAGGCTAAGTTGGAGTGCCAAAATGAAAAATGAGGGCAAGTTTGAGGGGCTGTATATGTGTTTGGCCTATATAATAAGATGTAACATTTATACACATAAAAGTTGCTGTGGTGTAGTGGTTATCACGTCAGTCTTACACACTGAAGGTCCCCAGTTCGATCCTGGGCAGCAACACTCTATTTTTATTTTTATTTCTCCTCGACTTTACTCCCCCTTTCTCAAGGTTACTAATATTATGTCAAGGGTATTTTTGGTTCGAAAAAATATTTTTCAATTTTCTTCATTTTTGATTGATCAAATTTTTCTAGGATCGCACGATGATTTCTCTAATGAAATTAGAGAAAACAAGACCTATAACTAGCCTTCCACTCGTTCCGATCCTCCAACACATTCCCTATCTCACCTCTACCTCTCATAGTGTTTTATATATAATACTTCAGGATCAACAGATAGTGAAATATTCTTTTGTTTAGAAATCAGTTGGTTCACTTTGTGTTGTGAAAATTTTCAAATTATTGAAAAGGTGAAAAGCAGGTTTGCATTTGGATGTGTTTGTATTTGTATATATCTAGAGAAGCAAATGTTTTTGGGCTCTGTTGTTCATTTGGCCCAACTAGAGAGGCCATGAGCTTGGGTCAAAGTTCACTTACAAGTCCAAATGGGATGGGGCACCTAGTTTATTTGTTAAAAATTAGGAAAAACAAACAAATTACACAAACTTTCTATTGTCTCACTAATTAATTATTTAATATCATACTTTAAGTTAGATACATGTGTTTTTGCTACCAGATACACTCTGAAATATAAATACATAGGAAGAGAGACAAACGGGAGAGGATAGAGGCGAGCGAGATAGAACGATGGCGAGTGAGATAGTCAGTGTATCCCAGATACATATAAATCACACATATACATGTATCTGGGACACTAGATATATTCCAAGTACATTCTAAAATACAAATACCTTGGGAGAGAGGCGAGCAATAGAGAAGAGATGCGAGCGAGAAAGTCAGTGTATCCCAAATAATACATGTGAATCCACTTGAATACAATGTATATGAAACAAACTACATCTAATTTTGACCTGTGTATCTAGACGCACCAGATACATATATCCAGAGATCGAAATCTAATATGAATTGTAATTTTGAAAATTCACAGCAAATTATGTAATTAGGCCCTAAACTAATAAAATTTGTGTTGTTTGCTCTAAAATTAAGGGATAGCTTATTCTAACACCGTCATTCAACGTATACATTGTTTTCATTATATATATATATATATATATATATATATATATATATATATATATATATATTAAACTAAAGTTCAAGCAAAAGTAGTTGAACTTCAATAATTTGAGGGGAAAAAGCAGGTTTGCATGTGAACGTATTTGTACTTGTATCTAAAGAATCACATGTTTTGTGGGTTTTGTTGTATATTAGGCCCAACTAGAGAAACCATGAGCTTGGGTCAAAGTTCATTTACAAGCCCAAATTCTACCTTTTCGATCATCCTAAGTAAATATACTGTATCAAAATACATATGTGTCCATATATTTAGTTGGGTAACTTACTAGAATTTCATTAGTTTAAGAGTTAATTATTTAGATACAAGCTAGTTTATAATATAAATTTATCATATTTTGGTGCACTTATATGCTTCTAGATATGTCCAAATATATGTATCTCGGAATACATGAGTCAAAATTAGGTGTAATTTTTTGTAGATACACTATATCCAAGTAGATTCACATGTATCTAGATATATAGACAAATCTTGCTCGCCGTGCTCATATCTGGCTCGCGTATCTAGTACCATAAATCTTGTTTGCCTCCCTCCTTATTTCAGTGTATCTCGCAACAAAAAATATATATATTTAAGTGTATCTAACTTGAAATATGGTATGAAATTAATATTAAATAGTAAAATAAAATGTAATTATTTCAAACTATCAAAAAAATTAATAAAGACAATAGAAATAATGTATGTAATTAGGTAAGTTCTCCCATTTCGTTTTACAAAGAGAAAATACATAAAGTCACCACTAAAGTTGTCCCGAACTTTCAAAAAGACACCTTAACTTTGCAACCGTCCTATTACCCCACTAAACAATTTTGAACAGATATTATTATATCATTTTTTAATTAGCCCCAATTTTTAAGAAGCAAGTGTGTTCACACACCAATCATTACATGACACGTGTTAATTTAATTAAAAATGTTTTTTAAAAAATCATTTAAATTTGTGCTTTATCTTTTTTTTTTCTTTATTTCTCTCTCTTACTTTTTGACTTATTTTAATTTTGATATCATCTTCCACCCTCCACTTTCAAGTGATCCATCCCTCCATTTTTTCTTTCTTTTTCTTTAAAGTTGAACCCCTCTCCCATTTTTTTTCTTTTCTTTTTCTTCTTCTTCTCCAGTCAAATTTTTTATTTCAATGATTTTTTATGAAAAAGAATTCGTACTATTTTCTTGACTTTATTGAATTATTGATAACAAAACTAATTATTTTTCAAAGAAAATTTAAATTTTTGAAGGTATTATCAATTACTCCTTTTCATATACCTTCAAAATTAGAAATGATAATTTTAAAAGAATCAATGAATCTCGCGAAAATTGAAAGAACTCGATTGAAATCGGATAAAAAAAACTATATGATACTTCCTAATCATCTTGAAATCTAATGGGTTTATCAAATTGTAATAATTGTAAGAAAATATTTAGATAAAGTTTTAAAACTAAAGAGAGTAAAACTAATAGTAGTAAAAAAAGGAAGGTGAAGTTGTGGTAAAAATGGTGACATTGAAAGTGAGAAGCTTCAATGGAGATGACAATGAATTTTTGAAAGAAGAAAGAAAGAGAAAAAATAAAAAGGAAAAAAAGTTAACATAATATGAAAAATAAGAAAATATACTTTATAATAAAATATTTGTAAAAATAAAATTATATTAGTTATTTTAAGTTGCTCACTCTCTTTGAGAGAGTGCACACACTCTCTATGTCATGTGGATAAAAAATAATGTAATAATATTAGTTCAAGATTGTTTAGTAGGATAATTGGACTCCAACATAGTTAAAGTGTCTTTTTGAAAATTCGGGACAAGTTCAAGTGTCACTTTATGTCTTTTCTCTTTTACAAACAAAATCTCATGCCAAGATTTAGTGCATGTATGTCATTGCTGCTAAAATCTGCTTATTTCTAAAATTACTTTTTTTATAATGACTTTTAAAAAAGTGCTTTTGAAACAAAGTAACTTGTGTTTGCCTAATTCATTTGAAAAGTACTATTGATAAACAAATTGTTTTTGATTAATCTTTTTTTAAAAAAATGCTTTTGAGAGTCAAATTACGAAAAAGGGTAAGTATATGTATTTTTAATATTACGAAAAAGGGCCTAAAATACCCTCGAAGTATTGAAAATGGTACACAACTACCCCCATTCCACCTATTGGCCCCCAAATACCCTTCTCATCCACCTTTGGATCCAATTTTAGCCCCTTCATTAACGGAGCACCATTTAAAATAATTAAATAATCCTTTTAATTACGTGACACTCAACCATTGGTTGTAATTTAATTATTTCATATAATTTTAAACCCACCCGTTTTTAATTAAACCCTCCCAAATAATTATTAAAACTGCCCGCCTGATCCAATACAAAAAAAAACCATCTAATTAAAACAACCCTAAAACCTTGTTCCCAAATAAACACTTCATTTCCTCCAATTTATTTCACGATCTACAGAGGGTTTAGAACACTGTGTTCTTCTTCTTCTTCAATTTGTTATAAATGTCAACTTCTTCTTTGATTTCTTCCCCTGAAGAACTTCAATCTCGTACATGTAAGTGCGAATTTATGGCAAGATATTTTATTGCTACAACTCTTGAAAATGGTGGACGTCGATTCTACAGATGTCGTCGTCTTGGGTCAAATTCTTGTGGTTATTGAAATTGGATTGATGACAAACTTCCACATCATGTGTCAACCATGATTCATAATAAAAAAAAGTTGAATTGGATTTAATTCGGAAAGAAAGAAATCATTTGAAGAAGTTTGTGGAGGATATGGGTGACATTGAAGATTCTTATTTGAAGGATATGACTGCCGATGAAATGTCTGAGTTGAATGATATGAATGGAAAACTCAATTTTTGATTTGACGAAAGTTTCTGCCTTGAAGGGAAAATGTCAAATTTAGAGTTGACGGATAAAATTGAGAGTTGTCTTCAATGAATGGATCTAGTGATTATCTCTCAATGTTAGCTAACCTTCTCTGTTTTCAGTCCCAATATTGGAAAGAAATGTTAAGGTGTGCGGGATACCATAAGAACCTAGCACCTTATTATAGTTGGAGATTTCATGTTCTAATTGTTTGTTGATTGTTGTTTTTCTCGATATGGAAGAATTTAATTTGGACGACTACTTCAAGTTTGTATAATTTGTTCACATGTGAGGGTAATCCTGTTATATCAGTAATATATGGAATGTATCCAATGTGGTATTTGTGGAGACAACTATTATCTACTATAATATTTGAACTCTCAATTTTATTTGTCAACTCTAAATTTGACATTTTCCCCTTCAAGGCAGAAACTTTTGTCAAATCAGAAATTTCATTTTCATTCATGTCATTCAACTCAGACATTTCATCGGCAGTCATATCCTTCAAATAAGAATCTTCAATGCCACCCATATCCTCCACAATCTTCTTCAAATGATTTCTTTCTTTCCGAATTGAATCCAATTCAACTTTTTGATTATGAATCATGGTTGACACATGACGTGGAAGTTTGTTATCAATCCAATTACAATAACCACAAGAATTTGATACAAGACGACGACATCTGCAGAATCGACGTCCACCATTTTCAAGAGTTGTAACAGTAAAATATCTTGCCATAAATCCGCACTTACATGTACGAGATTGAAGTTCTTCAGGGGAAGAAATCGAAGAAGAAGCTAACATTTATAACAAATTGAAGAAGAAGAACACTGATGTTCTAAACTCTCTGTAGATCGTGAAATAAATTGGAGGAAATGAAATTTTATTTGGAAACAAGGTTTTAGGGTTGTTTTAATTAGATGGGTTCTTTTGTATTGGGTCGGGCGGGCGGGTTTAATAACTATGGGGGGGGGGGGTTAATTAAAAATGGGTGGGTAATGGGTGAGTTTAAAATTATATTAAATAATTAAATTACAACCAATGGTTGAGTGCCACGTAATTGGAAGGATTATTTAATTATTTTAAATGGTGCTCCATTAATGAAGGGGCTAAAATTGGGCCCAAAGGTGGATGAGAAGGGTATTTGGGGGCCAATAGGTGGATGGGGGTAGTTGTGTACCATTTTCAATACTTCGAGGGTATTTTAGGCCTTTTTCCGTTAATATTAAGATTATTCTATAGAGATAACCTATTTTAAATATATATTGCAAAAACTTTAACTAAAATGTACATGTTCAAATTTCTAATCAATATTATACATACATAAATTAATTAATTAAATATTAATATAATATTAACATGATGATTTAAATATAATTAAAAATATTAAAAAATTTTAAAACCATTTTAAATCACTATATACGAAAAATTCACCACAAAAATAAATAAACTCCTTCATATCTTTAATCATACAAAAATATTATTGTTACCTTTATTTCTAATTTTGTAAAATAAAACGTAAAATAATATATTAAATATAAAATAATAATAATAAATTATTATATAAAAATAAAAAATAAAAGTAAAATGTTTGAATGAAACTTAACCTCCAACTTATGAGATATGCTAATAAATTTAAAAGAGATATATTGATAAATATGTATATATGAAAGGAATATTTTAGTCTTAAAAAATAATTTCTGCTTCATCTTCAAGAAGCAGAAATTTTTAGCTTCAAGAATTTAATTTATTTTTTATGAATTTAAGTTCATACATTATCTATATAAATAAAAAAAATTACTATTAGTTCGTTCAAATAATATTTATATGTAAGTCTTTTTAAAATATAGGATATGAAATCTGAAAAGTAGAATATGGTAAGCTCCAACATGTGAAAATACCCTAATAGTTAAAACATTTGTATTTACTATAACGTAGAATACTATTTAAACTCAAAAATTATATATTTTTTTTATAATTTTGTTATGAGATATTGAGTTTGAACGAAAGTGAGGCTCATCATGAATTATTTATATTTCTTTCCTGCTTCATAAGAACAAAGCATAATCATTTGTATTAGCGTTGAAATATTTTGAAAATGTAACTATCTCGATTTGACATATAATTTAATATAATTTTTTTTAAAAAAAAAAAATATTTTTTTTCCTTAAGAACACATATAGTAGACGTTACTTTCCATAACAACTAATTTTAAAAATTCCACTGTTGAATCTCTAACATAATCCATCACATCAGCTTATTTTGATAAATATTTTTTTCTAAGTGTACTATGAAAAAGTATATTTGATGACAAATCATTTATGTTTAATCAATTAATTTAAAAAATAATTTTAGCAATAATTTTTTTTATCAAACTTTTTAAAAGTCCTTTTTAGTGTATTTTTCTCAAAAGTACTTTTAAAAAAATTGCTTTTAGGAAAAAAATATTATTTTTAGAGCTAAAAATAATTTTCGCTATACTTTAGAAACATTTATTTTCGTTCAAAAACTTAAATACATAAGCATTTTTTTTTTTAAAAAAAAAAACATTGTTGAGCAAAAATAAGTTTGACCAAACAAGTTATTAGTCTACGTGAAAGGGTTGGAGTTGCATAACTAGCTTTCATTTGTTTGTTTGCGTGGCATTACTGTTTTTATTTTATTTTATGTAATTAAATATTCTAAATTGGTCAAGTTCCTAATTTTATTAATTAATCCTCTATATATCTTTTCTTTAATTTCCCAGCCAAAGAAGTGCTTCTCAAGCATCTTTTTTTTTTTTTTTTTTGTCATTTGGTAGAAAAAGTCAATTAATTACTAATGAATTCTGGGTGGACTCAACTAAGTGCTTCCCAAATATGAGATTAAATAACTAATTTTTAATTATGATCAAATAAACTATCTATTAATTAGTTATTTAGCAAAGTAAACTATGTTTAAAAGCTCTTGTTTTCATTTGGATTTGCTATTTCTTTCACACAAATTAGTTGATTCAGATTTAATCTTGTTATGATTTATCCTAAAGTAGAATTCTAGTCAAGTTTATAACTACTTTCGTATTAATAATTTTAATTCTAAACCATTAATTTTCTCTTAATATATTTGTTAACTTCAATAAGTATGTGTATATATAAAAAAGAAGTTTCAGAGCATATGTAGAATAAAAAATTAACTTTCATTTTTGAATAATTTATCATTATATATTGGTATAAGGTATCGCTAATAGGCCGGGACAAAGAATCTTTGTAACTTAGTTGATTAATTATCTAAACTTTATTATTTTTATGAGGATTTAACTTCCCACCTTATAATCTCCTTTCCTATGTTACCTTCCCCAACCCTCAATTTATTTTAAATAATTATTAAATTGCTATACGATATCCCAAGCCACAAAAATATACATGCAACAAAGATTTTACAAGCACCATGTTGGTCCTACAATACTCCGAGGTGAGCCTAAGATTTCTAAAACATGAATGCACCACTAAAAACAGAAAAAATATATTAAGTAGGAATTGATCTCTAATGTAATTAGTAAATAACTAAATAGTGAAAGAAAGCGCACCATCTTGTCTACTTGTAGTATGGATGTATTAAGTATACAATCCTTTCACCAAACCATGATTCATTAATATGTGAGAAATCCTTTCATAATTCTATTGATGCTCATCATAAAGCAACCTAATTCATAAAACATTCCTTTTCATAAATCATGCATCATTTTATGAAAACACCATTCGTAGATTCATAGTTTCTTCATAAATTCATGTCTTTTAGGATTCATAGTCAAAATTCACGATCAATGCATGAGTTCATGTGAAAACATTTGAAAAGAAAGTAATTGAGTCAAAACAATTATAATAAGGTCAAAATCAAACAATTGAATCAACACAATTAGACCCATGAAGCATCAAATGAAAACCTAATCAATTTGATTGAAATTTGACTTGGGAAATTGAGAAACCTTGGGGCTCAATGGATGAATGGAACCCATTGATGAAGCCCTACATGCCTTACTATTCAAAGCCCCAAAGAAATGGTGAAAAGGAGACTTGACTTGAAAATCCTAGCTTCTTTTAACGTGATCTAGAGAGAAAATTTTGAGAGGATGAATGTTGATGAGATCTGGAGGTTTGAGTGAATGAGAGAGATGGGGAAAATTTAAGGATGGAAAAGTAGTTATAGGACTTAAAATAAGGGTCAAAACGATATAGTATAGGTATTAAATACATAGAAAAAGACTCAATTACCCTTAAGAAATAATTGTCGAACAACCCTACGGTTGCGACCTACGACTCGTAGAAATTCCTACTTCCCATCCTGGTACAACTTCTTGAATCTTTCTGTATCTTCACACTTGTTGGTGAGTCCATCCTAGCAGAAAAAGTCTATTGAAATTGTACAATCTCCATCTATCATAAAGACACTATGGCTAATTTAGTCGAGTTAAGTGGATTTTGATATCATTCTAGGCATGGATTGACTTCATGCTTGTTATGCCTCAGTCAATTGTACAACCCAAATAGTCAAGTTTCAGTTTCATTATGAGCCTGTCTTAGAGTGGAAAGGTAATTTAACAGTGCCCAGACGTCGTTTCATTTCATATCTTAAGGCCATAAATTTAGTCTCCAAGGGGTGCATCTATCACTTAGTCAGGGTCAACAACTCTAGTGTTGAGACGCCACCTCTGCAATCAATTCCAATTGTAAGAGAATTTCCAGAAGTCTTTCCCGATGATCTTTTCGGAGTCCCTCCCATAAAGGAGATAGACTTTGGAATTGACGTCCTTCCAAATACTCAACCCATCTCTATTCCGCTATACAGAATGACTTCAGCTGAGTTAACGAAGTTAAAAGAGCAATTGAAAGACCTTTTTGATAAGGGTTTCATCCAATCAAGTGTCTCACCTTGAGGTGCACTGATCTTATTCATACGAAAGAAAGACGGTTCCCTTAGAATGTGTATTGATTACCATCAGTTGAACAAAGTCACCATAACGAATAAGTACCTTATTCCTATAATTAATGAACTGCTCAACCAACTTCAGGGTGCCACATGTTTCTCTAAGACCTCATATCTTGTTATCATCAGTTCAGAGTGAGGGAAAGTAACATCTCCAAAATAGCTTTTAAACACGTTAGGGTCACTATGCGTTTCTTGTCATGTCCTTTGGCTTGACTAATGATACTGCAACATTCATGAATCTCATGAATAGAGTATTTAAGCAGTATCTGAATTGTTTGTTATCATATTCATCGATGACATCCTAATTTACTGCAAAAATAAAGAGGACCATCTCGGCCATCTCAGAATAGTCCTTCAAGCTCTAAAGATCGGGAATTATTTTCCAAATATTAGAAGTATGAATTTTGGCTTTAATATGTGGCATTCTTAAGCCATATTATATTTGGTGAAGGTATTCAATTCGACACACAGAAAATTGAGACGGTGCAGAACTAGCCCAGACCCACATCCCCAACTGACATAAGGAGTTTCTTGAGTTTGGCAGGTTACTAAAGAAGGTTCATCGAGGGATTCTCATCTATTTCAACCCCATTGACTAAGTTAACCCAAAAGAAGTCTAAGTTTCAATGATTTGAGGCTTGTAAGAAAAGCTTCAAGAATTGAAAACTTGATTGACTACTGCTTTAGTGTTGGCTTACCTGAGGGTACATAAGGTTTTGTTGTCTATTGCGATGCGTCAAGAGTATATCCATCTATCATAAAGACATCATGGCTAATTTAGTCAAATTATACATGGTGGATTTTGATGTCATTCTGGGCATGGATTAACTTTATGCTTGTTATGCCTAATTCGATTGTAGGACCCAAATAGTCAAGTTTCAGTTTCCTAATGAGCCTTTCTTAGAGTAGAAAAGTAATCCAACATTGCCTAGATGTCGTTTAATCTCATACCGTAAGGCCATAAAATTAGTTTCCAAGAGGTGCATCTATCACTTAGTCAGGTTCAATGACTTTAGTGTTGAGACGCCACCTCTTCAGTTAGTTCCACTTGTAAGAGAATTCCCAGAAGTCTTTCCCCATGATCTTCTTGGAGTCCCTCCCGAAAGGGAGATAGACTTTGGAATTGGCGTCCTTCCAAATACTCAACTCATCTCTATTTCTCTATATAGAATGGCTTTAGCTAAGTTAAAAGAGTAGTTGAAAGAGCTCCTTGATAAGGGTTTATCTGACTGAGTGTCTCACCTTGGGGTGCTCTAGTCTTATTCGTGTGAAAGAAAGATGGTTCCCTTAGGATGTGTAGTAATTACCATCAATTGAACAAGGTCACCATAAATAATAAGTACCCTCTCTCTATAACCAATGAAATGTTTGACTAACTTCAGGGTGCCACGTGTTTCTCTAAGATAAACCTTAGATTTTTCTATCATCAGTTAAGAGTGAGTAAAGTGACATCCCGAAAACAACTTTCAAAACCCGTTGTGGTCATTATGAGTTCCTTGTCATGTTCTTTTGTTTGACTAACGCTTCTACCGAATTCATTGGATCTCATGAACTGAGTATTTAACCAATACTTGAATATATTTGTTATCATATTCATCGATGACATCCTGACTTACTTCAGAAATAAAGAGCACCATGCCGATCATGCCAAAAACGTCTCCCAAGCTCTTAAGGACCGAAAGTTATTTGCTAAACTTTCAAAGTGTGAATTTTGTTTTGAATTTATGGCATTCTTAATCTATATTATGTTTGGAAAAGGTATTCAAGTCTACACTCAAAAAATTCAGACGATGCAAATCGGCCCTGACCCACATCCCCAATTAACATATGTCATTTTTTGGGTTTGGCGGGTTACTACAGAATATTCATCGAGGCATTCTCATCTATTTCATCCTCGTTGACTAAGTTGACTCAGAAGAAGACTAAGTTTATATGGTATGAGTCTTGTGAGAAAAGCTTTCATGAATGGATAACTCTATTGATTATTGCTCCAATGTTGACCTAATCGGAGGGTACAAAAGGTTTTTTTGTCCATTGGGATGCATTTATAGTTGGCCTGGGTTGTTTATTGATACAAAATGGTAAAGTTATAGCTTATGCCTCTAGACTACATAAAATCCATGAGAGAAATTATCCAACTCATGTTTTCAAGTTGGCAGGAGTGGTGTTCGGTCTCAAGATATGGCGTCACTATATTTATGGCATACATATAAATGTGTTTACTGACCATAAAAGCCTTTAGTATGTTTTCAGTCAGAAGGAGCTTAATCTTAAGCAGATGAGGTGGCTAGAGTTACTTAAAGATTACAACATGAGTATTCTCTACCACCCAGTTAAGGTTAATGTTGTTGTTGATGCCCTTAATAGGTTGTCCATGGATAGTACTGCTCGTGTTGAGGAAGGAAAGAAATAATTGGCAAAGGAAGTGCACAAACTTGCACATTTGGGAGTCTGTTTAGTACACTCTAATGAAGGTGTAGTTTTTGTAATTAATAGGGTCAAATAATCGTTAATGGTTAAAGTGAATGAGAAGCAAGTCAGAGACCCTATTCTTCTTGAGTTAAAGAAAAATGTTCATAAGAAGAAGGTGGTGGATTTTGAACAAGGGGGAGATGGTGTGTTGAGGTAACAATATAGGTTGTCTGTTCCAAAGGTGGATGATCTCCAAGAAATGATCATGACAAAATCCCACAGTTTCAGGTACTCGATTCATCCACGTTTCATAAAGATGTACGATGACTTGAGAGAAGTCTAATGGTGGAGTGGTATGTAGAGGTGCATTGAACATTTTGTTGCTAAGTGTCTGAATTGCCAACAAGTCAATGTTGAGCACCAAAGACCTTATGGTGTGGCTCAGAACATAGATCTTTCAAAATGGAAAGGGGAGATGATTAATATGGACTTAATTACTTGCTTACCACGATCTCGCTGACATCATGACTCGATATGGGTGGTTGTGAATCGAATGACCAAATCAACCCATTTCTCGCTAGTAAAGACTACAGATTCAACAATAGACTATGACAGATTGCACTTCCATGAGGTAGTCCGACATCATAGAGTACCATTATGCATTATTTCAGCTATGGGTGCTCAGTTCACCACCTAATTTTGGAAGTAATTTCAGAAAATTTTAGTTTCAAAGGTAAATCTTAGTACGATTTTTCATCCTCAGACGAATTTTCAAGCATAGCGCATAATTCAGACCTTAGAGTATATGTTGAGAGCATGTGTTATTGATTTCAAAGGAAATTGTGATGATCACTTGCCTATGATAAAGTGTGCTTACAACAACAATTATCATTCCATTATTTAGATGGCTCTTTATGAGGCCCTTTATGGGAGAAGATGTAGATCTTCCATTGGTTGGTTTGAAGCTGGTGAAGCTGAGTTAATAGGTCCAGACTTGGTTCATCAAGTCATGAAGAAGGTGAAAATCATTCAAGAGAGGTTGAAAACAACACAGAGTTGTCAAAAATCTTATACCAATGTTAAAAGAAGAGATTTGGAGTTTGATGTAGATGATTGAGTCTATCCGAAGGTCTCACCTACAATTGGTGTTATGAAATTTGGTAAAAAAGGGAAGCTCAACCCCGGTAAATTGGACCCTACAAGATATCGAAATAGGATTGGTAATGTGGCTTATGAGTTGGAGCTACCATTAGAGTTAGAAGTTATCCATCAGATATTTCATATATCCATGCTTATGAAGTGTTTGGGCGATCATTTACTCATTATGCCTAAAGAGAGTATTAGTGTGAAACATAGTCTAAATATAAATAAGCTTTGGTTCAGATAATTGATCGTCAGATCCACAAGTTGAGAACCAAAGAAATTGCATCAGTTAAAGTTCTATGGAGGAATTAGTTTGTGGAAAAGGCAACAAGGGAAGTCGAAGAGGATATGAAAGCTAGATACCCACGTCTTTTTTCCTCCAATCCAGTTTCACTTCAAGGTATTAATTTTCCCCAAATACTCATTCAAAATCTTGCATTTCAGTCATTCTCATGCTTTATGTATGTATGCATATTTATACACTCAGTTTTTACTTTGAGAGTTAGTTTGGAATCGATCATTCCCTCAGTTTTTAAAGTTTTTCATATTGTTGTGGGTTATTACAATTGAGTTGGGTTGATTAGATCCTCTTGTACCCACCTTTCATGTATAGTAGGATATCATTGAGGATGAATATTTCCAAGGAGGAGATATTATAAGCCCCCAGAAATTTATGGCTCAGTTGAACTTAGGAAAATTTCATAAAGTTGTTGAAATACTGGTTGCATAGACCCATGTACGAACCGTAGAGGGTCCTATGAACCGTATGAACCGGTCATAGGTCGAATCCTAGAAATTGTAAAATGTCAACTCCCATATGTGTTCCTATGGACCAACAGGATGGTCCATAAGAAGTGGTACAGACCGTAGGACAGGGCTCATACATAAGATCCAACCATAGTGGAAGATAAACCTAAATTGTACGGATGGCTTATACGGGTCATAAAAGGACCTACGGATCATAGATATTCGTCTGTGGAAAGTGACTTAAATATTGGACTCTAGTAGCGGGATCTACGAGAGGACTATACAGTCCGTAGAAGTTTATATGGACCGTAGGTGTCCTCCCGTTGACGATTCTACCAGTTTTGGTAGGGTCAATTTAGTCTTTTCCCACCCCTTCTAAGTCTAAACCCTGACATTTTAATGCCTGATTAAGATCCTTATCGGTTTAGTTTGACTCTAACACTCTCATAAACACCTTCAAGACTTAGAGCAAGGATTCAAGAGGAGAAAACTAGGGTTTTCAAGCATCTTCTTCAAAGTTATTCAAGTTTCCTCAAGAACTCTGTTCTTCCATGCATGTAAGAATATTAATGGTGTTGGACTAAGTTCGTCCTCATACCCCACATCTAAACTCAGTCAACAAGAGTTAAATCTAGTGTTTTAACTAAAGTTCCACAACTTCTGAATTTGAGTGGTGATTCTTATTTTGAGTTATGATTCCTTAAATATTGAGACTATGATATTTTAAGTGTTTTGATTCTTGAGTTGTTGTTCATGCTTATATTATCACATTAACCCTAGTTAATGAGATTTTTATTGAAAGGTTTTGTTCGATTATTTCCATGCACTGATTTTGGAATTTAAAGTAAACTTGAGTATATTTTCTTAGAAAATATCATTGAGAAGAGTTTTAAGGAAACTTTAATAATCCCAAATGTATTACTTTTGCATTCAAAAAGAAAATATTATTTCAAGAAAAGCATAAAGAGTTTGTAGAAGCATTTCAGACAAATTAAGTAAAGTTTAGTTATCCTTTAAACATGGTCTTTTGAGTATTAACTCAACTAGTGAGTATTTTATATACACACACATATCTATATTTTGGAGTAGTATTGATCACCAATTTAGGGTAAGAGTTAAGATAACTCAAAATTCATAACCTACGCCGTCAGTGTAGATATGGCGTATTGTAAGTCAGGCGATCCCTTAACTACCCCTAGAAAGCTTTTAGTGGATCCATAAGTTAAAGTTATGTTCTATTCTCCGGCAAGGCATATGGTAGCTCTAAAAATGTGGGTAAGACGTTATATCATCATGAGACTCATAGTGACTTTTATTATGAAGCTTAAATGATTTTACTCCATGTTCAAGCTTTACTTTAGTTGAGTTATTTTCAGTCTTTCATTCAGTTATTTGTTTTCTTTAGCTTTATTACTTAGTTTACATTCCATGTACTGACGTCATTCGATGTTGCATTGTTTTATGATGCAGAGACAAATATTCAAGATCATCAACATGCATTTCGTTGAGATCATACCATCCATTTGTCAACTTTTGGTGAGGTATCCTTGATTTGGGAGGACTTCAATTTTATTGCTTTAGTAGTAGTAGTATTTTGAGGTTGGCGTGAGTCTTGTTACAACTCTCATATTTAAACAATAGAGCCTGTAGAGGCTTCATGGATAGACTGAGATAGTGTCATTCAGTTTTCTGTTAGATGTTTTGCTAAAACTTTATCTTTTTGTCACGACCCAAAGTAGACCCTAGGTGTAACATGACGTATAGAACCCCGAGAGGTCCTACACGAGCCACTTAACATACATCATACAACATAATAAAATAAAGAAGTTGAAAGATATCATTTTCATATATCAAGAGTTTGACAAAAACATAAGTCTCACTGGGCCATCTAGTATATAATAAGGAAAGTGATTGAGACGTAACTCATACATCACATACAAAGTCTAAACACTAGAAATGACTTAAAACTATAAAAGCATCTCGGTCCTCAGATCATGAGGAATCACCAATCTTTGAAGCCAATAAAACCAACTAGCCACGAGTATGGGAAATAAGAGCGTCAGACCCTACATTAGTGAAACAATGTAGGCACAAGTATGTGAAATGTACTAAGTATGAGACAATACGCATAAAATAGACATGATAACATGAATGTCTTAAGACATGATCAATATTTGAACATTTTAAAAGCTTAAAGAAGAATGTACATTTAAATCATGAAATACAGTCAAATACATTAATGTAAAGACATAAGAAAAACTTTGAAGAAACATAGTCATTCCGTGAGATTTTAAGCTTTAACCAACAATTAGACCATGAGAGCTATATCATGAAATCTGATATATCCCTCATACCGAATGAAGAAGAATCTACTTGCCAAGGTAGAAACCGTACATATCATCTTTTGCTAAAGTGGATCCACTAGTTAGGTCATTTAAGACATTCCTACGAGGACACGTAGTTTGGGACTAGAGGTTGCTACTAGAGACTACCTTAATTGTGCCTCCACCACAAAGCCCTCTCTGTACTCGGTCTAAATCCCAATGGAATAGATAAGAGTCAAATATCATTATAACATAGGAAGAACAATGATCAATACCAATCCACACTTTTAAAATCAAAACATAGAATATCTCCTTAAACATAATTCAACATAGATAGAAATCCTTTCACCAATGTGAATCCATAAGTGAGAAATACCTTTCACAATCATGATCACAGTAGCGTGTGAGAAAACCTTTCACAATAACATTGATACTTTCCTTTCAAAACATCCCCAAATCATTTACAATAACTTCATAAAAACATTCATATCTTTAAAAATTCATAATTCATAGGTTCATGCGTTCATCATAGGTTCATAGTGGAAAATCATAATTTAGACATGGGTCAACATGATTTCAACTAAATATCACGTGTTAACATTGAATCATGCATTAGAGGGCTTAATTAACAATAACCAATCATAATTGAATGAAACCCATAAAGATTGAACTTAAACAATTGAATTTGAGATTGAGAAATTGAAATCTTTGGGGACCCCATGGAAGAACAGATTCCCTCGGTGAATACCCACATACCTAGTCACTTGAAGACCAAAAAGAATGGAGGATTGATGAACCTGAATTAACTCTAACTTCTTATCCTTCCTTAGCCTTGAGAGAATTTGAGGAGGATGAATTTAGTTAGGTTTGGGAAGTTAGGAGAATGGGGTTGAAGTGAGTAGTTTTAGGACCTAAAAGCTTTATATAGGTTTTAGGATGAAGGCCAAAATGACTTAGTTTTGATTTAAAACAATTTGAGAAAAGACTCAAAATCTCCTTAGAATAATTGTCGAAGGCTATCTACGGTTTGAACCTACAGTTCATAGTTTACGATTTGGACTTCCTACGGACCATATTGGTCAACTGTAGAAAAGTTTAGAAACCTTTTTTTTGGATCAACTTTTGACGAGACTTGTCTATGACTCATAGGTCTTCATACGGTCTGTAGACATCAACTGTAGAAACCCACTTAACCTTCAAAATATCTCTAAGTTTGGGACTTACCTGTGAGACCTACCTACGACTTGTACAAAGAACGACAGTCCATCCTGGTGAACCATAAAAGGGGTACTGAGACTTGATTTAGAAAATTATTTTCTCTCTTCCTATGGTTGCCATCTACGGCTCATAGAATCTTCTACGGTCCATAGATGGGACCCGTAGACACAACATGCAACCCAAAAAACTTCTTTTATTTCTTTTTCAAATTCACACTTTTATAATCAATATTTTTCAGATAGCATTTGAGATTCACCTAATTTCTTTAAATTGCTCATCAATTTAAGCTTCCGTGTGTATATTTTAGTCTTCTGTTAAGTAGTCAGTCATGCCAAATATTCGCTTAAGGATCAACAATGAGTGTCTGCACATACAGGGTATAGGCTCAGGGCGTGACAAAAACTTATGATTATTATTATGTAGTAGTGCTCTTTCCTAAGAATGAAAAATACTCTAGAGTATCAAACTTATAAAATAAAAGTATTTTATCATTAAAGATATTATTAAAAAATAAATGATGTCAACTAAAACGATCTCACGGTTGTTTGATCTATTAGTGAATGCTTGCAACCAAAGACATTTAAAAATATATATACATATAATGAGTCTTGATTTTAGTCATGACTGATGTCCATATGATATTTCGATACCATGAGCTCAATTATGGTTTCTGATAAACATTAATGGACTCCTATTTCTTATAAGTGTGTATACATTATTGTTTTGAAATATTATATGATAAATTTTAATGAAATATTATTGTGAACCATAATGTCAAATATGTCATAGCACACAAAATCTAGTATACGATAAATTGCTATTGATGGAAGAGATTCTATAGCGCAAAATATATGTATAACTGTCATAATCACATTAATGATCTGTCATATTATGATATTAAGATAGAT
Organism: Solanum verrucosum; assembly: GCF_900185275.1. Lineage (NCBI taxonomy): Eukaryota > Viridiplantae > Streptophyta > Magnoliopsida > Solanales > Solanaceae > Solanum > Solanum verrucosum. The sequence continues at coordinate 245,668 of NW_026020358.1, forward strand.
ATTATAGAAGAGACATTTTTATGTGCAATTAATGCATGTCATTAAAGAATGTTAGACTTTTTTATTATTATATGCGCGACATAATTAATGTAAAGCTCATAGTTGATATTTAATGAAGAATAAATCTCATCTGTTAGATTTGTACTTAATGAAGCATAAAGTCATCTAAATTCTTATATTGATGTTAGAAGAAGAGACTTGGAGTTTGACGTAGATGATTGGATTTGTCTTAAGCTTTCACCTATAAATGGTGTTATGAGGTTTGGTAAGAAAGGAAAGCTCAGTCCCTGATATATTGTCCCTTGCAGGATATCAAATAGGATTGGTAATGTGACTTATGTGTTGGAGCTACAATCAAAGTTAGCGGTTGTTTATCCGGTATTTCATAGATCCCTGCTTAAGAAATGCTTGAGCGATCCTTCACTCATTGTGCCTACCAAGAGTATTAGTATGAAAAATAGTCTGCCCTATGAAGAAGTTTCGGTTCAAATCCTTGATTATCATATTCGCAAGTTGATAACCAAAGAAGTTGCATCAGTCAAAGTTCTATGGAGGAATTAGTTTGTGGAAGAGGATATATAGGAAGTCAAAGAGGATATGAATGCTAGATACACACGTCTCTTTCTCTCCAATCCATTTTAACTTCAAGGTATTAGCTCTTCCTAAGTACTCATTCAAAATCATACGTTTCAGCCATTCCTGTGCTTTTTGTATGTATGCATATTCATGCACTCAGTTTTCACTTCGAGAGTTAGTCCAGAATTAGTCCTTCCCTCAGTTTTAAGAGTTTTGCATGTTGTTGTGATTGAGTTGGGTTGATTAGATATTCCCCTACCCACCTTTTATGTCTAATGGGATCTCATCGAGGATGAATATTTTCAGGAGAAGATATTGTAACACCCCACAAATTCATTGCTTAGTTGAACTTACGAAAATCTTAGAAAGTTGTTGAAATACTGGTTCCACGGGTCCACGTACAAATCGTAGAGGGTCCTACGGACCGTAGGAAACAGTCGCAGGTCGAATCCTAAAATTTGAAAAGTGTAACTTCCAGATGTGTTCCTACGAAACAACAAGACAGTTTGTAGGAAATGGTACGGACTGTAGGACAGGGCTCGTAGATAAGATCCAGCCTTAGTGAAATTTTGGGATAAACCTTATTGTACAAATGGACTATACGGACCGTAGATGTCATATGTCTGTGGAAAGTGACTCAGATATTGATCTTTAGTAGTGGGATCTACGAGAGGATAGTACAGTCCGTAGAAGTTTATAAGGATCGTAGGTGCCCTCTCGTTATGATTCTGGCAGTTTTGATAAGGTCAATTTAATATTTTTCCACCCCTACTAAGTCTAAACCCCAATAGTTTTATGCCTAATTAAGATTCTTATCAATTTTATTTAACCCTAATACTCTTATAAACACCTCCAAAACATAGAGCAAGGATGCAAGAAGAGAAAGGGTTTTCAACCATCTTCTTCAAAGTTCTTCAAGTTTCCTCAAGAACTTTGTTTACGTTTCTAAGGTTATTCATAGTGTTGGACTAAGTTCTCCTTGCGCCCTACATCTAAATTCAGTTAGCAAGAGTTAAATACAATGTTCTATCTAAAGTTCCATGAATTCTGAATTTGGGTTGTGTTTCTTATACTGAATTATGATTTCTTAAATATTGAAACTGTGATATTTTATGTGTTTCAATTCTTGAATTGTTGTTCATGCTTATATTATAACATGAACCCTAGTTAATGAGACTTTTTTGTTGAAAGTTATTGTTTGATTATTTCCAAGCATTGTTTTTGGAAATTAAAGTGAATTAGACTCTATATATATTTTTTAAAATTATCATTGAGAAGAGTTTCAAGGAAAATTTAATGATTCCAAATGTGTTACTTTTTCATTCAGAAAGAAAGTATTATTTCAAAAAAAGAATAAAGAGTTTTCAGAAGCAATTCAGACAAATAAAGTAAAGTTCAGTTATCCCTTAAAGAGAGTCTTTTGAGTATTAACTCAATCAGTTAGCATTTTACATGAGCATACACATCTATATTTTAGGAGTAGTATTGAGCATCAATTTGGGGTAAGAGTTAAGATAACTCAAACTCCATAACGCCGCCAGCGTAGACATGATCATATCGTAAGTCGGGCGATCCCTCACCTACCTCAAGAAGGATTTTAGTGGATCCATAAGTTAAAGTTGTGTTCTATACTTTGACAAAGTATAGAAAGGCTCTGAAAACATGGCTAAAATGTTATATCATCACGAGGCTCATAGTGATAATTGTCGTTTACAGAAACTCCCCAAGAAAGTAAAGTGTGTGTGTGTGTGTGTGTGTATATATATATAGATATATGTATGTATGTATGTATTTGTTATCATTACACTTTTATTGTGAAGCTTAAATGATTTTACTCCATGCTCGTGCTTTACTTCAATTGAGTTATTTTCAGTCTTTTAGTTCAGTTATTTGTTTTCTTCAGTTTTATTACATACAATATATTTCATGTACTGACGTCATTCGACACTGGATCTTTTTATGATGAAGATACAAGTATTACGATCATCAACATGCACTTCATTGAGATCATACCATCTAATCATCGGCTTTTGGTGAGGCCTCCTTACTTTCAGATGACTCCAGTTTTGTTGCTTTAGTAGTAGTAGTATTTTGAGATTGTCGTGGGTCTTGTCCCGATATTTATATTTAAATAGTAGAGCTTCGTGGATAGATATAGATAGAGTCATTCAGTTTTCGTTTAGATGTTTTGCTAAAATTTTATCTTTTTATATTAAATATTTTCAGACGACATTTGAGATTCACCTTATTTATTTAAATTACTTATCAGTTTAAGCTTCTGTGTGTATATATTAATCTCTCTCTAAGTAGTCAGTCAGGCAAATGATTCGCTTAAAGACCAACAATTCTCTTCGAGTGTTGATCACGTACAGGGTGTAGGCTCGGAGCGTGACAAAAACTTATGATGATTATTATGTAATAGTGCTCTTCTCTAAGAATGAAAAATACTCTAAAGTATCAAACTTATAAAATAAAAGTACTTTATCATTAAAGAGAAGATTCAAAAATAAATGGTGACAGCTAAAATGATCTCATGATTGTTAGATCTATTAGTGAATGTTTGCAATCAAAGACATTTAAAGAATATATACATATAATGAGTCTCAATTTTACTTATGACTGATGTGCTTATGATATTTTGACACCATAAACTCAATTATGGTTTCTGATAAACATTAATGGATTTCTATTTCTTATAAGTATGTACACATTATTGTTTTGAGATATTATATGATAAGTTTTAATGAGATATTATTGTGAAGCATAATGTTTAATATGTCATAGCTTACAAAATCTAGTATACGATAAGTTTCTATTGATGGAAGGGAGTATATAGCGCAAAATGTGTATAATATTCATAACTCACATTAATGATTTGTCATATTATGATATTATGATAGATATTATAGAAGAGACTTTTTTATGTGCAATTAATAAATATGTCATTAAAAGAATGTTAGACTTTTTAAATTATTATATGTGAGACCTTATTAATGTAAAGCCCATAGTTGATATTCATTAAAGAACAAATCTCATCCGTTAGATCTGTATTCATCGACGTGCTAGATTAAGTTTCAAATTCTATAAATTGATTTTTTCATTCATTAGGGTTATCATATATTCTCTGTTGAATTCGATCACTGACGGCTGTGGTAAACTATGGCAAGGAGGTAGAAATGGATTTCAATCGGCTCTCCAACTTGATGGTCATGGTTTTTGCATAAGGTATGGTGTTCTATAACACTTCTATGTGGGGGGGTACAATAAAAAAAGTATAGTTTTGTGTTCTTTTACTATAGATCTATAGTACTTTTACGCAGAAGAGATCTTCTATCTATATATAAAAGATCTGAGAAGGTTAATTTTTTCTGATTAAATTGTATGAGGGCAAAAGACTTTTATTTTCTCTTAAAGGGGAGACATGATTTTCTTAATTTTTACAGAAAGAAAATTGTAGTTATGTGTCCCTTTTTACTGGAGATCTTTATATTTACATATAAAAAAATTCATTTTTTGTACGTAACATATCTGAAAATGTCCTTTATTTAAATATAAGAGGGCAAGAGATCACATTTTCTCAGAGAAATGATTTTCTAGCCTTTTACCCAAATTTTTTTAAAAAGTTTTATGTCATGTTTACATTTGTTAGGGCATACAATTGTTTAGACAAAAAAAGTAAAGTTATAATTCTATGTGATTTTCTTAAAAGGTTGTCATTTTTTAAAAGAAATAGTCAAGCAGTAGTCAAAAGTTTAAAACCATCTTTATGAAGGTGATTTCTTCTCTTAGAGAGAAACGATTTTCTAGTCTTTTACCTTCTTTTTTTTTTGTTTTGTGTCATGTTTACATTTGTAAGGGCATACAATTGCTTAGACAAAAAAAAGTAAAGTTATAATTCTATGCAATTTTCTTAAGAGGATGTCATTTTTTTAAAAAGAAAATAGTCAAGCAGTAGTCAAAAGTTCAAGATCATCTTTATGAAGGTGATTTCTTCTCTAAGAGATAAATAATTTTCTAGCCTTTTACCCAATTTTTTTTAAAGTTTTGTGTCATGTTTACATTTGTAAGGGCATACAATTGTTTAGACAAAAAAAAAGAAGAAGTTATAATTCTATGTAATTTTCTTAAGAGGATGACATTTTTAAAAAAGAAATAGTCAAGCAGTAGTCAAAAGTTCAAGACCATCTTTATGAAGGTGATTTCTTTTCTTAGAGAGAAATGATTTTCTAGCCTTTAACCCATTTTTTTAAAAAAGTGTTGTGTAATGTTTACATTTGTAAGGGCATACAATTGTTTAGACAAAAAAAAGTAAAGTTATAATTCTATGTGATTTTCTTAAGAGGATGTCATTAAAAAATAAAAATAGTCAAGCAGTAATCAAAAGTTCAAGACCATCTTTATGAAGGTGATTTCTTCTCTTAGAGAGAAATGATCATCTAGCCTTTTACCCAATTTTTTTAAAAAGTTTTGTGTCATGTTTACATTTGTAAAGGCATACAATTGTTTAGACAAAAAAAAGAGTAAAGTTATAATTCTATGTGGTTTTTTTAAGAGGATGTCATTTTTTTAAACGAAATAGTCAAGCAGTAGTCAAAAGTTCAAGACCATCTTTATGAAGGTGATTTCTTCTCTTAGAGAGAAATGATTTTCTAGCCTTTTACCCAATTTTTTTAAAAAAGTTTTGTGTCATGTTTACATTTATAAGGGCATACAATTGTTTAGACAAAAAAAAGTAAAGTTATAATTCTATGTGATTTTCTTAAGAGGATGTCATTTTTTAAAAAGAAATAGTCAAGCAGTAGTCAAAAGTTCAAGATCATCTTTATGAAGGTGATTTTTTTTCTTAGAGAGAAATGATTTTCTAGCCTTTTACCCACTTTTTTTTTAAAGTGTTGTGTAATGTTTACATTTGTAAGGGCATACAATTGTTTAGACAAAAATTAGTGAAGTTATAATTCTATGTGATTTTCTTAAGAGGATGTCATTAAAAAATAAATAAATAGTCAAGCAGTAATCAAAAGTTCAAGACCATCTTTATGAAGGTGATTTCTTCTCTTAGAGAGAAATGATCTTCTAGCCTTTTACCCAATTTTTTTTAAAGTTTTGTGTCATGTTTACATTTGTAAGGGCATACAATTGTTTAGACAAAAAAAAGAGTAAAGTTATAATTCTATGTGATTTTCTTAAGAGGATGTCATTTTTTAAAAAGAAATAGTCAAGCAGTAGTCAAAAGTTCAAGACCATCTTTATGAAGGTGATTTCTTCTCTTAGAGAGAAATGATTTTCTAGCCTTTTACCCATTTTTTTTTTTTAAGTTTTGTGTCATGTTTACATTTGTAAGAGCATACAATTGTTTAGACAAAAAAAGTAAAGTTATAATTCTATGTGATTTTCTTAAGAGGATATCATTTTTAAAAAAAGAAATAGTCAAGTAGTAATCAAAAGTTCAAGACCATCTTTATGAAGGTGATTTCTACAACTAGTCCTTATGCTTTATGGCTCAACTAAAATCAATATTTTCAATAAATATTTATAATTGTATGTGTGTGCGAAAAATCACTAAAATTCCAACTGATATTGAATTCCAATTTATAATTTCAAAAGTAAGCAATTAGTGAGAACCTTAAAAGATTAAATTTGTTAATAAAATTTAAATCATGAATCCGTCATTTTGTATTGAGAGTTATACCCTCTTCCACAAAACATCTAAAATCTCGTCTTGCGCTTCCATTTTTTAAAACGAGTCCAAATAAGGAAGAATTTGATTACTAATCATTTATCGGGGAGTATATGGATTAAACTGTATAAATATAGATATATATTTAAACATATAATATAATGAGATTTATTTACCATCTTTTTTATATTACAATTTTGTTCTCAATTGGTAAGATTTTAAATTGTTTAGCCCCAATCCTTGTTTTCCCCAGTCCTCGTCTTCTTTTGAGGCCTAGCAAACTGTTTTCTACTCTTCTCAACACATTGATACGTATTTTGCAAAGGTCAGCTATTTTATTCCAATGTGAATGACAACCTCTCTATTTCTCTATCTATCCAACTCGTATTAACCCTAGAACGTCCGAATCTGAATGTATATCGAAGTATTAGAATATGTATTAAGATTTAAATATTAAGTCATTAAAATAATTTGTTTTGTCAACATCTCATAGTATGAAACTTATTTTTATTTAACAATTGATAAATATGAAATTTGAATAAAATACAAATTAATTTAATAGTTGTTCAATATAATAAAAAATAACATGGTAATTGATGATAGCGAATGGTAGTTTTTGTAGGTATCGATTAGGGTAGTGATTGGTGTTGGTGTTAGAGTTGGTTGACTATGGTGGTAGTAGGTAGTAGATAGTAGTGATGGTGACTGACAATAGTGATTAACGTTAGCTGTTGATGGTTGTAGCTGGTGGCGACAATTAGCAATTATAGTAGATGATAGTGGCAACTAATGATGACAGTGATGGAAAATTTTGAATGATAATGTATACTAATGATTGATGGCAGTGATCGTCATTAGTGATAGTGGTTGTAGGTATCGAGTAGGGTGCTGATTGGTGTTGGTGTTAGAGTTGGTTGTTTATGGTGGTTGTGGGTAGTAGATAGTAGTGATGGTGACTGACAATAGTGATTAACGTTAGCGGTTGATGGTTGTAGTTGGTGGCGACAATTAGCAATTACAGTGGAATGATAGTGACAACTCATGATGACAGTGATGGACAATTGTGAATGATAATGTATACTAATGATTGATGGTAGTGATTGTCATTAGTGATTGATGGCTATGCGGTTATTGTAGTTGGTGGTAAATATTGGCTAATGGTGACTATTGACTGTGGTGATTAGTAATGGTGATAATTATGAGTAGTGGATTGTGGTAATTGATAATGATAGATGGATCTTAATTATATGACAACTTTATTATTAAATCTTAATAATTCATATTTGTTTAGACACCCTAATTGGTTGTAAAATAAGAAACTCGAATACACTTAACAAGTGAGATTTGAATTATTTAGATTTAAAAAAAAAACACTCTTAATGACTGAGTATTGTGATATGAATTATTAATATTAAGATCTTCATTAAATACAAGTACGATCCAGTCATAAAATAAGCCACTCATACTTGAATTAGGAGACGATAGGCCCTTACCGGAATCTTGTGTGAATGATAGGAATGTTTTGTGCACGATCAACCTCATTTTATTGTTTAATATTCTAATAGGAGTACCGTTTGATTTTATCATAAAAAAATAGTTGTAATTACTTTATGAATAATTTGATCTTATAAATACTATAGTATAATACTCTTAACTCAAATTGAAAATATTTTTTTTTTCTAGATAACTAATATAAAATACCTTTTAGAGTCTTTCCCTTCGTGCTATGCACTTGATAATATATATACATATATACACTTCTACCTGCATGTCACACAGTGTATATACTATATTGTAGTATTACATTATGTATAAAAAAACAAGTGAATTTTATTATATTTGGAAAGACAGTTGACTTGTTTTTGGGGTGACTGGTCAAAATGTTGCTTGCTTCCCACTTTGCCTTTTCTTTATATTTTTCTGTTTTTCTTCTTTGTTCAACATGGATACTCTAATTCATTCACATTCAGTTCTTATGAATCAATCAACCAAACTTCATATCATATCTTTCTCTTTGCCTTTTGTTCTACCGCGCGGAGCTAAACTTCATTTGTGTTTTTTTTTTCATGTCATACGCTATAATGTCATATGCAGGATTTTGCGTAAGGAGTGTCAGTATTTCTTCGATTAATGATAGTTGATATTTACTTTGTATAACTTTCAAGTGGTTTTAAACCTATCTTGTATATGCATGTTTGATTTCATTCATGAACATTTCGTAACTATTTCAAAAATGGATAGTTTTTTTATATAAGAAGAAATGTATTTGAACCTCTTTATTCATTAATGTGTGAGTTACATGTATCTTTAATGTCCATTTGTGTTACAAAAAGGGAGCTGAAATTTGAAATCTTGTGATCAATCTGTTAAATTTGCTTTGTTGTTGCAATTAGGCTTTTCGCGGTTATGATTGTATGTTCTTAGTTCTATTTTATGGTTACTCTTTTTTCCCTTTTTGAATGTGTGTTACAATTAGCAATTTTTATGAGTTTAACTTACCTGACTTTCTCTTGACAGATTTCCAAAGTTATATCTCTCCCTGACAAATCGATGTTTGCTTCAAAGCTTTTGGATATACTAGACGCTCTACCAACTGATGAAGAGAATGGAGAACGGTGAGTGTAAACGTTAAGTCTTCTATTTGCAGCATGTTATCTAAAATATCACAGTTTGTTCTAATTATTATCTATTTTTCGTGTTTTTTTTATGTTTATTGGCAAATGCATCTAAACATGATCTGATAAAACTTGTTAACTTTCAAAACTGTTTAGTTTCGTAATTCAACGTCTCTTGCCTCTGTGCATACTACTAAAACATTTGAAATGCTACAACAGCGTTGTGTTAGACACACCTGAAGAAAAGTCTGCCATGAAGGGAGATGAGAAAGGGATCTTGAACCACTTTGATGGCCACAAGAAAGGAGATTCTTTCACCTTTCCGACACTAGACTTCCTTGATCCAATTGTCGATGTCAGCTCTAAGGAAACGTTGGCATGTGACACGAATGATGTGGATGAACTATGGAAGGTTTCGGAATCTGTTGTTTCTGATGATATAGCTAGAAGCAATGCTACTGAAGTTAGAGCTTCGAGTGTAGAGAATGATCTGAATGAAGTGTTGCTTAACAAAAGTGAATGTGATATGAAAGATAGGGATGCAAAATGGAACACTCCAGAATTTGAGTGTTCGATAATTCCTGATTTGATTGATGAGGAAAAGGATGATTCCGTTGTCCCTGATGCACGATTCACCTCAGGCTACAAGTTCTTTGAGAATGATGCAAAGCTATATAGCGAAAAACGTGCTAAGGAATATGATTTGCCTGAATTGGTTGTTTTCTATAAAGAAGGTAACAACAACATTGCTAAAAACTTATGCAGGGACGATTCAGGCGCATATGTTTCTATACTAGGTGACGAAGACGAGCACAGCAACACAACAGAAAGTGATGATACTGAATTGTTGTCCTCTGCAGATGGATGTAAATCATCTGTAGAATATGAAAACAATGAAAAAGAGAAGACTGAGTTAGCTGTTCCTAATGATTCGAAGCCTGGCTCACCTGATGAGGTATACAACAATGATGATGACTCGGATGATTCTTATCTCGAGGATTTGATAATGATTTTTGGATCAAAAGGTACTGCAAAGTGGAAACACAGTCCTAATGCTATACCTAGTCCGAACGATTCTGGTGTTGAGAGTTATCAACAATCTACACAGCCTGATCAGGTTTGTTTTTTCGTTATCTTTATGGATATTTTACCTAATATGTTCATGTATATTCCGCGTTGTCATGTTGATTTTTTGTTTGAACTTCAGATTCCTTTTGAGGAAGCAGCTTCGGGAAGCCAAAATGCAGACATTGTGCCAGCTACCAACTTATTCAATCATAGCAATTTGGCAACAGAAGCTACTGTTTCCGACTTGAACTCAACTACGCCAGCATCAACTATCAACTTGGACCAAGGTGTCGAAAATGTTGCTGAACCATCAAAAGATGTGGCAAATCATGAAGGTAAATCATTGGGAGATTTCCTTGTTTATAGCCAAGGTTATTTAGCTGATGGGGAGGCAAGTTTTTCTGCATTAAGACATGGATCAGGTCCTGCTATTAACTCGAGGCGTGTATCAAGTTTTGGGAGATATTCTGTTGGATCAGATAGCAGCACAACTAGCAACGGATCGTTTGCTTTCCCACTGTACTATTCTGCAACATCATCTTGTACTAGTTTCTTTTAGTTTTTCGAATCGTTGTGACTGACATCTTCCTTGTTTTGTTGTGTTGCAGCTTGCATCCGGGATGGTACAGCAGTCCAGTAAGAATGGTGCCTATAGAAACCACAACTGATGTTCCGAAACAGAGACGTTGGAAGCAGGGCTTTCTCTGTTGCAATTTCTAATGTTCTTCATTAGTCAGATCTCTCTAGATCGATCAGTCATCCTTTATTACAACATTTTACTATAACAATCATGGCTTTTGTGAAACTGATCTTTTTTGTTGCTGTTATATTATATGTCCGCTAGAGCAACCAAAAAGATTACAGACAAACGATCTTGTTATAGAGACGTTTGACTGTTTTTCTTTTGTTAGAGTTGGTAGTTCAAAAACTATAGACATAGTCATATTTGTGGTCTTAAAAGGCCGAATATATCAAATGTGAAACTTTTTTCTTACATAGTTACATCTTTGCTTCCTTATTTCTGATTTACATTGCAACTGTTTAGTTCTGTTAGTGGCGGATGGAGTCAATTCCCTTGACTCACTGGGCGAGTCAGAAATTTTACTAGTCAATACGAAATAGGGTTGGATATATCCCTCTACTTTTGTTTATAATTCCGTTGTACTTTTTAGCTATTTATACCCCTACCGTTAGGCAAAATTTTATACCATTATTTGATGGAACTCACCACTCAAAACTCCCATACCCGACTCGAAAACCCGTCCTTCTTCAAGATGTACGTTTCTGATTTTGTTCCATTGGAGTGCTCACTGGTTTAGAACCTGAAAGTTTCAGTCCTGCGAAAAATCGCGGGGTTTTGCTACATTTTTTTGGTTGAGTATGTTTCTAAACCTTTATTTATGTATTCCCCAATAATTTATTATTGATTTCACCTTTAGATCAATGTTTTAAATTGGAAAAAATTGGAGATTTTAGGTCCAAAGTTATGAAATTGTATTATATGATTATTTAAAATTCGAATTGAACTCCATTTTAAAGAAAATTTAGATTTGAGTTCCTTACTGTATGGGTAACCTAAATTTCAAAGAAAGTCTTCCATGTTTTGCCCTTGAGGGCTCAAGGTTGACTACTAGGACAAGAAGAGAAGTATAGAAAATTGTGTTACCTTAAATAATTTAATCCTCTCATACATGCCTAAGGTTTGAATTAATTCCCCCTAAGGTATAATAAACATTGTTCTGCAATGCTGGCAATCGAAATTGCAACATTTCAGCAAACTCAACAAATAAAGTAAATCACACGACACTTAATATTTTATTTTGATAAACTTATACAGAGAAAAGGAAAAGATTATGTTGAAAAAATAATTCAGCGAATTTTAATTAAGTAATTTATTCATATAAATTAATTTCAGTTAAAAAAGAAAATAAACTAGTGAAAGGTGAAATATAAATTATGGTAAAAAATTTATCAAGCAATCACATTATTTGTCAAAGTTGAAATCAAGCGATGGCGACAATGGTGAGAGGAGAGTCTCTTTGTATCAACGTTTTGATAGCTAGAATGTGTGTTTCTCCTTAAAAGCATAAAAAATCATCCTTTTCACCACCAATAATAAGGGAGAAATGAGTTTTATCCATTCTCAATTTTTCAATTAACATTACACTTCATCTTGTAAGGCTTAACCATTAAAGAAACTCAACAATTCCCCACATGAATGAAAAATGGTTGTATGCATGAAAAACTATATAGTATACAAATAAGGATTAATCGCATCTGAGTAAGTAGGTTTTCCTTTAAACTCTTCATAGAAAAAATACACCGGGTATACTTGGATAATCAATAGATTTGATCTTTGATGTCAATATTTTATGTATACCTAGACAATGTATTTCACATAGTTAACCCTTAATTGTTCTTGATTCTCATTAATATTTCTTTTAGTCATGAACACCACCTGATTTCATAAGTGTGTCGTCTGATTTGTCGACATTATGATTTGCAATTATAAGATTCTGCATGACGCCTTCATCATTTTCGAACCCAACAAGCGGTATCAGAGCACATGGTTCAAAGATCCGATGGCTCAATGATCTAATGCTTGAATGAGGTTGAAGACAAGTTCAAGTGGTTTCAAATTAATTTGCAACCAATTTGTTGATAAAGAAGATTTTTGTCAAGCTACATGTGGAGAAGATATTTAAATCATATTTTCAACATTTCTGTTGTTACATCTTTGAAAATAAAAATAAAATATGTTAAAACTATTTTTAACTGATAATTTAAATTTTATTTTTAATCATAGCAAGCAGCAGTGATGCAATGTAATGACCCGAAAGGTCGTTTTGGTAATTTTTCGTGGAAATGACTATTTTGCCCTTTCGGTAGTTGCCCCGAGTCCCATGTTTTGTGGTTGTAAAGTTAGTTTGAGGAAAAGTTGGTAAAAAGTTGAGTTTTTGAGAAGTTGAGTTTTTATGAGTTAAAGTTGGTTAAAAAGTGCTTTTTCGAGTTATTTGGAGTTTCGGGACTCGGATCGGATTTCCGTCGATTCCGGCAGTTTTAGAATGTCGAAACGAGTCTGTGTGAAGTTACGGAGTTGAATTTGGAGTTGAAACGAAGAATTGAGGTCCTAAGTTGCTAAAGTTGTGAAATTGTGATACAGAGTTGACTTTGGTCAACATATGAGGTTCCGAGGCTCAGATTGAAATTCCGAGAGTACCGTTGGTTTCGGGAGGCGATTCTAAGTCTAGAATGAGTCTTGGTTGAATTTTTAGACGCTCCGTTTGAGTTTCGAATTTTTTTGGCGTTAAACTAGTTTCTTGGCATCTTATTGAATTTCGGGTCAAGGAGTTCTCGAATTCAAATTCCGACGGTTCCATTGAGTCCGGAACGTCGAATTTAGTGGGGGTACATATTTAGTTTGTGTGCACGAGATTCTGAAGGAATCCCGAGGGTCCAACGGGGACTTAAACTTTGGTGTTATTGTTGTGTTTCAGCTGCAATAGCAGTCCTTTTTAAGTCAAAAAACAGTAGCCATTTTTCCCCAACTTGAAAAATACCCATTTCTCCATTTTTAGACTTTGAGAGCTCGAAAATAGGTGATTTCAAGTGGGTTTTCGCAAGGAATTCATTGGGTAAGTTATTTCCAATTTATATCTTTGATTTCCATCGATTATTTATGGATTTTAACATCAAAATTTGAGATCTCAACTGAAAAATTTGGGGGTTTTTGCCTAATCCGAATTTAATAGAAAATTTGAGTTTGTGAACTCATTTCAACTCCTTTTTCGAAACGGTTTTCACTATTGGATACTAAATTTCTTGGGGAACATTTTTCACTAAAAATTTCCAAATTTCGAGAATATTTTTCGGAACGAGATTTTTTTGACCATTTTACCCTTTTCTCCAAATTTCACGATATTGGTGTTGTTAGATTCGTATTGATTGTGAGATTCCATTTATGAATAGATTGTGGTGATTTCAAGCGTGCTCGAAAGGGTAAAAACTCAAATTTGAGTTACTAGTTGAAGTGTTTTGAGGCAAGTGACTTCTAAACTTTGTTAAACTCTTAGACTACACATGACTACTTTCCTAATTGTGTTGGGGAGTAATGGGGATTGAGGATGAGTTTTATTTGTTGATTGAAATTGTTGTAATTGAAAGATGGGGAATAAAACGAGCTAAATGTGTTATATGTGACTTGAATTTGTTGAATAAGTCATGTGATAACTGATATTGAGGGGATAGAAGAGCATGAGTAGGCTATGATTGATACAGACAATGATGTTGAGACAGATGATGTGTAATACTATGATGTGATCGTGATATGGTTGTGATTGAGACAGATGATGTGTAATACTATGATGTGGTCGTGATATGGTTGTGATTGAGACAGACGATGTGTAATACTATGATGTGGTCGTGATATGGTTGTGATTGAGACAGATGATGTGTAATACTATGATGTGATCGTGATATGGTTGTGATTGAGACAGATGATGTGTAATACTATGATGTGATCGTGATATGATTGTGATTGATGACATGTGCATATTCATTATTCATCCCATGTGTGAACTATCTGTTGCATGAGTTCTGAGACACTGATATGAGGATGGATGGATATGAGACACAGTTGAGACTAGCTCCGGCTAGAGATATATGAGATAGACTAGCTCCGGCTAGCGATTTGGATGCCGATGGGATCTAGTTCCGGCGGTGATACATGGTCCATTTGTGGTCCCCATGGGTTCTGATTTGAGTATTCAGCGCGGTCTGATTACGTCAACAGATGTGTATCTTAGGACAGACATGCATCACGACTACATGACATCATTATTGCATTTGCATCGCATTTGACTTCATCTTTGTCTATGGTGTGTGGATTTTACCTATTTGCCCCTCTTCATGTGATATATGATCTATTTGCTCTTACATGAGGATATGAGGTTGATGTTGAGACACTGTTGGATATATCTGTTGATTATGAATTATGTAGTATAGGTTGTTGGTTCGCTGTTAGAATGAAGTCTCGGTGGTTCGGTTGGGATTGAAAGGAGTTGTTTGTAGCTGCTAGTTTAGCTTAGTTTAGTGTTACTTGCGAGTACCTGTTGCTTTTGGTACTTACCCTTGCTTCTACACAGTTGTGTAGGTTGACAGCTCTATCAGATCCGACTTATTACTCATCTTCAGATTAGAGCTTCCAGACTTACTTGAGAGGTAGCGGTTCATTCCAGACGTGCCCTCAAGTTATCTATATTTATTGTTTTGTTCTATTCTAGAACTTTACTATGAGACTTGTATATTTTATTCAGATTCCGTATTAGAGGTTTGTACATGTGACAACCAATTCTGGGGTTTCATTGAGTTTATTTAAAGACTTCCGCTTATCTTTCTATCTTATTCTTGTTTTATTAATTCTGTATCGTCGGGTTTTTGGGTGTTAGGCTGACGTGTCCGGTGGGGTTTGGACACGTGCCATCACATCCGGTTTTGGGGTGTGACATGAAAACTATGCGAAGAACTAAGATTATCATGCAGTTGAAGAAGACAAATCAAGTTTTGTCAAGAAAATCCAGCAAAAAAGGGAGATTCATTAGGGTTTTGCCCTGATTTTCTTACCATATTTGAGTTTCAATTTTATATTGAAGAAAAGTTAAAGCATTACCATAATTGATTTTACTTTTCAAGAAAGGAAAATATAATTCTCTTCCATATTGGTGCTAGCTACTATTTTAGGTTAGAACATAATATATTCTAAGAATATTTTTAGTCATTTTGCTTTTTCACCAGTCTTATCCGTAGTTATAAACACATACTCTATTGTAGAACGAGCAATATATGTCTATATAGATGATCTAGTCACTGTTCTTTCACTAATGATAAAAATATATCCACGTATGAATTTCAACGGATAATTCGGTGATTCAATTTACATTATTATATTTCTCAATTATCGCAAGTTATTTATTATAGTGAAATGCATAGTCTTGGGTGTGTTTTAAATATTTCAGAACTCATTTCATTATCATCCAATGAGTTTGATAAAGTTTACTTGTATACCGATTCGATTTACTTCTGACACAAGCTATCGAATCTTGTATAATTCATGATGAATAACAAAAAAAATTCAACATTTGGGCATAGTCCAATTGAGATTTGTTTTGATTTTTGTTCTTCGTGAAAGAAAGATTTATGTTAATTGGAGTTTTTGTAATCTTGAAATCTAAATACTTGAATTTTTAGAGTATCATGTTAACGTAATGAGTTTCAGACAATACTAGACCTTGATCAATTCTATGAATTTTAATTTCTAGAATTAAATCGGCAATTCTTATCTTTCATATCAAATTTGCAAGTAAGCATATATTTAGTAGAAATTATGTAACAATGTTTTTACTCATTATTAATATATCATCAACATATAAGCAAATAATTACTATGTGTTTTGGAGTACTTTTTATGTCACATATTTATTATACTTATTAATCTTAAAGTCATTTGTCTGTTTGGTCAAAGTATGCATATTATTGTTTGAGCTTTTGTTTTAGTTCATAAAGTCACTTAACAAATAAAGGTCGTTTGCTACGTCTTAAATTCTCTTTGTTAGGTATACTTTTTTCCGTTTTTCTCTCAAGGTCGTTTAGTTATGCATCACATTTCTATAATAAGGAGGATAAATATTCTTTTAGAAATTTAGCATTATCTGATTCAATTATCATATTAACATGAATGCCATGATTTTTTTATTTATGAATCAGAAAATGATATATTTTACTATTAGTTGCATATCATATGAAAATACAATCAATAATTTTTTAACCTTTTTGGATTTAGAAATTTGCATTTTAGCTAAAAACCTCCATAGTTTGAAATATTTGAAGTTGGGGTTCCTTTCTTTTCATTTTTCATATTAAATTATTACGACTCAACCCACTGGGCAGTGCAGACACCTATTCTAACATCTAACTAGGAGAACCCTTACTTCCTGTTTTATTCGAAAAATATAAATAAAAGAAAAATGACTGAGTTTTTGAAAAATCGATTAAACTTATGGTTTAAGAGAAATCAAATTTCCAAAATAACAGAGTCGCCACTTAATTTTTTAGTAAAAATCAAGAAAAAACTTAAGGTTTTCAAATGACTCAAACAGATTAAAATCAATTGAAAATAAAAGGGTTCGAAGTTCAATATACATTCCGAGAAGGTGTTAGGCCCTCGGAATGCCCGCTAACTCGCTCTTTCTTCCCAGTTTCGTCATGTTGACCAAGCATGCATCCCAATGCGTTATCTGAGACAGACATATATAGCAATAACGGATTCCCTTCTCGCGGAGGGACCAACACCGGCGGATTGGACAAATAGTTCTTGATGGCATCAAAAGCAGTTTGACATTCTTCGGTCCACTTGGTCGAGACATCTTTTTTCAATAACTTAAAGATGGGCTCACACACAATGGTGGATTGAGCTATGAACCGGCTGATATAGTTCAACCTTCCTAAAAAACTCATCACCTCTTTCTTGGTCTTCGGAGGAGGTAATTCCTGGATCGCATTGATCTTGGAAGGGTCAAGCTCAATGTCTCTCCTGCTGACTATAAATGCCAATAACTTGCCAGCTGGTACCCCAAAAGCACACTTGGCGGGATTTAACTTCAAATTATATCAGCTCAAGCGATCAAAGAACTTCCTCAAGTGAGTCAAGTGATCCGAACTCTCGCGGGACTTGATTATGACATCATCTACATACACCTCGATCTCCTTGTGAATCATATCATGAAAGATGGCCGTCATGGCCCTCATGTAAGTAGCACCAACATTTTTGAGACCAAAAGGCATCACCCGATAATGATATACACCCCAAGGTGTTATGAAAGCTGTATTTTCTACATCTTCTTTGTCCATCAGGATCTGGTGGTAACCCGCATAACAATCCACAAATGACTGCATCTCATGCTTAGCGCAGTTATCAATGAGGATGTGAATGTTTGGCAATGGAAAATTATCTTTCGGGATAGCTTTGTTGAGATCTCTGTAGTCGACACAAATTCTAATTTTTCCATCTTTCTTAGCAACCGAAACAACATTGGCTAACCAAGTCGGATATTGCGTCACTTCCACTACTTGAGACTCGATCTGTTTTGTAATCTCCTCTTTGATCTTCAAACTCAACTCAGGCTTCAATTTCCGAGTCTTCTGTTTTACTGGACTGAAATCTGGATTGATCGGCAACTTGTGGGACACCATATTCGTACTTAGCCCTGGCATATCCTTGTAAGACCAGGCAAATACGTCGATGTATTCTCTAAGCAAACGAATCAGGTCCCTTCTTTGAGTTTCGGTCAAATAGACACTAATTCTGACTTCTCTGACACACTCCTCATCTCCGAGATTCACAGTCTCGGTTTCTTCCAAATTCGGCTTGTGTTGATTCTCAAATTGTCGAAATTCTTCGACAACATGTTCAGGTACCTCATTTTCTTCTCCGTATTCCTCGCATTCATTATCACATGCCTCATTTTGTTCACTCGGTTCATGACATGACATGACATTGGCAGGTTTTAAATTATTATTACTGAAATCATAAACAAACAAAGTTAGAAAAGTAAAATATAAATGGATAAATAAACATCTTTTGATAAAAGAGGCTTTCATTTAAATTGAAAAAACAAGCACAAAATTTAGCCATGGCCGGGGGCCATTTTACTTTTTTAAACATCACAAGGGAATTTAAAAACTTCAAACAAATAAAACTGCATAAAGGGTGGATCTCGGGCCTCTTCCGTACTACCACCAATTTTAAAATAAACAAAGACACATGTTTTTTCTACCCAGATGAGCGGAAAATCAAGAGTGGTGTGGAAGTCCAGTTCTGCAATCGCTCATCAGGTTCTGCATCACGGATGCCTGATGTCCCAGCCTCTTCCTCGATGACAGCATCAATCTCCTCAAAAAGGCCCCAGATTTCTATCCTGAGACCACCATCGTTGACATTTAGTCGTACCTAAAATGACTGGTACAGATGAGGAATTGGCCAGGCCAATGCTTGATCAACACTCTTGTTCTTCATCTCTGTTTCATCAGCCTCTGTGGGGACATACCCCAAACTGAATTTTGCTCCTTTGACGAGAATTTGGATAGGTTCGACGATTCTTTGAAAGTGCTTCCCCAATTTGAAACCTGGTTCGAAACCATTCTGGAGCATGACGGTAGCAATCATCTTGTACACGGTAGGCATAGGAGGCTGTGGAGCCAAGTCATCACCGGTGGCATTTACCAGCTCCACCGTGTAGAAATCACAACCTCGAGAGACATCATCAACGATCGGTGCATACCCATTGGAATGACTCCCTTCACCATAAATGACCAATTCCTGGTCCTTCCAAACAAACTTCATTAGTTGGTGAAGGATAGACGGCACAGCCCCAACAATATGAATGAACGATCTGCCCAGAAGCAGGTTGTAACTGGTATTGATATCCAACACCTGGAACTCGACGTTGAATTCCGTAGGACCCACCTGAATATCCAAGTTCACCTCACTCAATGTGTCCCTTTGCACTCCATCAAAAGCCCTCACATTGACTTGGTTCTGATGAAGCTTTCCCAAATCAAATTTTAGCTGCCTCAGAGTCGAAAGTGGGCAAATATTAAGACCGGATCCGTCATCAACCAAGACGCGATTTATTATCTTGTCCCGACACATAGCGGTGACGTGCAGAGCTTTGTTGTGCATCCTGCCTTCAAAGGGAAGCTCTTCGTCATAAAAATTAATTCGGTGTCCTCGGACGACCTGGATTATCATGGCTGCTAGATTGTCACTGTTGGTACCCACGGGCACATAAGTATCATCCAAAGCCTTCATCAACGCTTGCCTATGCAGTTGTGAACTCATCAACAAAGCCCATACAGAAATCTGAGCTGGTGTTTTCTCCAAATGCTTCACAATTGAATAATTTTTCGGCTGCATTTTCCTCCAGAACTCTTCGGCTTCAGCTTCACTAATTGGTCTTTTAGTCTGATCCTTTTTCTGCCCCCCATGGGCCTATTTTTCCGGTGTATAGCACCTGCCAGATCTGGTCATGCCTTGAGTAACAACCGTTTCAATCACAAATTTTGGTCGGGTAAGAGTTTCTCTTGGCACCAAGGCAACAACCTTCTCGGGTGTCAGAATCACAAACTATTTCTTCTCTCTGATGCTCAACGAAGCTATCAGAACTGTTTTCTTTGTCACGCGCCAATCATCATCTGTCTCTATCATATTGATAGCGACGCCTCCATGATTTGGCAAAGGATTACTATTGACATTGGGCGCGACTGTCTGAAGAGAGACCACATTCTGGTCAATTAGGTCTTGGATCTTTTGCTTCAGGTTGATACAGTCCTCGGTATCATGCCCAACACTGTTAGAGTGATACGCGCACCTCTGATCAGGTCTGTAAAACTTTGAGCTAGTACCAACCGGCTTGGGCCCCACTGGATGAATATATCATGTCGCAGTTAATCGCTCGAACAACTTTGTTCGGCCTTCAATAAGCAGAGTGAAAATTCTAGCAGGCTTCTTCTCAAATCTAAGACGGGAGGTATTGTAATTGCCTTGTTGAGGGGGAGGTATTTGGCGATAATTTGGAGCATTCGAACGGGGGACTTGATATCTGGGATATGAGTTGGTTTGATAATTTGGCTGTGGAGCTTGGTAGTTTGAGGGGGTATTTTGGTAAAGTGGAGCTGGGGTTTGGTACATTGGGGGAGGCAGTTGGTAATTCGTCTGAACGTTGGCACAGTTGGGGGCGGCATTTCGATAGTGATGAGATGGAGACTGGTAAACTGGAGGGGGAGTTTGGTAGTTAGGAGGGAGAGTATTTTGATAACTGGGAGATAGGGTATTTTGGTAACTGGGGGGTGGAGAATTCTGGTAATCAGCGTGTGCATAACAAACCGGGTATGAACTCTGTGAAGGTCGAGAACGACCTTGGTATGATGAGGATTTCCTTGGGGTCTTCTTCCCCTCATAAGAGATAGATGACACATCCTCTCTTTTCTTCTTCAACAAGCTCGAAGATCCGAGCGAGGCAGCAACACGGCAATCTTCCCGGTTCTCAATCCATCTTCGATAGTCTCACCTACCTTGACTATCTCAGCAAATTTTTCTCCAACAAGCAACATAATTCTGTCATAATATTCGGGCTCCTGCACCCGCACAAACACTTCGACAATTTCCTTTTCTGACATAGGAGGTCTAACTCTAGCTGTCTCATTTCGCTATCTATATGCGAATTCTCTATAACTTTCGGTCGACTTCTGCTTCATCTTCTCCAAGGAGTAACGATCAGGAACGATCTCCATATTGTAGGTGAATCGTTCGATGAAGTCCTTAGCCAGAGCGTTCCATCTAGACCACTTCCTCGTTTCATGAGACGTAAACCATTCTAGAGCCTCTCCGCTCAAACTTTGGCTAAAAAACCACATTAACAAAGTTTCGTCTCTCCCAACTCCCACAAGTTGGTCACAATAGGCCCTCAGGTGTGCTAAGGGGTTCCCCGTTCCTCCGAAGATATCGAATTTTGGCACCTTGAACCCTTCCGGGAGGTCCAAATTTAGATGAATGCACAGGTCTTCGTAACTCAACCCGGTGACCTCATGAACGCAGTTCAACTCCTTCATGACTTTTCTAATTTCCTCCTTCATATCTATCTTGGCGGTCTTTTCCTTTTACCTCCACTCTCTCTCCCTCTCCTCATAGTGGTTGAGCTCCGAACCATGGGCGTCATGCTCGTTGGGGACTGGTAATTAGAAAATGGCTTTTTGCGGTAGTGGGGAGCAATTGAGGGACTCTGGCCATTTAAAGGGGCGTGATAGTTTTGGGGAAAAGTCTGGGGGTTGGTGTACTGGTTTTGGTAAATGAGGGAAGTGCGTGGATTATTAGCGTTTTGGCTGTTGGGGGTAGGCCAGTTTGGTGGTTTGCATTAAGGGGAGGGAGTGGTGCTTGTAAGTTGGTATTTTGAGGAGGGGGTGGTGTTTGATAAGAGGCTGAGGCGTAATGAGGGTTTTGGGTGGTAAGGTCAATGATGGAGGAATTACAAGCAGGAGTCGAAGGCAGGTTTTGAGCTTGTTCCACGTTAGGAGGGGGAATTTGAGTTGGAGGTCTTTCGTCTGGTTGAGCATTGACAGTCTAAATCGGAGGAGGCAAATCTTGTTTTCTCTACATCTCGACCCTCATCTCAGCAATTTGTTGCATCAACTGCAGGATCAGTTCATTCTGATCAGCAAGGGCGGGCTGAGCCACCACGACATCAGTAAGGCTGGTTCTTCGTTGTTATCACCCATTGCTGCTTTTCCCTTTTGTGAACTTGGATTGGGGAAGGAATCAGTAGGACCTTTAGATCTAGTGAAATAAGGATGATCGGCCAGTGTATCAACACAGATCAGTTCTAACTACCTGTAGAGAAAAACAACTCAAAGGCAAATATGTCAGTATTAGTTCTGGATGAATAATGTAAGATATCACATAGAGAGCAGATAAACATATAAAAGTTGCTTCGTTTGAGGACACGTTAACCCACGAGTAATGGGGACTGATTTTTTGAACAAGCAGGAATTTGCTCGTTTTATTTTGGGGCTAGTGACTTAGAAAGGCTAAATTGCATTGAGCTAAGGTTTTTTTGTTGCATCTTCTGGCATCCGTTGATCTGAACTCAATGTTTCCTTGTAGAATGAAAGAAGGGGAAAAGAAAATTTGAAAAAGATAGGGGTCGGGCCTTGAAAGGTTACCTACGTATCTCCCAAGGAGAATTCAGGCCCTAGTAGTTCGAATACAAAGAAAATTTCATTTTCATTCATTCATTTCAGGTGATTACAAGGAAAGTGAAAGACAGACAATAAAGCTCCTAAAAGATAAAGTGTGCTTCCATCCAAGTCATTTTTCTTTCGATTGTTGCATTAATCATGGAGGGGTAAACTCGTATGCTTCGAGGGCAATTTCTCATTCCCTTCTTTCCACCGTCCCTGTAGAGGAAGCCTGTAGACAATTTCCACCCCAGTATCTTCTTCAGTAGCTCCAATGTGAGTGTCTTCGGGACCATTGTTGGTGGCCTCTTGGCTGAAGAAAGAGTACTTTCCACGTGGCTTCCGAAGCGTCATGGTTGCATCTTTGAAGGCATCGCGTTTCTTCCGCACAAAAACTATCTCTTCATTTATAACAGCATGTTTTGTCATCTTAGCTGCCAACTCCGCGTCTAGTGCCGCATTTGCTGCTCGTGCGACCGCGGTGACAAACTCCACTTCTATTCTCCTTTCTCTGGCTTCTTGGATCTCTCGCCTGAGCCACTGCAATTTCATCCTCAAATCCTTCTCGGTTAGCTCTATGTCGATACCCTTGCCTTTTTCCATCTTAGCAGAAATTTCACCTTTCCTGAAATGATAGAGTAATATTTTAGGATTTGGTATTGGAATTTTATTTCTGACTGAGAAACTCAAGACTCATGGAATTTTGTTTGGACCTTTTGGTAGTGACTTGTATTTGATATTGTAGGAATTTTTGGAAATTTTGAAAAGGAGTGGGCTAAGGATGTCCTCAATCAAAGCAACGCACCACATAAACAGTTAAAGCACACTAGTAAACAGACAAATATCGCGTCCTAAACATGCATGTGACCCTTTTGTGCCAAGGGTAGGCCTAGCGAATTGAAGGATGTATATGTCTTTTTAAGCTAATTGATTATCCCTAAAATATTTCATTAATAGCATTCAAAAATGTTTGACAAACATAAAATTGGGGAAAAGAGTTCGAAAAATAAATTACAAGATAAAGTACAAATAAAGCAATCCCACGCAGGGGATGACAACAAACTCCAAGCTCATCCTGATCTTTCACCAAGTCTGCTCCTCTTGGCTATGCTGACCTCTTCCCACGTAGCATATATGTTCGCCCATAGGTGATCTCTAGCCAACCGAGCCCCTTCTTGATGTCTGAACCTCTCGACCGACTGAATCTGTTGTTCCATGCTATCATCTAATTCTGACATACATTGTCTGGACTTTTGTAGCTCTTGCTTCAACCGAGCTATGACTTTGGCGTCTTCTAAGTGTCGACGTTGATGCTCTAACTCATTCCTATCAAACCTCTCTTGGAGTTGATGAAGTCGGATTTGATGCTTGGCTCCAATATCTGCAATAATATGGGGAACGTTTGAACCGGGTTTGATAGTTCAGGCGAGACTCTTCTTTAACCATTCTTTGTAATCCTTAGAACATTCCGGACGAAACCTATTTGGCACCGGCTCACCCAATACCCTTCGAGTCTTCCATAATTGAAGCATCATTTTAGTAAAAACGACTTAGCCATTTTCATGATCCGTCACAAATTTTGTCATGTCTTCGATTTGAGGAAGCTCTTGTTTCCCTCCTAGCTGTCTAAGTACTCGAGAATGAGCATATGGCCGAGTTCCTCTCAACCCAGCAAATATCAAGTAGGGGGCCTTTCCACTTCGGATCACAATTTTGTTTTGTTACTACCAAGCATTGGATCGACCACTGCACATTTTCCTCTCTCAAACCCTGAAGTCTCGGGTACCAAAACTCTTGGCCTCCAATCCTGTTGAAATGATTACGTTGCACCCACCAATCGTGACTTTCGAGTCTGTTTGGTCTTTCCAAGGGATCTGGTTCTGTTGGATCATGAGCTTTGATCAAGTGTCTCATTATCCACCATTGAAGTATCAGGTTGCACCCTTGAAAGAAACGTGTGCCGCTTTTACATCTATCCAATGCCCTATAAATGTCGGCAAGGATCATATGAGCCAAATTATAGTACTTTCTTGCAGACCCGTAGCCTACTCCATAAAAAATAGCATGAGTAACCATTACTACACTTGGATGGATGGTGTAGTTTGGTCCTTGGGGAAACACCATTGTCCCAAGTAGACATATCGCAAAAGCGAGGGGGCGTGTTTCCTTCCATTTTTCTTCCGAAATAAACTCTTCTTTGAACTTCTCGTAAGCTCTTGTGCGTACAAATCGATAATACAACTTTCAGCAAAATCCCATACTTTTGGAAAGTGAAGATCAGTATCGGGTTGGTGTTTCCTCTTGTTTCACATGCCGACGCTCTCGTAACTTGCAAGAACTTCATCTATAGTCGGGGTCAACTCTACTTCCCCAAACCGAAATACCATATTGTCGTTATCCCAAAACTTCACCATTGTTCCAATTAAGTCGGGGTAAGCCACCATTTTCATTAGTGACGGGAGATGGCCTATGTGTTTTTGAACTTTCTTTTTATCTTCTTTGTTCATGAATTTCCACCAAACTTGGAAGTAAGGATCAGGTATAGTCACCATTCGGGTTCTCAACAGCTCAAATGTCGAATTCATCTTACAAGAAAAACAAACAAAAGTAAGTTAACCCCCACCCCCACTTGATAATTGATTTGTTTAAAAATGACACATACATCCTTCAATTAAAACACATAAGTATGATTGTCTTTTTATTGGCAAATGGGCCAAATAGACACAAGGTGGGCTTCTAATAGGACCAACACGCCTTGGGTGTTGGGTCAGCCTAGTTCAAAATGCGCTAAAAATTGAGATTTGGTTTCGCTTTACGCTAGTTGACTAAGAGTGGCTTTGAAAGATCGGGAACCCAAGTGGACAACATAGGCTGAAATTCACGACAACTATTGGACGCATGACGTACCAATAAATTGCCGATCCTTCCAAAGAAGGATTGAATATAAAAAGTTCAGCTGCGATTATGCATAAACCATCCTTAATATACTATACATACGATGAAATATGTCATGAAATGCAATGACAGTTATAATAGTTTAAGCACTTTAAGCACAAATAAATAATTCAACAGTCAATAACAATTAATCACATAAGTCAAATCTTATGGTTAGAAATTAATTAAGTTCCCAACAGAGTCGTCATTTCTGTTTTATTTGAAAAATATAAATAAAAGAAAAATGACTGAGTTTTTGAAAAATCAATTAAACTTATAGTTTAAGAAAAATCGAATTTCCAAAATAACAGAGTCGCTACTTAATTTTTTAGTAAAAATCAAGAAAAAACTTATGGTTTTCAAATGACTCAAACAGATTAAAATCAATTGAAAATAAAAGGGTTCGAAGTTCAATGTACATTCCGAGAAGGTGTTAGGCCCTTGGAATGCCCGCTAACTTGCGGTTGACCGGCAATTTGACTAAAAATGACTTTGATTAATTGTGAAATTTTAACTAAGTAAAAAATAAATTCACTTTTTATTTAATCGCTATTTTTATTTATTTATTTACATTTTCTATTATTATTATCATATAATTATCTTAAGGGAATAGGACTAAGGGGGATTTTCCTAAAGGAAAATAAATTGAGTGTTGACAAGACTAATATTAAAATATGAACTAAGTAATAAAATATATATACCTTAAAAAAATGAAATGACCATTCTCGGGAATTTAATTAAATTAAACCATAAGATAATCAAAGTGTTAGTCAAATATAACAAAACAAATAAGAGCAAGGAAATGAATATTCAATTTGGGCCTTTGGCCCAAATTCCCGAAATCTTGGACCTGCTGAAATTTTCTTGGGCTTTTGGCCCCATTTTCCTTCAAGAAATCTGTGTATACATTTTATGTATACCACTGTATACGGGCCATATTTTGGGCCTGTATTCTGCCTTTTTTCTTAAATATCAGTTGTTGACCTGTACGCCTGTATTTTTTGCATATTCCAGCCCGCAACTTTGGTTTTCCACCTGTATATCACTGTGTTTTTTATTGTATATCACTGTATACAACAAATGTACCAACTCATTTTCCAAATTTTCAGAACATGAAAACTTGTTTCCAGCCCCTATTCATACTTTGGAAACCTGTATTCATTCATTTTTATTTTTTCAACCCCTGCATTTCGGCTTTTGATCCTGTACTTCTCAATCTATTGGGCTTGGATTAAAATGTGACTCGAGAAGGTACGGTTGGGCCTCCATGGCCCATTGGAATGAAAAGAAGGGCAGTAAAGTTCCATTCCCTCAAAATCACATGAAACAAAGAAAGGAAAAGGGATTAACATTCATTTTTAAAGAAAAACTTGGAGGTAAAATTTAATCACTATAAGAGTCAAACACACTGATGGCATAATAGTGACACAACTTAACAATTAATTACCACTTTATTATATTCTTTTCAAAACGGGACCATGCTACTAAAATAGAAATCAATTGATTGAAACTCTAGAAAATTAAACTTAGCAAATTCCCACAACTTAGACCACCTTCGACATCCAACAGTAACAAACATACTTAAATAAAATTAGGAGTCATTCAAAGGGAAGAAAACAAGGACAGAACCTTATACGAAATCTGTGACCAACAATCAACATTAAGCAATAATGAACCCCCAAAAGATGAGGAAAGGAGCATGTTATATTGTGGACAAATAATATATTCTTATGCGATAATCAAGCCGACTCTACAGAAGGAACTTAATGATGCTAGTTCATTATGCTAAAGGATGGAAATTTTAAGGACAACAACCAGCTAACTCATTTTAGAAGAAAACTATTATTGTATTCAAACAACTAAACATGGCAAACATCTTCATTCAACTTAACATGCTTATAAACACATATAGGTAAAACAAATAGAATATTCATAGAGGGTGACATTATCGATTAATAACACCAAATAAAAGAGTAAGCTAAATAAACCGGTTATGTTCATTATTTATTCAAGATGAAGACAACACTATGTTAAACTGAACACGAATCCTAACTCAGAACTAACCCCATACTACTAACAACGAATACAACGACCTGAAACCCATAAAGGAAGGCCGAACATTAATTGGCAAGCATGATGGTCATGAATGCAGGGAGAACACATACATCAATATAACCTCAAACAAGCATTAAAACTATTGTTGAAAACTAAGAATGAACAAAAACAAAGGACTATTTAACTAACCTCATCACTAATTCGTAGCCGAAAAATGAGTCAGAAACAATCCCAAGTGCAAACATATGAATAACTTCGTGTAGCCAAAAATCAAGCAACAGTACGCTTACAAGATAAAAAAAAAAATTAAAAAAAAATAAACAATAAAAATGCTTGAGCCAAAATGAGTATTACCTTCTGAAGTGCAGTGAACGAAGACGAAAACGAGCAGATGGGCAGCGATTCTTCCGCCACACAGATTCGAAACTCGAAACAACCGATCGAAAGTTTTGAGCTGGCTTTGGAAAGAAAACTTCTGGCTTCTTTGAAACAAAAAAAAGAACCGTCTAAAAATTTTTAGTATAAAATTCGTTCAAAGAAATTTCAACCCTTTTCTTGAGTCGTAATTTTCCAACTCGAAAATTCTCTGTTTTCTTAAAAAAAAATCCCCTCCCTCCTCAACGAACAGGAAAAGATCTCATATATAGGGGGAAATTAGGGTTGATATTAGGGGGGAAACGGATAGAAATTGGGGCCAACTCCAAATTCAAACTCCAAAAGATCTTTCACCATTTAAAGAAGACAACCTTTTCTCCGAAAAATCACCTTATTCTGGAAGAGGAAAGGGGTAGGACGTGTCATGCCCCGAGCCTACACCCTGGGCGGGATCGGCACCAGGAGACCATTGCTAGCCCCAAGCGAACCTTTGGTCTGGCTTTCTTAACTCAACGGAAACCTAACTCAACAGAATAACTCAATGCCATGCAAAGACATAAAACAATTTAACTGATAAAATCTGGCCTAAAAGGGCAACTCGAGTCTCAAAATAGAATATTTACATATATACATAGATGAGAGACTCAAAACTAACTGACTTACTGTCTATGAAACCTCTAAAATACTGAGATGGATGTTGGGATAGACCCCGCAGCATCCTAATAAAACAAAACTAGGAACACAAAAATATCTGAGTCCTCCGGAAAGCAAGGAGGCTCACCACTGACTCTGGAGTGCTCAGCTGGATCAACGGCGTGCTGGGTGCTGATCCTGGGTACCTACGTCTGCATCATAAGACGATGCAGGACAACTGGCATCAGTACATGGAATGTACGAGTATGCGAGCTGGAAAGCTAAACAACAACTTAAGCTTGAAAAGAGTAAAAATAAACTCTTACCTTGGCTCTGTACGACTTATGAGTAAAAGAACTCAAATGTAAAGCAATAAGACATATGCAATACATATAAAGCTTGTAAAACAATGTAAACAACTTAGTTCGTTAAGGATAAAACGATAACAAACTCAATACTTATATAAAAGTAATATAACTTTTGTGGGAGGTTCTTTAACCGACAACCACCACTATGAGCCCTAGTGATGATACAACGTTTTACCTCACGTTGCCCAAGGACCATCTTATACCTTGCCGTGATATAGGACCTTACTTTACTTAGTGGATCCACTAGCTTAATCTTACGTGCACTACACCATTTTAGGCTTACGGCCACACTAATTTTGGACAACGCTTGTAAAGTGTTGCCTAAAATATTTTTGGCTACACTTTTAAAGCGTAGCCCAAGTTTTTGACTTTTGGCTTCGATAATATTGGCAACACTTGTAAAGCGTACTCTTTAATGATATAAGCTACACTTTATAAGCGTTGTTACATTATGATATAATTGGCAACAAGTATTTACATATTTGGCAACACTTTTAAAGTATGCTATTTTTATAATTGTAAAAACAACACATTACAAGTGTGACCATAAACTTTTCACTAAAATAATATATTCCCTCCAACATTTTCAAGATCCCGCTAACATTTTTATTTGGGAAAGAAAATAAGTCATAAAACATAAAATCCCAAGGTCCAAATCTGAATTTTTTTGAAGAAAGAACGCTCAGCTCATTGAAGCTCCAAATCTGAATTTTTTCACAAAGCAAAACTACAAATTTTGTCAGGTATTGCTTCATCAATGCATATACTCTACAAATTTTTGTCAAAGCAAATTGAAGAATGGTTTCAAAATTTGTTGTTCATCTCAGAAATCCTTGATGATTTTTTGATTTTTTCTTCAATAACAGAACAAACGCTTCAGTTAAGAAGATGATTTCTTGAAGATTCATCACATTGAAAGGATTTTGTTGGAATAGAGTTTATCAGGTAAAAAATTTATCTTTAAAAGTCGAAATTTATGGTTTTTGGGTTTATTGCTTGCGTGTGGTTTCATATTTAGCTTTAGGGTTTTGATATTCTTCTCTTTGTTGATACAATTTTTTATTTATTTTTGGGAGTATAGGTCAACTGGGAATGCTGCCGACCATCCCTCTTCTTCGAATGCCTTAACGCCGATCAAAATTGACGGATGGGAGGAGGATGTTTTTCTGTCCCGATCCAAGCATTTGCATCGAGTGGAAGTTTTAAAAAGGAGGAATCGACGGACAAAGTAACTCCATCGTATATACAGAGATTGTTACTGGTCGTTAATGGAAGAAGTAAAGCTCAAGCATAGAGAGTATTGCTGGAAGTTTGGAATGAGTGTTTTTCAGGAAGATGAGGATAAGAGTAATAAGGTTGGTACTCTAGGAACTGGAGAGAACAACGGGAATGTGGTTATCAGTAATACTTGTGGGGTTCATGGCTATAAGTCGAAAGCAATGTCGCTTATGAGGTTCTGTCATATGCATATATTATCAGATTCCAAGCAGAAGCTGTACAAGGCTAGCAGTTTTGCCATCAAAAGGTATTTTTCTTTTCTTCACATGTCATACATTTATGTCTTAGTATTTTGCACAGTTCTAAGCTTTATGAAGAAATATAACTTTTCATATGTCTGTGACTCTCAATTCGATATGATTATCCTGCATTAGAATATCCAGCACTACATGTTTTACCCTTGCTATTAGGTTGTCCTGATTCCTGAGTATAGTCACTATGCAAAATCTGCAGACTGTGGAAAAGGTAGTATCTTGTGTGGGTATGCACGCATGAACTATCTTACTTGGAGTGTAATTTTTGTCTAAAAGATGCGTCCTTTCTGAATTGTTTCTGAAGCAGAATGTATATGCCTGCGCCCAATTTGCTTTATTGTTTGGTATAAAGCTGGTTATTTTGCTAACGTATAAAAAAAGGTCTCATCATTTTTCCTCAAAAGGAACTTTGCCAATTAACTTCAAGTTCTTGTTGTTCTTTTTTCACTTTCCTATTTTGTTAAGGTTCTTTAATTTTTCTGGAGTCTTTTATGAAGATTTCCAGATACATTTTACCCTTGTGCAAAGATTGCTCTTGCACCTAGCAAGAAGAACATGTGTGTATGTGTGAGAGTATGGTTCTGGAAGGCTGTAAGCTAAAGTAAAAGCAGTATAGGTGGTTGGATTCACTTATGTTCTGATTGCCTTAACGATTAAGATTAGGTCGTATGGTGGGTGTATATCATTTTAATGTTTTATGATCATTGGACTTCACTTCCCAAGCAACTACGCTTTATTTTGAATTGTACCCTGTAATTGTTAAATTTCTAACCTTATGGTATAGTGCCTGTGGGATCTAGTTTTGATTCCTACCGTTTCTCTTTTCCTGCTCTTCAGAATTACGAAACTACCTTCTTGTTATTCATTTTTTTCCAGCCCATATACGCTTAAACATTCCCCAAGATATTAACCATCAACATTTCCCACTAGGCTTCTCTGTAGGACTTCGTTTTGTGTGCTTGAGGTGACATTAATGTAGATAATTTTGTTTGCCTTCATTAAAGTAGTTGTTATAGGACTTTTTTATTGTAGCTATTGTGCGAGGTGCAGTGGAGCAGAAGTAAAAGTGGTCATCTGGGTTGCACAATCCCAAACCTAGCAACAACTTCTCTACTGTCAAGTTACAGCTGTCGTTTAATGCATGTGACGTATAAGAATTTAAAGGATTTTACTGTTATCCAGCTAAATCAGAGGCCGAGTATTCTGTTGTGGCTAGACGAGACAAATGTTGTGACTAGACATAGGTGTATTCTCGAGTGCTGATATATTCATAAATCTACGGCTTATTCTGGAGTGCTGATACAACTATAGTGCACAGTTTGAACCTCCTATTCTTATGTTAATTGTTCTTTATGCATATTAGAAGACGAACGGATAGGAACAAATAGGCTTGCACTGCTGAAGAAAATAGCAGACTTGCCAAGGGGATAACTATAATAATAGCCAAGGCAGGGAGAGGAACTTCTTAGCTCATCAACCAATTTTGCTGGATTGGGTCTCCAAATCTTTCAGAGGAGAAGTAGTGAACAGGTGCACTCAACTGATGCCATTGTTATCTTCATTTGTCTACATTTCGACTGTCTTTCGTTCTCATCCTTAAAACATAAAAGGGTTTATTTCTTGTTTGTGGAGCTTGTTAATGATCTTTGGTGATAAGTTAATTTCTTGATGGTGGAGTTGTTAATACTGTTTAGTGCTAATGCATTTTGTTTCAATTTGGTAGTAAATTAATAGATAAGATAGCTGTTACTTTCTCTAGGTCTCTTGGAGTTTCAACTGATTTTACAACATACCTGCTACATGAAGATTTATATTTTTTATATATCGATATACATAGGCTTCATATTATGGGAACTATAGTCCTTCTACCTCGTGCCTCACCTTGCAAAGATCGTGCATATTTTCCTTCTTCATTGCAGTGGTGGCTGCAAACATTGTTTTCTACTTTGGATACAAGTCTTCATTTTGCATTATGTTCTTGAAATGTTGGATGTAGAATTGGAGTTTTCACTAATATATTTCCTAGTAACTTCATGTGTATAAGTTGCCTAAGGAATTGCATGTCTTAATGTTTGCATTCGGTTCTCTTAGTCTGTGTATAAATTGCCTAAGGAACTTCATGTCCTAGCTTTCACTTATTGATTTTGGACATCATTCTGGATCAGAAGTTCTGTTTATGTGATTTAATCATGTCTTTATTTTTTTTAGTCCCTCCCTTGTGTACCTAATTTCCCTTTACAAGAGAGCTCGACTGATATATCTGACAAGTGTGAGAATGTTCTCAGTCAACTATCAGAAAAGCATGGATGCAAAGTATGCCTATTTCTATTATTACATTATCCATTGTTGTATCTTGGACTTTGGCTGGTGTATCTTCTAGCTTTGGTTTAGAATTGTTGGAACAATCAGCATCAATATTGTGAGTATTTATCATTCTACAAGATTGTTAGTACATCCAATATTTCTCTTTGTTATCTGTTTTCTTCTTCTTTTTCTGTTACCAAGATTGACATATAATACTCATACAAATCTGGCATTTTTTTCGTTCATTTACTGCAGCAGACTATGTTGCTGCTCAGCGGCTTAGGTGAGACACGGTGTTTCTTAAGCTACCTACACTAAATCAATCTAACCTAGTCATGAATTTCTTTTAGACTCCATCTGAGAACTGATCTGATGTTATTGTTGTCATCTATACTGATTATATGCTCAAGGTGGTTTCTCAATTCTTTTCAACTTCTTCCTCTTGAAATTTTTCATTCCCAGCTGCTCCAAAATGTAGCTTCCTTTCACTGCCGCTGCTAGTTGATTATATGTGTAGAAGTGTTGAGTAATGTCTGATGTATGACTCAATTTCGAAAGGTAATCAACAGAGAAGTTGGCCTCTCTATATGAATGTTTACACTGGAAAAAATTCAAGGCTGGTTGTGATCTGTTGCAGCTCTTTGATGAAGTGATTAAGTTACCATGGAGGGATACTGTTAGCAGTGATCCACTTCATTGAAAGTTCAGAGTCCACCTCCAAAATGATCTTCCTGTATCCATGTTGCATTCACCCGTTAACTCTATGTATGGCTGCTTGTATCTAAGAGTTGGTACCAATGCCAAGGGGAACAACAAATGCATACACCAACTTTCCTTGGTGATCTCTTAAAATTACTCCTCCACCTATCTTGTCTGGATTATTGAGAGCACTCCTATCTGTATTTAGCTTGTATACACACCATTGCAAGGTCTTTCCCAAAGAACTGGTATAACCTTAATTTCATGACTACAATTTTCCAACATAAAGATAAGATCATTCCAATTGTGTGACCACTGGATATAGGGGAAAACAATGTTGAAAATTTGAAGGATATTTTTTCAGATTAGGAACTTCACTATCCTCATATTGGATTGTTTGGCACCATATTTTACTACACATCTATTTTTCCACAGGTTCCAACATATAACGATGGGAAGGGCCTGATTCATGAGCTTGTGAGCCTCATTTTTATGTTGCATGTTACCCCACTGCATAAGAAGATTTCTTAGTATTGAGCTTATTAAATACATGATTTATTTTACTAACTTATGTTTTTATTTTGAATGTGTAAGAAAATGACGGTAATTGAATTTGAATAGTGGCTAGAAGTAAACTCGATCTATTGTAGTGAACAATGAAGAGTTTTTGTACTATTGTCATATTTGTTTGAATGCATTTGGTTTTGTGGTATTTATTGATAGTAGAGATCTTTAAGCAATCGCTTTCTAAGTATTGGTTGTACAAGACATGTTTCTTGAAGTTTATTTGAAATATATAGCTTCGATTTACTTATTAGCTAATTTTGTGGTTTACATCACTTATATATTTAATTATGTGATTATTGAATATATGCAAAGAAAACTTATTATTCTTAAAAATGAAAAATTGTGGCTACAAAAATTCTACAAAACATTGCCACACTTCAAAAGTGTTGCTATAGGACGTCTAATGTATTATCTTGTACATAAGAAAAGTTACACTTTAGAAGTGTTGTTCTAGATGAGATATAAAAGGTAACACTTTTTAAGTGTGACCAATAACAAAACAAAGGCCACGCTTTTAAGTGTAGTATAATCGATCAAAAGGTGTTGCCAATGAATTACGACAAAGCGTGCCCTTTATACCTCTTTGGCCACGCTTTTTAAGTGTAGCTGCTATGGCGACATTTCAAAAGTGTGGCCTAATGTCAAAGGTTACACCTCTTTAGGCCACCCCCTAAAAAGTGTTGCTTAAAGTCCAAAAGTGTAGCCTTTTATCAAAGGCCACACTTTTTGCTTGTTTAGGCTACACTTTACTGGGGTGGCCGTAGGCCTAAAATGTTGTAGTGGTGATCATCTAAAAAGAATGACCCGTCAAGTCCCATGTTGGGTACATGGTTCTTATGGAGAGTTGAGTTAATATGAACTCGTGTCCCCAATTCGGTGCTCAATACTACTCCCAAAATATACTTTGGCTCATAAGTGTTTTAAACACATCTTTCTTTAATTGAGATAATTACTCAAAACTTAGCCCTAAGGCTCTTTTGGAAATCATAGTTCCTTTCTTACTTCAAATGTAAAAACATTTATAAACTTCTTTGGGAATACTTAGTTCCCTAATAACTTTTGAGAAATGAACTTGACTCTATACTCTTGGCTTAACTTGAACTCTATACTCTTTACTTAACTTGAAACTTGAGCCTTAAAATGAAGTTAAAATGTTCAATAGAGACTCTTGAAAAACTTTAAAGACTTGCTTCTTAACTTTTAAACTTAACTCTAACTTCACTTGACTTTGATCCTAACTTTCTTGAATTGAACTATGGATTCAAGAGTAATGATTTGGGTTTGGAAGGACCCCATGATGTTTAGGAATAATTTAGGACAGCTAAACTTAAGAAGAATTACGAAATTAAATTCTGAAAAAAGTGTAGTCCGCGTCCTGTCCGCGACGCGGAGCAGATTTTGTTCACAGAGGGAACAAGTTTGCAGCGCAGACTTGTTTCATGCAAGTTGCCCGACTTTTCTCCTTCATGTTGTCAACTCTAAACCCTCTTAACTTCAAAGGTTCCAGCAGCAAACACTTGGGATCATAAACCCCTCAACATACAGTAGATTTCAACTCAAAAACACAACTGGAAACATGTACTAAACCAACAAGAAACTTCAATAACACAACCACAAGAATTCAACAATCACAACCCAACAACTTCAACAACACAACCAATCTTTTCTCGGAAATAAAACGAGTTTGGCGTGTGGGGGAAAGAACCAACCCAACACTATGAACTCACATACCTTAATAGGGATCACCCCCGATGAAAACCACGACGATCTTGACGAAATCCTTGCTTCTTCTTCTCTTTCTCCTCTTCTTTCTCTCTTCTCTCCAAAACCCTAACTCTCACTTTTAAAAAGGGAAAACTGATT
Source organism: Solanum verrucosum (assembly GCF_900185275.1). NCBI lineage: Eukaryota > Viridiplantae > Streptophyta > Magnoliopsida > Solanales > Solanaceae > Solanum > Solanum verrucosum. The sequence goes on from NW_026020358.1 coordinate 281,719, forward strand.
TAAAATCAGTCTAACACCTCAATATAACCAAAAGAATTGGCTAGGGAAAAGACCAAAATACCCTTAAAATTTTCGGACTAAATTGCCCTGTGCGACTGTGCCAACAACCCAACTTCCAAAGGGCATAACTCACTCATACGAACTCGGAATCTAGCAAACTCAGCGGCGTTGGAAAGATCATTCCAAGGTATTTCCAGACATAACTGGAAATTTGCCTAAATCATTCTGATAAAGGAGTTATGACTGTTTGAAGTTGACAAAAAAAAAACTCATTTCTTTCCCATACTTAACTAAATTTCCAGATTCTGACTTCTTCAAAAAAATGACTAATTCCAATTATAAACTTCTTCATAGTTATTTCAAATTGCACGACGTTACAGGACGCGTGCTTGCTTGCTGCTGCTGCGATATTAAATGTGGATAGGGACGTTGCGGAGAAGATGACAACAAATTACAGAGCACCGATTCACGCGTCCAAGGCGTGAATTTACCGTGTATTCTGACAGAAAAGGTGTCATTTGGAGCTATTGTTGTCGTTCGAGCTGCTAGAATTGATGACGTGAAATCGAGTTTCTAGGTCGGGTCGTGATTTTCTGGTTTTCACGCTTGAAGAAGAAGAACCAGCTACTGTTGGGGTCGAGTATTTTGTGTGGAATTGGGTCGGTTGTTGTTGTTTTAAGTATGTATTATTATATTGTTGGGAATGGGTTATTGAATTGAAGGGATTTGGGTTGGGTTTCTAAAGTGGGCTGGGGCGTTTTGGGCTGGGAGTTCACTGGAATTGGTATGAAAATTGTTGAATTGTTGTTACGCTGATGGAAAGGGATTGAATTTGGCCCAAAAAGGGTTTTTTAAGTGGTTTAAAGGTTAGGTAAGGAAAGAGTTTGGATTGGAGTTGAGAATTTGGCCCATTTGATTACAATTATAGCCAATTGAATTTAGGAATGTAACCAAATTGAGCTTAATTGGTTATTTGGCTAAAAAATAAATAAATAAAACGAATTAATATAAATTAATTAATGAGCTTGTTAATCTTAGCGAAATGAAATAATTAACTTAATTATAAACTAATAACTCATAATAAGTATTAACTAACTAAACCAATTAACCGACTAATTATGTAAAAAAAAAAAAAATCTTTTTGAGACGATTCTCTAATATTTATAAAATACACTAATTATATGCATAATTATATAAAAGACATTATTATTTAAAAATTATAACAAGTGCAAAACTATTTGAAATAACTTGCAAACTATTCTTTTATATTATTTTTTTCTGAAATTAATTACTTTAAATCGTTTGAAAATTAAGAAGCTCAATAATTAATTATTATCGGGGAGGGTCGAAATTGGGTGTCAACACTTCCCCATTTAAAATGGGCAATGCAAAAAATTAATAAAACATAGTCTAACATTCTACTTAATCATGGAAATACTCTTAACATGATTCAAAACAATGTCTTTCTGTAAAGAAGCACACTAACCACTCTCCAAGAAACTAGTCTAAACAGGTACAAGAGCTTCTAAGAGTACAAGTTATAAAAGAAGTAAAACACAACTTCCATCATAAGGAAAGATGCGTAGAAATTAAACTGCCAAAGATCGTGCTGTAAAACATTACTGAATCCTAAAATTGGACTATGTCAAGTGACATAGCAAGACTAGTATTAGTACAAACAACACATACCGGTAGGCATCATTGGTCGACTCGAACCCACCACATAATATCATGAAAATAATCAATGAAATATGACTTGAAGATAAAATTTGAACCATGATCCTCTCAGTCACCACTTTTACTACATGTAGTATTACCCTAGACCCCATATACTCTAACTCAAGTTCCCACACCTCATTTAGCTGTCAACTCTACCATCTAGGTCATTCCACCTTCATATCAAATCATAACCTAACTCTTCTACCACATAGATACTTTCCCAAATATGATAGCACTACTAACTCTCTTACTAGCATACTATTCTCCCTCAAGCTCTCATGTCAACACCGTGGTCTTAATAACACTTCAGTTATACAAAATTATGAACAAGTAGTCACACTTTAGAAAAATTGATATATATTGTTCTAATCGCAATTACAAGGTAGCCCATAGCACCAAGAATCCCTAATCATCTTCTACAATGTTTAACATGCAATTTAAATTTAAACAAGAACTACCCCAGCCTTTAAACACTACAACCCAACACACTTAAGGGACCAACATGTAACAATCGCATCACAAAGAATTAAGAGAAAAATGTCTGAAATATATCTGAACTTTGATCGAAATTGTTGTAACAATACCGAAATTTGGAAAGGACCTTTTACCACCAGTAAACTCCTATGATAATTCTACCCAAAGCAAAAAATTTCCACCAGTAAACTCCTATGATGATGATGATCTTTAGGGGAGGGTTAAACCTCCCCTAAAGATCATCATCATCATAGATTTCAAGGCTCTAGAATCAAATTATGAAGTTAGGAGAGTGACTTGCTTACTTTTACTGATGATAATGATCGAAAACAGATAAAATTTACCATAGATCTCATATGCTCTTCCCCAAAACGTAATAGCCAAATAATGAGTGATTTTGGGAGATTTTTAGCATTAACTGTGACTAATCCTTCTATAGCGGTCCAATCCCGCTATAGAGGTGGCGTTGTAGCGGAATATCTTGCTATAGAAAGAATTAAATACACCTATTATAGCGGCGTATCACCTACTATTGTCTCTTACATGGGACAGAAGACTCAGAAATCCTCCAAAATTAGCATATTTTGCAATACACCTTCAAACCTTGACGTTTCACACCAACTCCTTCACACCAAGTTTGTTATCGGGAGTTATATTCACTCGAGTTCACTTCTAAAATGTTCTATAGTCTCCTTAACGTCTTAGAAACAAGGAAATTAGACTTTACTTAGAAGTTTCCCCAAATTGCCCTAGACCTCATCTTGTTCAGATTTCGTTCGAGTCTAGCCTAGCATGAAATTTTTAACTCACAAATACAAAAAAAAAGTCTCACTCATTTTTTTCACTAATAGTTTACCCATAATGACGAGGGAGGCCGTTACACTTTAACATGCTTGAAAGAGGTTTAAATAATTTTGTACTATTAAACTTAGCAATCTAAGCTGAGATCTAAGTTCAGTGAGTTCTTCAATTAAGAGTTAAACTAAAATGTACATGGATGATTGGGTATGTATTTATTCACACACAAAAATCCAACACAATTACAACACAAGGATGGCTCTCTATAGATTTCAGTTTCAACGATCTCACGCTTGTCACTTGCAAGTTCAATATGTTCCACATATAATCTAGAGAACACTAGTCTTGTTAGGGATGATAAACCTATTAATTACTTTGCTTATAACAATGACTTAGGGTGACTCGAGTTTCTACAAACTATTTATTACTTTTAATATTTTGGACAGTGAGGTAAGGAGTTTATTCCCAAACTCAAAGATTTGTGAAACATAGCAGAGCATTCTTATTGTCCAGGATGTGGTAAATCAAGTCAAATCTCAAAAATTATTATTAACATCTAGATACTTATTCAGTTGTGAAAAAATTCCACTTATAACGCTATAATTGTTTGATTTTAATTCATTTTAATGACCTTTTATTTTGAAGTTATCAGTTAATGTGTAATGACCTGGAAGGTCAATTTTGGAAACTTTCATAAAATTTCTATTTTACTTCTTCATAATTGCTCCGAGTCATGTTTGATAAAATTGTGAAGTTGGTTTGGGGATATTGTTGAAACATTATGATTTTTGGAAGTTTTGAGTAGTGGAACTTTTACTTTCATAAAAGATCCTTCCTATAATTTTAATTGAGAATTTTTAACTATTTGTGTAACTATAGTTAATTTAATGGGAAAATTGTGCATTATAGAAAACTATTAATTCAAAATAAATGTTATAGCTACAGTTTAATTTAATTTCAACTCGTAGCAAAACTAGGCAAACCTCTTGGCTGTCCTACCTCCTTTATCATTGAGCGGTCATTTAGGGGCCTTAGTTGGTGATCCGGGCAGTTTCCCTCTCGACAATGAAGCTTATCCCCCATCGTCTCACTAGCCGACCTTGAGCCCTCTTAATTTAAGGTCATATCTAGTATTCAAAGTTTGCCTCGATTTGGTACAGCTGAGGCGGCCCGCACCGAAATAGTGCTTTACCCCAAGATGTCCAGTCAACTGTTGCGCCTTAACGCATTTCGGGGAGAACCAGCTAACTCTGGGTTCGAGTGGCCTTGTCATTCTTCTCTCTTTCCTTTCTTTGGAATCTCGCTCGCCACTCTTCTCTTTTATAGCCCTCTTTCACTTTATACAAACACAAATGTATAATTTGTGTTTGTGTTTGTATAAAGCGAGAGAGACTGTATATACAAATACCAATGCATATCTCTCCGTCCTATACACTTAAAATTATACAAAAACAAATCTTCCTCTCGCTCTCGCTTTAGTCAACACAAATTATACAAATACAATGTATAATTTGTGTTTGTATACAGCGAGAGAGATTTGATATACAAATACAAATGTTTTAACTCGATTCAATGTATACGAATTCAAATTTTATGCAGATATACAAACACAATCATTGATACATATACATAGTAGTTACATATATTTAAATAGCTAACCGTCGTACATATACAATTCACCTCTCTCCACTATTTGTCCTCTCTCGCTCATCTTTCTAGTCTCTCTCCCAATCTCGTTCGCCACTCTAGCCTAACACATAGAACATATACATATGCAAACACAATTTTCATACAAATCACCACAGTTTTTATACAAATCGTCGCAATTTATACAAATCAGATGCTCCATAGCAAACATAATTTGGTTATGGAGCGCAAATAGCAAAACTGTTGTTATAGAGCTCTAATATGATTTTTATGTTTGTTATTCCTAAAATTTACTCATTAATTGAGAAAAGGTACAAGTATCCCTGTACTATGACCAAAATTTCATAGGCACACATTAACTAAAATAAGGTCCTATTACCCCCTTAACCCATTTTTTTGTAATTTTGTACACCTTTTTGACTTACGTGGCATTCAAATATCTCTCACGCGCCTCAATTGCATGGAGTCACAGAGTGTGTCACGTAAGCCAAATAGAGTACAATTTTTTATAAAAAAAATGAGTTTAGGGGTAATAGGACCTTAGTTTAGTTAAGGTGTGTCTTTGGGATTTCAGTCATAGTCTAGGGGTTACTTGTGCCTTATCCCCTCATTAATTAATTGACGGATAATTTTTAGATAATTAATTTAATTGATAGTTAATGGGCCAAGTCTAAAATTTATGTAATACCTTATACCACTTGGCTCATATTTATTAAAAACTAGTAAAATTATTACATACAAGATTACGTAGTAACAACCATTAATAATGAAAAGGAAAATGAAAATTATAACATCTTATCATTTATTCTTATTAACATAAGCATAAATTTATGACTGTAAAAATATACCAGGATTTGTAACATAAACAATAGTGTCAGTGAGCAACTCAACAGGAGCAAAGTACACGAATATTTAATTGTGCAGGAAAAAAAAAGAATAAGAAGTTCAGAATTTTCGTTGTTTTAAAATTAGAGGAAATCCCTCTATTTATAGACAATAAAGAGTAGTGTGAACAAATGTTTGTTGCGCCTTATCGGAAAGGTCACAACTATTTGGAAAAGTTGCAACCCTTCGGAAAGGTCACAACCTTTCATAAAATCACAATTTTTCATAAAAGTCGCAACTCTTCATTGAAGTCGTAATTTTTCATAAAAGTCACAACTTTTCATAAAACTTACAACTTTTCATGAAAGGAAAGGCTAGTTTTGAAAATAAATAAATTAAAAGAAATCCTGGTTTGTGGTGACGCCATGTAAGCGGACCTAGGATATATATATATATATATATATATATATATAAGCAGGGGCGGATTTACGTTGAACCACTGAACCCCTTTCATCGAAAAATTACACTATATATATAAAGATTAAAATATTAATTTACGTGTTTATATATACTATTGAACCCCTTGAACAAACACCAAAGGCGTAGCTCAGTGGCGTTGAGGGTTCAGGAATTCGCTCCACTGCACCCAAGGTCGCGTGTTCAAATCCGGACAGAGGCATTTTTTTAGCAGCTTATATTTTAGGCGTTTTAATTTATTTTTTTAAAATGATAATGCAATCAGAAAACGATGTTTAGTTCCAAAAAATTAAAACGCTGATTGGGAATTTAGGATTTATTAGTTTAACCCTTAATTACAAAGTCAAATATTAAAAAACCTTTTTCTTCTTGATTCGATCAGTTTAATCCGACCCGTTTATATCCGACTCGACCCATTTATTTGTGAATATTATTTACGTGATTAATTTTTTTTTGAACCCCTTGATGAAAATCCTCCCTCCGCCACTGTATATAAGGGGGATTTGTCACTTTTAATACTTAATTATTTAAGAAAAGGAAAGGGAGAATAAAGGAGAAACGTACCTGCGGCAGCGACATGGGAGCGACAATGCATCCAGGTAAAATCATATCAAGGCTTCAACTCCTTCAAAATGTATATGGAATTGTATCACGTAACCCTACATTAGTTTAATAATATGTTTTGAGCCAATTACGTTGTTGTTGGTCAGAAGGATACAAAATATAATGGGCAATCATATTGTATTCAATGATTAACTAATGGTGACAATAATTTGTATATGACTAGTCATTTGTTATTATTTTATATATTAAATTGATTTACAATAGGTTTAGGTTCTGTAGGTTATTTTTTATTGTTAAAGTTACTGAACACATTATTTTGATTTAGGTTTTGGGGAATTCTTGTGGTTATTATTTTATAATTCAAGTTTGACACATTGAGTCAAGTAACTACATATTGAGTGCATTGTACTATATAAAATTCATTAGAGTTATGTCATTTCAAGGGATTTAGACATAACCCTAGGCATGAAATTTGTAAAATATGAGAATTGACATATTAATTGACATTTAGATTAGGAACTTGATTATAGATTTGGGTGAGTTTTATGTCTGGGCTAGATATATAGTAATAAGGTATCATGTCGATGATGAGGTGGACTTCTAGATGATGGCAATGGCTTTTGAGCATAACGGTAATAAGAGTTCGTGATGAATTATGACCAAGATGCAACCATATGATACCAAATTTTGGTTAAATGGATTTGGTATGGTAATAATGATTTATGGGTATCTAAAGTTTTGATTTGCTACTATTTGGTGAGTAGCATGGTCATATGAAAAGTTGTAGGATGTGTTGAGAGACCACTCTGATACGATTTGTCACAATCTAAAATGGACGTGATGACACTTGTCTTATCCCACTAAGACAAGTCAGCCTAATCCTCAACTAATACAATAAGTGCGGAAGTAAAACAAGAAAAAAGACTAACAACCATTTAATAATGCGAATCATAATCAACTCAAAATAAAATCTCAAAATCTGGTTGTCACGTGTATAAGCCTCTAATGTATTACAATTTATTCGAAAGAAATATACAAGTCTCAAATGACATTGTTTCTAGAATAAAACAAGATCATAAATAAGGAGCAATGGGATTCATTGAGATGACAAATGGCTACCTCACAAATCTCCATATAAAACCTCAATTAAGAAGAGAAGAGAGAATATCATGAAGATCCGACTCGTAACCTACACAAATATATAAGCAAGGGCTGAGTACCAAAAATATACGGTACTCAAGAAGTAACCTCCTAAACACCAAGTCAAATAATATAGAATACGACTGCTCCTACTACTCCAACCGAACCTCCACAACTACATCATGTATAAAAATCACCCCAACCTAATAGTGCACAATTTAAACAACATCTGGCTCAATAACAACACTCCAACAGTTACAGATCAATTATACAGAGAATCAAGTTCATCAATCACAAGTTCCACAGAAAGGCCCTCACAAGTTCATAAATGATATGGATATGACATGCAATGAAATGCAATGTCAAGTATTGTGATGCACGTATGTCCTAAAGATACACATCCATTGTCTCTCAGTTTGGGACCCATGGGCACATATATGTCTGTGCATCCGTCGCAGTGTGCAACACGATCCTCGATAATAGATCTGTTACGGCATACGACATGTCCCTTGAATCATAGTATCTATTGTGGCGCGCGACACGTTCCTCCAAATGGTACATCCTCTTTAATTTCTTATTCTTCCTCAATTCATATAACACTTGTCGTAACCATGTCTCAGAACCAATGAAAATGACATGTTCACACAATTAATGAGGAGATGGTCATTTCCATATCAATACACAATCACAACAACACAATCGTGATACAACATCAACAATGAATCAATAAATATTTCCAATCATTCTCAACACATCACACATCAATATATAATCAAGTTGCCTTTTATTACCCCCTTTTCCTCATTAGGATCATTCAATATTAGATGATCCTAATGAGGAAAAGGGGGTAGTAAAAGGCAACTTGATTATATGTTGATGTGTGATGTGTTGAGAATGATTGAAAATATTTATTGATTCATAATTGATGTTGTATCATGATTGTGTTGTTGTGAATTATGCTTTGATATGTAAATGGCCACCTCCTCATAAATTGTGTGGACAAGTCATTTACATTGGTTCTGAGACATGGTTGTGACAAGTGTTATGTAAATTGAGGAAGGATAAGAAATTAAAGAGGATGTATCATTTCGAGTGACATGTCGCGTATGTGTCATACGACTCGATGGATTCTATTATCGAGGGTTGTGTCACACGCTACAACATATGCATGGACTTATAAGTTTCTCATGGGTTCTAGACTGAGAGACAGTGGGTGTGTATAGTTAGGTCGGACATGTACCACTATACTTGACATTGCATTTCATCGCATTGTGCATCTTTATCATTTGTGAACTTGCCAATACTTTTATGTGAAACTTGTGATTGGTGAACTTGATCTTGTGTGTTGCTGATTTGTAATTGTTGAAGTGATGTTGTTGAACTATGTGCTATGTAAATTGTGAACTATTAGGTTGGACTGGTTTTTATGCAGGTTGTAGTTGTGGAGGTTTGGTTGGGGTCTAAGGAATACCCGTATTCTATACTTTTAGCTTTGTGTTTAGGATCTTTGCTTGTTGAGTACCATATGATTTGGTACTTACCCTTTGCTTCTATATTTGTGTAGGTTACGAGCCCGGATCATTGTGATACTCTCTCTGCTCTTCTTGACTGAGGCTTCCTGTGGAGATTTGTGAAGTAGTTGCTTGTCATCTCAGCGAACCCTCTTACTCTTATTTATGTTTTGTTCTATTTTATAGACAACATCATTTGAGACTTACATATTTTCTTTCAAACCTATTATAATACATTATAGGCTTGTGCATGTGACAACCATGTTTTGTGTATTTTGTTAAGTTGACTTGTTATCCGAATTAGAAATTGTTATTGAACTTTTATTTTTATTTTATTTCCGTAATTTATCATAATGATTGGGTTTTAGGCTGACTTATCTTGGTGGGATAATACGAGTGTCATCACCTCTATTTTTAGATCGTGACATAATGTGTTGTTACAACATATTGTTGTATATCATTGGATCTTGCTAAAATGTTGCCCTGAGTTTGTGTCGGCACTGGTTTTATTGATCCTTTGTATTGCAAATCTTTTTGCAGCATGAAAACTTCTTCGGCTATTATAATTTAAGTATGAGAAGTTATATTATATCATTGTCGATGAGTGCTCTCATCAACTATATAATATAAAACTGAGGGGTTTTGTAAAACCGCTATTTCAGCAAATTGCAAGGGTTTTAAACCCACAATTTGTACTTTTTACCCCCGCAAATTGACAATTTTCTGTAGTATAAATTTGCCCCGACTATTAGGAAACACAAAGGTACATGTAAATAAATATAGCAGCTTGTTGTGCAATTATGTTTTTGAGTTCAAAGTTGAACTTAGCATTAGTATTTTACTTAGCATTAGTATTTTGAGAAAGAGAAAAGATATAAAGTGACACATAAACTTATTCCGAATTTTTAAAAAGACATATTAATTATGCGGACGTCCTATTACCCCACTAAAAAATCTTGAACTGATATTATTACATCATTTTTTATTTACCTTACATAGAGAGTGTGTGCACTCTCTCAAAGAGAGTGAACAACCTAAAATAACTGCTAATATAATTTTATTTTACAAGTATTTTATTATAAAATATATTTTCTTATTATTTTTTCTCTTTCTTTCTTCTTTCTTCTTCAAAAATTCATTGTCATCTCCATTGAAGCTTCTCACTTTCAATGTCACCATTTTTACCACAACTTCACCTTCCTTTTTTTACTACTATATATATATTATTTTATTCTCTTTAATTTTAAAACTTTATCTAAATATTTTCTTATATTTCGAACAATTTGATAAACCCATTAGATATCGAGATTATGAGGTATCATATAGTTTTTTTTATCCGGTTTCAATTAAGTTCTTCCAATTTTCGGGGAATTCATTGGTTCTTTTAAAATTATCATTTCTAATATTGAAGTTATATGAAAAGAAGTAATTGATGATACCTTCAAAATTTAAATTTTCTTAGAAAAATAATTAGGGGGTGGGGTGAGGGTGGGAGGTGAAGGACAATAAGTCAAAAATTAAAAGAGAGAGGGGGGAGGGGGAGAGAGAGAAAGAGAGATAAAGAAAAAACTGAAAATGAAAAATATATATTATATTTTTAATTAAATTAACACGTGTCATGTAATGATTGGTGTGTGAACACGCTTGCTTCTTAAAATATGGGGTTGTCGAAAAATGATATAATAATATCAGTTCATAATTGTTTAGTGAGAGGATGGTTGTAAAGTTAAGATATTTTTTTGAAAATTCAAAATAACTTTAACGATGACTTTATATCTTTTCTCTTTGAAAAAATAACATATTCTGATAGTATATTCAATGACACTCTATGTGCTACTTGACAATTATTATTGAAAAGAAAACTTGCAGCGGTAAGAGTGAAAAAAAAAAAACGTATCATTCAGATCATGTGTCTTAAATCACGTAAAATCAAAATACAAATAGGGAAAAATATAGATAATCTCAAAAGAAAAATTACAAATATGCTCTTGATTGTTTAAGGGCAATTCACTCTTATATATAATTATTAATTATTAACATGGAGAAAGGAAAAGGACAAAGAAAACCATTACTAATAAATATCAAAACTAGGATTTTGTCAAATATGGCAACACTTACATTGATATTTTACTATTTTATTTATTGAAAAATTTATTATTACTGACTCGCTTTTTTTGCTAGTATTGTTGATTAGCTTGCTGATTCATTTCTCAATATATCATAACATCATCAATATTTTACTGATGTCCATGGTACAGTTCCAGTGGCCGCGATAATAGTGACACAGTGTCAGGACAAGTTTTAAAAAATGAAAGATAAGACCACTAAGACATCTGTTTTAAGCCTCAAAAGTTAAAGTCACTAATAAATTTATTTTTTCTATATAACTAGTCATTAATTTATATTTTTAATTTACAGCCTTGTAGGTAAAATGTTAATATCTTATTATATAATTTGAGAAAAGTTTATTCAAGTTCAAAAAATATTAGTCATTTGTTGCAACATAATACCTTAGTTCTTATTCTAAAAAAGATTTTAGCAGATAATAAACTTTAAGTAATTCAATTTAAAGTTTGCAATATCAAACAAAGTTCTACTGTCATTTATAAAGTTAGATATTAATTCCAAATCTTTGTGATATAAAATATTATAATTTTCTTGTAGAGTGACATAATGCATTAAAATCTTTTTTCTATATCATCAAATTTTTATTTCTGTATCTCAAGTTACAATTAATTTTAACTCAAACTAAAAAGAAAACGAAAAAACTCTATATAACATTTCTAATTATCATAAATAAATAGTTTTATGTTTTTATTTTAGTTTGAATGGGAAAATTAAATTAGGTTTTTATCTCTCATTAATTAGTACATAAACCTAACCCGTTGATTCTCATTTTTTCTTATACCCGTATATATGTTCTACTTTTCGTGTATATGATGATTTTATATATTGTTTTCAACCCAATTTTTCTAAATCTTCCTTACTTTTATTTGTCGATCAAATGAAATATTTGAACGAATTAAAATATTTACAATATTTTATTGAAATTTGGCTTTAGCCTATTGATAATATTAAAAAAAAAAAAAAACTTTAAATGAGTTTTTAGATCGACTAGCCTATACTCACTTCACTACATAGGTAACATGCAAATATTGGACAATGACTAGATATATATCTGTTATTTTTATGGGTTCTAACTCTTGAGAATGATGGAAAAGAAATTAGGAATTGTTGACGCATTTTAATATTAAAATTAAAATATTAGAGTGTACAATAATTTGTAGACAAAGTGGAGAAAGTGGTGTAATTATTATCTTTAACACACGTAATTATAATATCATGTTCTTTATGATTACCTCCGACCAATTGTTGAGTAAATATCTCAAAAATTCACTAAGTACGTGAAATTACTTAGCAGAATTACTAAACTTAATTTTATAGAAATAAAAACATTCAACTTATGTATTTTCTCTTACAAAATCACTCTACATGATTTTTCATAGAAATTCTAACAAAATAAATTATTTTTAAAATTATACATATAAATTCCCCACAGATAATAAATTATTAAAAGACTCAATATCAAAGGTCCAATTCACCCATAATATCAAACGTAACTAAAAAATCATTAAAGTATGTAGTTTGAAAATATTTTTTAAATAATTATATTTAGATTTATTTTACTTGTAGGGTGTGTTTTGTACGGAGAAAAATGTTTTTCATGCAAAATATTTTCTTGAAAAACAAGTAGATTTCCAACTTATTTTCTCATGTTTGGTTGGTGAGTAGAAAATATTTTCTGGAAATTTTTTTTAATGTTTGGTTGGTGAATGAAAAATATTTTCTAGAAAATATCTTTTATTTTTATCTTGAGATTAGAAAATACTCTTTAGAAAAATAATTTATGACCCGAAAATCAACCCTAATAATTGATCTAAGACCTGATCTTGACACCCTAACAAGCACAAGACCCCAACGACCATTCCAAATTAAAACTCGACCATGAGATCTGATGCAAGACCTGACCCAAAATTTCGACCCTGAAATATTTTTCAAAACAAATTTGACGGGGGATGACGGTTGGGGAGATGGTTGGGGGTAGGGGTAGGGTGTAGGGGTGGTGTAAAAATTGAAAATTTTCAAAATTTGAAATATTTTTCAAAAAAAAATTTTAAGAAAAAAATTGACGGGAGTGACGGATAGGGGTAGGGTGTAGGGGTGGAGGTGGCATAAAAAATAAATTTTTTTAAAATTTGAAATATTTTTCAAAAAGAATTCTTTAAAAAAAATTGACGAGGGTTGATCTGGGGGGGTTAGGGGTGGGGTGGCGTAAAAATGAAAAAAAAAAAAATTTAAAATATTTTTCAAAAACAATAATTTAAAAAACAAAAATTGCCGGGGGTGGCCTGGGTATGGGGTGGGGGGAGGCCAGTATGGGGGATTGCGTAAAAAATGATTTTTTAAAAAAGAAATTGAAATATTTTCAAAAATATTTTTTTAGAAAAGAAAATTGACCGGGAGAGGGGGGGGGGGGGGGGGGGGGAGATCAGTTTATGGAGTGGGATAAAACATAACATTTTAAAAAATTGAATTTTTTTTTTTTGTTGGGGGAGGGGGTAGGGGTTGGGTGAAGTAAAAAAATCCTAAAATTTGAAATATTTTTCAAAAATAATTTTTTTATTTTTTATTTTTTTTATTTGGGGGAAGGGGGATGTTCTGGGGGTATGGGTAAAAATATATTTGAAATTTTTTTAAAAAAATAAATTTAATTGGAGGGTCAAGTACGGTGTAGTAGGGTAAGAAAAAAATATTGAAGGATGAAGTAGAGTTTTGAAAAATGATTTCCTTAATTTTTGAAGGGGAGTCATTTTCCTTAAATTTGAGGAAAATGAGTTGATTCGAAAAATATTTTTCAAAACATTTAAGCTAATCAAACATGTGAAGATTGAAAAAAAAATTCCATAAAATATTTTCCTTCGTACCAAACACACCCTTAGTCCCTATTTTTCTTCTTTTTGCTTGGAGATTTTATTTGTTTTTGCTTTTTCAGCCTTCTTTTCATTTTCATCTGTACTACTGATATTATTTTTAGTAAAATACAACCATCAAGTCTTTTTTTAGAGGTCTAAAAACAAGAGAAGTATAATAGCTTTAGAATCTTATCAAATTTTAGTGTGTTAGATGCACATGTATAACGAGATATATTGGGTTAAAATTAGGTGTAATTTGTTTTAAATACATTGTATACAAGTGGATTCGCATGTACTTGATATACATAGACAAAATTTGCTCACCTTCATCCCATCTGGCTCGTCACACTCCTATGTATCTAGTATCTCAGATACATGTGAATCACACCAGGTACATGTATCTAGTGTTTATATAGTATAATCTGCATGCATCTGGGATACATAAACAAATCTTATTCGCCTACATCTTGTTCTTAATCACCTCTCTCCGTATTTCAATTTATCTTGTAGCAAAAAAAAAAATATGTATCTTGATGTATAAAATATGTATCCAGGTGTATTTGACTTAAAATTTAATATGAAATTATAAATTAATAATATAAAATGTAATTATTTTATCTGTAAGGAAATTTTGTAAATATGATAGAAATATTTGTGTAGTTAGATAATTTCTCCTTAGTAAAATGATTCCCTTTTTCAATTTAAACTTTTGGGGAATGAAATGTACAAAATATTTGCATCACAGTCGAGAAAAAGTTTACACCAAGATTGTAACATCTGTTAGCTTTATAAATTTGAAATGAAATGACTGTATTTTTATCTTCAAAAAACTTGTTATTTCTATCAATTCTATGATGTTGTTCAAATTCTTTTTAAAATAGTGTCTTTTTAAGGGAAAATTATATAAAATAGCAAACTATTAATTTAAATTAAATGTTATAACCACAGTTTCATTTAATTGTAATCCGTAGCAAACACTTGTCATTCGCCTCTCTCCCCAGAGAATCTCGCTCGACACTCTCCCTGATCTCGCTCGCCACTCTCCCTCGCCTCTCACTTTATACAAACACAAATGTATAAATTGCATTTGTGTTTGTATAAAACAAGAGAAAACTGTATATACAAATACAAATACATATACATATATTTTCGTCCTATACACTTATAATTATACAAATTCAGATCTTCCTCTACCAGTTCTTTTTTGTCTTTCTCTTTTTCTCGCTTTATACAAACACAAATTATACAAATTACAATGTATAATTTGTGTTGTATAAAGCGAGAGAGATTAGATATACAAATGTTTTATTTCGATTCAATAGTATACAAATTCAAATTTTATGCAGATATACAAACACAATCATTGATACATATACATAGTAGTTACATATATACAATTATCTAACCGATATACATATACAATCGTTGTACTTTTATACAAACGAGATGCCTGCCTGCGATTTATACAAATCTGATGCTCCATAGCATAATTTGCTATGGAGCGCAAATAGCAAAACTATAACTATAGAGCGCTAATACCTAATATGATTGTTATGTTTGCTAAACCTAAAATTTACTCTATTTTTAAATGATTCAATATGAGCGTGGTTGGTATGGGTTTGCGTTGTCCCCGCTCCCAACTCATCTCAAGAATGAAAAAGGTTGTAGTGATTTCAATCTAGAAGGTTGGGTTTATTGAATTTGAAAAATGTTGATCTTGAAAACTAGACCAGTTAAAAAAACAAAATTGAAGATGAAAATTTAGTTTGTGTATAGTATTATACGAAATTATAAGTAATAAGTGTATAATGTTGTATAGTGGGTGCGTAAACAATCTGATACAATAGAGTAATTTCTTCTCTCTTTTTTTAGTAAAATTTCAAAAACATACCTAAAATTGTCCCTTTTTTCTAGTTTCACACCTAAACTATTTAGAGTTTGAGCAGTGACGAACCTAGAATTTTCACCTAGTAGGTTCAAGATATAAAAAATAAATATAGACTTTTAAATATTTAAAAAACGAATTGAGTTTTAAATGTTGATGGCGAGATTTGAACTTGGGACTCTTGGAAAAAATTGAACCCCTTTATCGTTAAGCTAGCGTTGCACTTGTGTAAGTGGAATTAAATTTAATATATACTTATACAATTTCAAAAATTGATCGAATATGCATATATATATATATGTATGTTATTTTTCAACGAAGTGAGTTCATATTCTTATGTAGGTCCGCCCCTAAGTGTAAAAAACACATTTAAACTATCACTCATAAATTTGAGAAACACACCTCAAGTAATATGTGATGGTATATGTATTACACTCTCTCGTTTTTTTAAAGAAAGTTATCACGTGAACTGTCGCATGAAAAATAGTTCCACCGAGGCAAAAAGTGGCAACACATAACTAGCTAACACATGTAAAAATATCAATTGAAAATATAAACGGAAACACATAACTTCACTCTTTAAAAATCAATTAAAAATATATATTTTAAAAAAAAACGTATCAGCAAAAAAAATCAGGTGAATGAAAATTCAAGGTAAGACACGCCTAAGTGTATGTGTATACACACATTTGATTTAGTCAACAGTAAAATATATTTCTCAAACTAATGAGTGATAATATAGATGTTTTTCTCACATTAAATTTTTTAAAAATATTTTTTACTTTTTTTCTCGAACAATCGATGTATAAATCGCAAGAAAGAAGATCACAAATTTCAAAATAAAAGAAAAAACATTTTCCTATCGAGAATGGACTATTATATTTGTTATAAAGATTTGCAATTCAAATATTCACAATTTGTAGTAGAAAAAGAAAATGAAACAATCAAAGATGTTCAGATGCCAACAAATCACATTAAATAATTTTATTCACAACCTCATCTAACATATAGATAAACATTCATAAAGTAGCTAGCTTTTATGACCTTGTAAATGATAAGAGATCTGATGGAAATGGAAACAAATCTTTCTACCAACTTTGGATCCTTTTGATAAAGTGTGACTATTAGAATAATCAATAATACATTTAATAGAATTCTTTGATGAACACAATAATGGAATGTGAATTCTTAACTCCTTAATATATAAGGGTGTATTTGGTAGGAAAGAGAATAATTTTCATGAAAAATATATTTTAGAAAATATTTATTTAAAAAATAAATTGATTTCTTATTTATTTTCTAGTGTTTAGTAATTAAAGAAAAAAATATTAACTCAAGAACATTTATAAGTAATTTTGCAAAAACCAATGAGAGGTGCGTGGAGTTAAGTAATTTAACAAAAACCTATGAGGGTGAGAGGTGGGTTGGGTGGAGATGGTCAAGGATGTAAAAATGGATTTTGGGTCTAACTTAATTCGGAAAATTAGCTTATAAAGAGAATATTGCACTAGTTCATATGAGGTGACCAATTGTCCATCCTTTTTCCGATGTGGGACCCAGACTTCGTGAACTGGAGCATGGACAATAAATTATGGAGGCCCAACATAAAGATGAATTTTGAACTCAACTCAACCACAAAAGTTAGCTTAGGAGAAGTAGATTGTCCAAGTCCATATTAGGAGATTAATTGTCCATCCTTTTTCCGATGTGGGACTTCTTAACAAAGGGATAGAAATTGGGGCATTGGATGGGTGGGTGCAGGGGCAGACCTAGAGGTAGCCGAGGGAGTTCACCTGAATCCCCTCGGCAAAAAATTATGTTATATATTTAAGGTATTTTAAAGAATTTTTATGTCGATATATTGATTTTGAACTTTCTAAATGTAAAATTAAAGGTTGGCTTAATAGTTGAAGAGTTCAAAGCTCACCTTGAGGTTCCAAGATCAAATCTTAGGCACTACTCTCTTTTTTCCGAACCCAATAGAAACCCTGCATCCGCCACTGGATGGGGGAATACAATAAACATAAAATGTCACTTATAAAACTAATTTTCCCTACTTCAATTCAGAAGGTCATTTTCCTCATTTTTAAAATACTTATTTTCCTAAAGAAAATGTTCTCCAAAAAATTTATCCATCCAAACATCAAAAAATAAAAAAAAATGTTTTCCTCCGTATCAAACATACCCTATAAATCAATCCCCATTTCAAACAGAATATTGGAAGATTTTTAATGCTTTTCCTTTTCCTCTTATCCCACCAAAACTTCTTATTTTTTTTCTTTTTCCTGGAAACTTGTAAGATTATTAGACATCTGGTACAGAGAATCTTATCAACTCAGTTGTTTATTAATTCCATGACCCCATTTCACTGACTGATGTGATAATGTAGGTAAAGACAGTACACATATCATTATGGCATCTTTCTACCATATAATTTGCTGTACAATGACAAAGAAAAAAAATAACAAAATCAAATTCTAACTATTTTATCTGAAATTTACTGACTCGACTAATCCAGATACACATGGAAATTCAAGAACTACATTAATATATTCATATTCATTTTATTTTTTTCATACAAATCACACATTTGTCAAGTTTCTTCCAATACATATTAAGGGTACAACCATTTCATCTTTCAATGATACAACAGATTATAACTAAAACATGAATGACTATTCTCCCTTGTACATAGTATCAACAACAACAACAACATACCCAATGTAATTCCACAAAGTGCGGTCTGGGGAGTGTAGAGTGAACGCAGAAGGTAGAGGCTTGCATATAGTACCCGGAACGCATAATTCGTGAACCCTCATTTGCATTTGTTGATGGAAGAATCTCACAATCATGTTGTATAAATCTTCACTTTTTGTACCTATATAGAATGAACATAAAAAGGGAACATTTGTGGACTTGCTGTACAACTGAACTCAGAACTCCTCCGGCAGGGCGCGGGAGCACTATTTAAGAGATGGGGACTCCGCGTGATAACTTCCCAAACGTATCATCTTTCTTAGTGCTACGATGATCTATGCAACTTACTCCCCAGAGAAACGGAAAGTGTATTCGGTTGACAACAATTTGAAACATTTCAAGGTTCTGTTTTCATTTGGTCGGGTGGCAAAGAACCTAAAAGTACAGAGAGTTCGGAGATCATTAGGGTAGCTGATGCTAATTTAGAAAGAGGAAACTACACAGGAACACGTAATACACTTACTTAAATCCTGACAATCAAGGGGCGCGGTTGAATTGAATCCCATATCCACGACATTATGCAGTTGATCATCCCATACATTAGGTACCTGAAAACGATATGAATTGCAAGGCGAATAGTTAGAACATGAAGCAAGGTTCCTTCGGTTCACAACTCATTATGCCACGTATTCTTCTACAAATATGACAAATCAGGGGCGGAGCCACAATGTAGGTTATGGGTTCGGCAAAAAACTAGTATCTTTGGCTCAAACCCCATATATGTGTTTAAAATCCATTTAATATGTACAAAAAACTATCAAGAACTGTGGTTCAGAATCCATAAACTAAAAATCCTAGCTCCGCCTCTGTGATTGATACAACCTAAAACCTGAAAGGTGTAGCTATCCAAATACTACCTGAGATGAAGGATCCCTGTAGCCACCACTCATAGTGGAGAATTGGGAATTGATGGATCTACGGAACGCATCAATACAATTTCCATCACCAGGAAGACCTGATTGAAGCAGACCAGATTGCCATCCATGCAAAGAAGCATAAGTCATGGTCATATTATCAGGTGGAAACGCAAGTGAGGACGAAGGACCTGCTTGTGGCTGCAATAAAAGGCAAATGTATATACCAGTATTAGTAACAGGAATTTCTGCACTGAATTCTGCTTTGTGTAATTTCCGTTCTGAAGGTTATACTAGTTCTTACATCTTTTGCAAGGACCCCATCAAGATTAAAATCTAGCCGCAGGTTTACTGTTGAAAGCTTCATCGAGAGGAACTGTGAGAATAACAAGAGAGATTCATAAGCACATAAGAGCCATGAACAGCATTTCTTAAACTTTTTTATGACAAAATTACTTCAGCATGAGATAAGGAAATAGAGTAAGGGGAGGGAATCGTTTAATCGTTTACATTGAATAGCATATTGTGAAGCAACCAAAAAATTTACTTGGCATTGAGGAAAGAACAGATACGATTTCGAAAAAATGAGCCAAAGATCAATTAATAGCTTTCATACCTCAACCTGTCTTTGCAAAGATTGAACATAATTAATGATTTCGTCCAGCATTACAGCTTTACCAGTGACCTGAAAATTCAAGCCCGAGATAACATGAACAACAAATGCCTATTAGAAGTTCTCCATATGTATAACGATAAAACAAACCTTGTCGCAACCAGGTACAAGATCCTGCAGAAATTTCATCCTTTCACTGATTTTCTCTCGCCTTACCTAGAATCAGGACAAACTCAAATCATTTCCGAAACAAGTAAAATCCCCTAACTTAAAGCTTCTACTATGAAGTCTTACTCTTTCTGCAAGACTATGGCTGTTCGTTGCCTGGCCTCTTCGAGCTCGAACATGTATGTATTCTTCTTTAGGTGGATCTGAAGATTGAGACCTCTGTCTACTGTTTTTTCCACCATGCTTGCTAGAAGGTGACTGTAAGCTTCCGTCTCCTTTCTGAGTTTTAGTTAGTTCTTTATCAGGTTCAGCTGGCAGCTGTTGTACTCCCTTCATTCGATCAAGCTCGGTACCCTGCCAAAATTTATAAGAACACTCAGTAAGGAATCATTTGTAGCTATAATGGTTGGAAGAGAACATACTAACAATGTCCTACCTGACTATATTTTTTCCTTTTCCTTGA
This sequence comes from Solanum verrucosum, assembly GCF_900185275.1. Classification (NCBI taxonomy): domain Eukaryota; kingdom Viridiplantae; phylum Streptophyta; class Magnoliopsida; order Solanales; family Solanaceae; genus Solanum; species Solanum verrucosum. The sequence continues at coordinate 302,587 of NW_026020358.1, forward strand.
GCCAAGGCCCTTCGCGGAAGACTCCAATCCGGCACTTTCCATTTCCTCTTGACGGCCACTACATTCAGCCTCATCAGACTCATTTCCAGACAATCCAACTGATTCTTTTCCTTCATCCTGAGACCTAGCAAATATTTCATTCTTTTTCTCATTCTTGAGAGGGCTTTGCTCATGAGTCTTGTTCTCATGAGGTAAATAAACATCTTTGGAACTATCAACACCACTTCGTATGTTCTGCTTCCGAGGGTCCACAACAGAGGGTGAGTTTAACCCGTTGCTTGGAAGAACCTCTTCCGTTCTCCACGTTGGTGCCAGTCCCCTATAACAAGGCTTAGTAGACTCAGGGACGCTTAAAGGCCGGTTCATCATATCGCTGAAGTTTCCTCCACTGAAGCACGAAAACCTTGCAGCTCTCTCAATGAACCCCGAATCAGCTGGAAGCTGAGCTAAGCTTTGAGGAATCATTCCAGGAATAGGCGGTACAAACATAGCCCCTTTCAGCATAGCATTTGGTGGATTCCAACTCATAACACCTCTTGCAGGGCCCAAGCCAATTGCTGCAATCTCGTGCTGATTCATAGTGCAAGGATTGATTTGAGCATTATTACCATAGAAATTTAACTGCGGCGAATTGGTAGGCCGATCCCAAATAGTGGGAAAAACCGAATCTACTAAAGGATTGCTATTAGGGATCATTCCCATGGATGCATTTGTCAAGTTGCTGCCACTTAATTGCCAGTCCAACGACATATTTGGTGACTGAAAATTCGCCGCATCCTTGTTCCTCTTTTGTCCTTGAGTATCATTCTTGCTACCCATATCCATTATTTGGAAATGAATCAAATTTACACAAACTAAATAAACAACTTGCCTTGCCTCAAGATTTGATTAGCAGGAAACAATCTATAAGATACACATCAAACAATTGGCCACTTCCAAAGATCCTTGTCCAGACGAGAGGGATCGATTGTTCAGCTGGTGAAACGCCTCCACTTCATTACACATCCATACAGGTAGAGAAAATGAAGGAACAAGATTCTAGTTTTGTGCCTAATGATTAAAAAAATAATTCAAAAGATCTAGTTCAACAGATGAAAATAAAACTAAGAAAGTAACTACACCAGAAAATTTAGGAGAATTCCTCCAAGAAGCTTGGTAAAAAAGCAGCACAGAGAAATCAGTCAAGCTACCTGCTCCCAAACAACTGGAAAAGAGGTAACTAACAGCATCCCAGTTCAATACAGAAGAAGGGAGAAACAAAGTTCCAAGCTTTGTTTCAAATTTACCAAGAAAAAAGTCACCAATGCCCAAGAAAACACAACCCCAGTTCAATTCACACAAAGGGAGAACCTAAGTCCCAAGCTTTGCTTCAAAATTACCAACAGAAAAAAAAAATGCACTAATGTCCAAAAAAACACAATCCCAGTTCAATATACTCAAAGGGAGAAACAAAGTTCCAAGCTTTGCTTCAAAATTACAAAGAAAAGTGTCACCAATGTCCAAGAAAACACAACCCCAGTTCAATTCACACAAAGGAAGAACCAAAGTTCCAAACTTTGCTTCAAAATTACCAAAAAAAAGTGCCACCGGTGTCCAAGAAAACACAATCCCAGTTAATACACACAAAGGAAGAACCAAAGTTCCAAACTTTGCTTCAAAATTACCAAAAAAAGAAAAAAAAAAGTGCCACCAATGTCCAAGAAAACACAATCCCAGTTCAATACACACAAAGGAAGAACCAAAGTTCCAAACTTTGCTTCAAAATTACAAAGAAAAGTGCCACCAATGTCCAAGAAAACACAACCCCAGTTCAATACACACAAAGGGAGAAACAAAGTCCCAAGCTTTGCTTCAAAAAAAATTTGAAGTGCAACCAATGTCCTAGAAAACACAATCCCAGTTCAATAAATGTTCAAGAAAGTGTTCAGAAGTAAAGTAAATTGAAAATAATAAGAGATATTAATTTCAGCTATCATAAATACTCACTCAGAGACTCAACTTCCTAAGCTCAGCTCTGAAACTGAGAAGGACAAGACCCAAAAGTGGCAAGAAAGGATGAAAGATACCTTATTTTGCTGCTACTCTGTAGTCTGTAACTCTGTATTCTGTACACAGTACACTTTTTTTTTTTTTTGTTTAAATGTTACAGAATGTACAATGTCTTCATTTTTATTTTTATTTTTCTTTGAATTTTCAAAGTGCAATGTACAGTAGTTACTATAGGAAGATTATAAGAGAAACAAAACAAGCAGAAAGCAATAAAGATAGAGTCACAATATTAGAAAAGCAGAGTTAAAAGAGAGAAGAGTTAGGTATTTGAAGGAACTAAAAAAGAAAGCTTACATACAAAGGTTCTCTGCATTTATACCCACGCCTGCATCAAAAAATGAGCTAATTGATCATTAACCACCCCTACTTTACGAATATAAAATATTAGTCGCTCTCATTAATTACTTATTCACTTTTGAATCGGCATATCTATTAAGAAAATAATTATTGACACAATAAATTTACCATTTTATTTCTATTGATTATAAAGTGTATAAATTAAAATTTTAAAATTTTCAAAAAGTTCTACCTTTTCCAAAATTAATTAATTGAGGCATAATAAGTAAAAAGATTTTGTATTTTTTTATTTGTCATAATGGACATCTAATTTCTACAATTCTTTTAGATCATCACATTTTATTTTATATATTACTCCCTATATCCCAATTTATGTAACTTATTTTTCTTTTTAGTTAATCCCAAAAAAATAAATATTTATATATTAAGTAACAATTTAACTATAAAATATTTATTTTATTCTTAATGATATTATTTACAGTCACACAAATTTCTATTATTCATTTTGGACCACAAATTTTAAAAATCTTCATTACTTTCTTAAACTTTGTGTTGAGTCATACTACTTCACATAAAATATAAAATGAGACGAAGGGAATAATTCTTTTTCAATTTTATTCTGTCAAAAAGAAATAAGACTTATTTTTTTGTTTTTTACTTTATTTTTAATAGCATGATTTCATAGTGTTGAACAGTTGAACAGATCCCATAATAATATGGTGTATTTAATATGAGTTTGAACCATCTTCATCTTTTAAATTAGTTTTTGAGATTGAGTTAAACCTAAGAATTCACAAAATTTTTATATATAACCATACAAGAATATATAACATATTTTAGATCGTAATTTTCCCTTTACCACTACCAATTAAATGTAAAGAACTCAAAACTAACAATGTAATGATAATATGATGTGATATGATAACTATAGATATTATTGATTAAGAATGAAACTTAAAAGGAACTTGAATTTTTTGTGTAATCACTCAAAATATGAGTACTAAAACAATTTCGTTAACTATTAAAGTTTTATAAAATGAAATTGTGATTGGTTCATGTCACATTTATGTTGTGGCCTGTGGGGACAATTTTACTAAATATCTTCAATTAATCACCCTTCATCAAAAAATATGGAAATAAAATTACTGTCTTTTTGTCCTTCCATAATCCATAAATGAAAATACCCCTAACCACATATATTACAAAAAAAAATCTTAAATATTCTTGAAAAAAATCAAGTAAAATGTGATAAACAAGAATAATATTTAAAAAATATATACGTTTTCTTATGTAAAGGACTTGGTTTCCAAAACAAAACTGTCAAAAATGGTTGGAATACGAAATGGTGGTCCCTAAGACTTCGTTACACAATTATTAAGCTTATGAGTACAAGATTCTAGTTTATTTAAATTAGATATAGTACATATATATATATATATATATATATATATATATATATATATATATATATATATATATAAATTTGATTTTAGCTAACAAGTAAGCACTCTATTTTGAATATTATAGCTAGACATTTCTATTGTCTTTATTGTGTCAATTGAATACTCCAACTTACAAAATAATTATCTAGACACCTTCAAAATCTATATGTCAGGTTAGTGTCGGAGATCCACGAGACATAATAGGGATGAATTGGACAATTGAAGACGAGTTAATATGTCTAGATGTGCATACTCAAAATTTGAGTGTTTACTTATCAACTAAGGTCATTTATTTATGCTTTATGCTTTTAAATTATTATGTTCTAAATTAACAATGTATACATATTTTATGAATTTTAAAAATAAAAATAGAACATCTGAACTAAAATTATTAAGTTCGACTAAAGTATAACCTGTATTCTAACTTAATTTCGGCATAATTTGAGGAATTAAGATCTCTTCGCTACTTCAAATGAACCAAAAATGCAGATCTCTTAGGTATGAAAATGAAAATATCTTATAAAAATAATTATAAAATTAACCAAAAAAAATGTAGGTGACCTAGAAAGTATTTTTTCTCGCGTAATATTTTTTTTTAAAAAAAAAAAAAGAGGGGAAAAAAAATCTGTAATGCCCCTCATATAAATATAAGGAGTAAATGAGTAATCTTTCTGTCAAATAATGCAAATCCAATCAAAAGTTTGGTATTGTCAGAAACTTTTAAAAAGCTTGATATATCTCATATATATATATATATATGTAAGTCTATGGAAGTTATCGTAAGTACTAAAGTAGTTCCGCTAGAATATCATCCTTGAAAATCTTGAAAAAGCAATTTTCTTCAATTTTTATTTAATATTTATATTGAAACTCGATTAAATTTTAATTCATATAAAAAATTTCACATTTTAAAACAAAGCACACTTAATAAAAATGACTCAATAAAACTCAAATTCAAATTCCTGATTAAAAATAAGTACTTATTACTCTATCATAATTTTACTGTTATACATTTTCTCTTGGTTGCAAAAGTTATTTTTTTTATTAGTTATCCATTTTGTGATACCTTATATTGTAAAATAACCTTCTTACACACAAGTGAGAGAAATTGAGAAACCATAAGCTGTAATTGCAAAAAAAAACTACTAATAAAATAGATTTTGGCCTATATAAATTGATATATATGGATTACTAAACAATTTTCGTTTTAATTATTATCCAAACAATACAATATTAAAATTGAATAATAACGCATCTATAGTTTTGTTACAAATACAAATAATTATTTAAATTGCTTGTCACATATCTATGGAAATCATCGTTCTAAGAACTAAATGCATTTCATCTCAATTTAATAAGTACATAATATTATTTACATATAATTTTTTATTATTTGATAGAATTACCTATTTTTATAAAGTTACCTTGCTAAATTACTTAATCATGAAATAATTGATATAATTTGACATAAAAAAACAACGGGAATATGAGTAAATTTCAAGTTTGTTTTGCAAGGCTAGCTGTCACGACCCAGACCGTTGTGATTAACACCCAAACTAACACTTCGGTGGGAGAACCACCACTACAACCCAACCAAGCAATAAATCTAAAAACTAAGTCATTTAAGTTACGGAAGCAAGCTAAATGCTAAGGAAATAAATAGAGAGTTCCCATAAACTCCAACAAAAGTATAACAAGAACTAAACAATGCGGAAGAAATAACGTAGAACTTGAAAGTCACCAAAACATCTAACGTTCAACAAGTCTAAACAAGAAGGGATGCAACCCCCAACTAATGTACTAATAACTAATAGAACATAGTTCAAGTCCAAAAATGGTGGACATTGACAAAAGAGAACCCATGGCAGCCCGGAAGAATTGACTCACCCTTGAATTCGAACGATCACTGATCTCCTAAGCGAGGTTTGTCAGTAGCCGCTTGAAGATGCCTTGTACTCAACAAAAATAAGAGCAAGTGCAGTATTAGTATACAACCACAGTGTACTGGTAGGATCACGCGGCTATCCCACTAAGTGCAACATACATAAGTCATCATAACAATATAATCACATAGACAATATCATCAACATATACGAACAATGAGCAACTTCACATTTCTCAAGATACGCAATTATATCAAATCATTAGCCCTCTCATGGAACCCAAACCCAAACAGTTAGCATACCGGAACGTGGTATCCGATCCCATAATTATGTCAGAACGTGGCAACCGATCCCATAGTTATCCCGGAACATGGCAACCGATCCAAGTTAGTTATGCCGGAACGTGGCAACTGATCCATTCAACACACCACAATCACAATAACAAGTATATCCTCAAAATCATACAATTAAGTCATGATTTCACGGTAATCATCATTCATCTATCTCATTTACAACAAGTGTGATCAATGATGCAACATTACAATACATACATGTATCATAATGAAGCAAGAACAAACATACATCACACAATCACAACCATCACCTACCTCGAAACAAGATTGAAACCCTAAGAAACTTGATCCTTCCCTTTCCGGATTCATTCTGCTTGTTCTTGGTCTACAAATAATCAATATAATACTGGAATCAATAACCAATCACTAATTACCCGAATTACTAACAATTCTATGAATCCTAGATCATACTCATGATCCCAATTATCCAATTTAGGGTTGTTTCCACCATAGAATCTATAACAAAACCTTCCCCCCATCAATATTCACCCATTCTACTACGTTCTATGGATCGAAAAATGTATTCGGGGACTGAAAACCTTACCTTTAGCCTTCAGAATGGTGAAAAACGAGTAGGAGTCGCCTGTGATTCGTTCCTTAGCTCTAAAAGTCAAAAAGTGCATAATAAAGTCGTTTAGGGGTTTATTAACGACCTTAAGTCGCGTCGAGCCCGCCACAACGGCCACCACCCCGCTACAGCTGCCCCGCCAGAGAGACACCCATCCCGCTAAAGCGGCTTGCGCGGAACCAGTGAGTTATTTAAAGAATTCCAAAATCCTCATTTCACAACACACCTCTAACCAACGACGCTCAAAAAATACCCTTTACGTTAAGATCGATTCCGGGAGTTCTACTCACCCGAATTCAATTCCGTAAAGTCGTACGGAATCCTTAACGAGTTATCTAACCACTCATGTAATCAAAATCATAAATAATTCACTTGATTGTTACCAGATTTCCTAACACCTCGATGACTTCAATTTCGTCCAAATCTGGACAAGGTTGGAAAAATCCAAATATTACAAAAAAGTTTTTCGGCCCCAAATTTTTCCCCCGTTGGCATTTCTATAACAACGAAAATAGGTCGTTATACTAGCTAAAAAAAATTTAAAAGGAATTTTACTTCGTGTATTTGTTCATCAAAATAATAATGGTCAATAAATTTATATATATATTTGTCTAGCTGATATAATTATTTTTAACCGAGCGATTGTATGTGTGAGTTGCCCTTTATAAAAAGGTAATCTAATCGTAGGGTTAGGATCTTCTCTATTTTATTTTCGAAGTTGACTCATTTTTAAAAATTCTTTAAACATAATTTTTTATTATTATTCTAGTCACAGTTAAATAATAGCAATTGTATTTATTATTTAATATATTACTATATGCTGATGGACTGTCCTTTTTGCTTTCTCTCATGGAGTGATTATTAGCTGGCCTTGGTACTTGAAACACAGACGTAATTTAATCTTAGAATAATGGAGATCTCTTTTCACACTTTGCTAAAAAAATTCCTAAATAATCTAATCCTTAAGCTTAAAGAATTGTATTAAAACTGATAAAATAGGAAGGGTAAGAGGAGAAAATGATTTGCATTGATTGGGTTGGTTTTAATATACTTATGTTAGTATTTAATTATTTTTATCCGATGTCTAGTATTTATATCAGATTTCGATTAATTTGGATTCGTGTTGTATAGGGTCTTATTTTGAGGGAAACACTATTTATGTACAAATGATTTTTCTATATCCAGCCTCCAGGGCTGGAATGCCAGGACCAGACCGTCGTGATTGACACCCACACTAACCCTCCGGTGGGAGAACCATTACTGCTAACCAACTAACCCCAAAACTAAACATTTAAAGATATGGAAGCAGGTTTAAATGAAGAAATAAAGTGGAGTTCCATATACTCCGAAAGTCTGACAATTCGTTACTAAAACATTGCGGAAAACACCCCTAAAATCTGAAAGTCAATGTACCAAAACATCTAAAGTTCAACAAGTTTAAGGAAAATGGGTACAACCCAAACTAAACATACAAGTAAGTCTGACTAGAAAGTCTAAGTTCGAAAAGAGTGGACTAAAACATAGAGAACCCATGACAGCCTGAAAGAACTAGTTCACCCTTGAATCCGATCTTGCTCACGGATCTCCTAAACGAGGTCTATCCGTAGCCGCCTGAAGATGCCCTGTACTCAACAAAGAAGGAGCAAATGCACTATTAGTACACAACCACAGTGTACTGGTAGGATCACGCGGCTATTCTAGTAAGTGAAACATGTATAAAAGCAGTCACAACATAGTAAACACGCATATACCGAACATATACAATATCAGTTATCATTTCAGGAGCAATGTACCATTCCACATTCTCAATAATACACATATATGACAAGTCAATGGTCCTCTAATGGAACCCATACCCAAACTGTTAGTGTGCCGGATCATGACACCCGATCCAAGTTAGTGTGTCGGAACGTGACACCCATTCCAATATGTATGTCGGTACGTGACATCTGATCCCAGTTAGCGTGTCAGCACGTGACACCCAATCCATTCAACATGCCACAATCACAATCACAATGTACATTCTTATAATCATACAATCAAGTGTTGATTCATGGCTTACCATAGTTCATTCATACTCATTTGCATTAGGTGTGATCAATAGTGCAACATTCACATATATACATGCATTACAATGAAGCAATTACTAACATACATCACACAAACATGAAATCAAACCATCACCTACCTCGAAACCAAGCTTGAATCCTCCTAAGACACTTGAGTCTTCCCTTTTCGGATTCTTTCCGCTTGTTCTTGGTTTACAAACGCATAATTTCTCACAAAGATCAATAATTAAGGTCTAATTTACCCGAATTATAACAAACCCAATAACCCAAGACCAAACCCATGATCCTAAGGTGTAGCTAGGGCTTTTTTCCACCATCAACTTCAGGCCAAAACCCTCCCCCAACGATAAATACCCATAAATTTACGTTCTACAGATCAAAAAATGAATTTAGGGAGTAAAATTCTTACCTTTAGCACCAAAAGTCTTGGAAACTATCAAGAAATCTCTTGGGGTCGTCTCCTAACTCTTAAGAACGAAGTTTGCAGAATAATGACGTTTCTGGGGTTTATTTCCGACTAAAGTCGTGTTTGTCCCTCTGTGACGGGCCCTATCCCTCTACAGCAGTCCCACCCTAGCGGGATAATTTCCACCCTGGCGGCTTGCACAGAAACAGTGAGTCGAAATTTGAGTTCCAAACTCCATTTCACAACACACCTTCAAAAACTACTCGTTCACGCTAAAATCAGTTTCAGGAGTTCTACTCGCCCGAATTCGATTCCGTAAAGTTGTACGGGTTCCTTAACATCTTAGCTATCTACTCATGTGATTAAAATCATAATTAGATCTCTCATTCATTACCAGATTTCCTAGACCTCTCATGACTCCGATTTCATCTAAATCTGGCCCAAGCTAGGAATTCCCAAGTTACTACTCAAAAGTTTTCTGACCCCAATTCTTTCACCATTGGTTTTTCCCTAACGACAGAATCAGGTCGTTACATGGAATTATTGACCTCTGGTTAAGAAAAAAGTTATTTCATCCACTGCACCACACTGCACCACATCTGTTGGTGGTGTGTGTTAGTATTTTAAATGGAGAGCCACAAATGACATAATATAGAGATGTATTTTTTTAACTTGATTTCAGCTGATATTTATAATCTTCAATTTTGAGTTTGCACAAGTAGACGCTTAAATTATTTGTATAAAGTTGAAATGAGTTATACAAGCGTCTAACGTGGTACTTCGCGTGAGATATACTCAAACTTATTAGTATATGACACATAAGATAGTATATCTACCTCTTCAACTTTATACAAATTTCAGTACAATTAAAATTTAAAGGACATAAATATCAATTAAGATCAAGTTAAATAATACGTTTATGTACTATGCAGCTAAGAATAGTACAAATAAACTTATCTTTTTGATCTATTTTAATTCACTTATAACTCATTTCACACTCATTAAAAATAATAATAAACGTAAAAATAGTTTATAAAGTTACTCCTTTTTAATGAAAGAAAATTGTTTGTTTACTCTTAATATAATACCATGCATTCTTTTTAATCATTAAAAAGATAATTTAAAATAATCACAAAAGTATAATAACTGAAAATAGTCTTGAAGTTCGATTCTAAAGTGACAATTATTTTAAATTAAAATGACAGCTAAGATATTACAAAGAGAGTAACACTTCTTCTATTTCAGTTAATGTGTTATAACTTTAATTTCAAAAAATAATATTTTAATTAAAATGAAATTTGACCATTATCACATAAAGTAAAATGAAAGAAATAATACACTCATATATAATAAGTACATATACTATTATACAATCAATATTAAAAAACAATACTAGTGATAACAATAACTTTACAAAAATATAAATAACAAACTTTAAATCATGTAGGTGAAAAATATACCCAACATATACAACAAATCACGATCAAAAACCCCGTGAGAGAATAGTCCAAAAAAAAAAAAGACAGTTAATAAATAATTAATTATCATTAATATAATAAATTAATAAACAAAGAATGATTAGATTCCTTCTAATAAAAATTTCTCCAATAAGAAAACCTCGGATCGACACATCGTAGTGTGTAAATAATTTTTTTGAAGTGTTATTAGTACTAATAAAAATGATTATATTTTTATATAACCGACAATGAAGAAAATCATATAACATTGTACATTAATGTACTTTAATCAATTATATTTATGTTATTTATTTTATTATGTGGGCTATCGCATTATGATTACTATATGCATATAATCTAAAAAAAAAAGTTATTATATGTTGACGGTGTAAGGAGATTAAATTTATGTAATTAATTATATTATATAAATTGAATTAAATGAAATAATATTTAATGAAGGACACAAGATTATACAATATATTTTAGGTCAGGCTAATTGTATAAAAGACTGATCAGATCCTAAAACAACAACTATTTTTTTTTTCTTTTTGTCTTTTTACAAAATGGGTGTAGCTTATAAAATGGAGAGTTTCTTCTTTATAATTAATATAATAAATTAATAAACAAAGAATGATTAGATTCCTTCTAATAAAAATTTCTCCAATAAGAAAACCTCGGATCGGCACATCGTTGTGTGTAAATAATTTTTTTGAAGTGTTATTAGTACTAATAAAAATGATTATATTTTTATATAACCGACAATGAAGAAAATCATATAACATTGTACATTAATGTACTTTAATCAATTATATTTATGTTATTTATTTTATTATGTGGGCTATCGAATTATGATTACTATATGCATTTAATCTAAAAAAAAAAATTATTATATGTTGACGGTGTAAGGAGATTAAATTTATGTAATTAATTATATTATATAAATTGAAATAAATGAAATAATATTTAATGAAGGACACAAGATTATACAATATATTTTAGGTCAGGCTAATTGTATAAAAGACTGATCAGATCCTAAAACAACAACTATTTTTTTTTTCTTTTTGTCTTTTTACAAAATGGGTGTAGCTTATAAAATGGAGAGTTTCTTCTTTAAAATAATAATTAGTATATTCTCCTAATTAATTGAAAACATTTATTATATAATCTAAACTAAATTTAGTCTGGAAACAAAATCTTGAATCTAGCTGGTTTGATGGTGATGGATCTACATTAGAAATTTAATTAATTTTCTTATTGAGAGCTTTATGAAGATTCCATTTCTAATTAAACCTAATACAATATAGCACAATCAACATTATAATATATATGGTATTTAGTATAATATTTTAAATGAGTTCTGAGACAAATAAGGTGTACGCAATCTTACTTCTATCTTTATAAGATAGCAAGATTATTTATGATAAATACTCAATTCTAGAAAATTGTATTTTAGAACAAGTTTGAAATGCAATATACTCCCTCTAGTCCAACATAAATGAAAGCACACCCATAAAAAAGATAGTAAAAGTAGAGATAATTACTATTTGAGATTTAAAAGTAGTTGAAAATTCCATTAAAAAAAAGTAATCTTGGAAAATGATGATTAATAGATTCTTAAACTTACAACACTAACATATTTAATGTAATTTCATAAATAGATCTGGCGAAAATAGAGTGTATGCATATCTTACCTTTATCAATGGAGATTATTTCCGAAAGACTCTCGACATATTCTTGAATTTTGAAAAAATTATTCATTTCGAATCATATAAAAAGGGACATTTTCAAAAATATATAGTCTAATTTAGTCATATTTTGCACTACACTCACATAGCCTATTTTTTTCTCAACAATGCTTATATAACATTATACACTTACTATGCATAATTATATAAATTTGTATAAATATATATTATAGTGTATATGTGATGTATATGCATTTTTTTGAGTCCGAAATCAAAAAGACCACTTTTCCCCTTCAAAATGCATAAACGGCCAATCAATTTTTTTTAAAAACTAAATTGATAGATAAATCATACAAGGGACTTTAAAAGATAACATCAAGAGATATTGCTATAATAAGTAAATACTTTGCCCCAAAAAAGTAAGAGAAGAAAAAAAAAGTAGTTCTTTTGTTACAAGAAAATATAACATGATCGATCCATTTGCTTGAAATATATATAAAATTGGTCGTGTATACATTGAATATACTACTATATATACACATGGGGACCAAATTGTCTGTTGATGGAGACTAATAGAGCCAGCATTTTCAAACTTGGTTCCACAATTGATTATTATTTTTTATCTTTCAGCATCCGATATTTGTATTGAAATTCGATTAATTCGAATTTACATTGTGTAGGGCTCCAGTCAAGGGAAAACTCTCCCTATCAAAAAAAATTCCACACTCAAAACTTAAAGCCTCAAAATCAAGACTTATAATTAAGGATAAAGCAACTCGATTGTTTTTATTTAAAAAAAGATATGAATTTGAGCAAAATATCATGTGCCTAACACAAGGCTACAGCTAAGATAACACCAAATATATACATCAAATATGAAAAACTAGATTTGAAATTTAAAAAATTATAAATTTTTATAATAATTCTTTTATTAATATTGTATAATAATAACAATAATATTCACAATCAAATATTTATAAAAAATATAATAAATTTTGTAATACAGTTATATTATAAAACGTAAGCGAAAGCTACTAAATTTCTATAAATCAATATATTTTATTCTAAATCTACCATTGCATGCCAAAGGTTTTGGTGTGGGTATGTAATAAGTATCTATGCGATAAAAATATCGAATTTAAATCCCGAAAACAAAATTACCTTTACACTTCACCTCAAAATGTGATTTTCAACGAAAATTTGAATGGTTGAGTTTCAAAATGAATATTGAATATCGAATATTGAATAGCAAGCGAAAAGATAATTTTTAAAAATATGAATTAAGCATGATAATGTTGAACATTCTGAATAGGTGGGGTGGGGTGGTGGGGTGGGGTGGTTTGTGTATTTCTATAATTTTCCACCAGCTCAGGTACCAATGATTGACTTTTAATTAGTTGGCATATATAGGATAAAAAATAGAAGTTAAACATGTACGTTTATTCTTGATTATTCCTCTAGCTTGGGACTAATTCCTAGCTAGCTATCACTAAATTATTTTTAAAGTGTGGTTGCTTAAATATTTTTTTATTTAAAATTCTTTTTTAAAATTGGATGCTCAATCAATATCTTATATATTATTGAATTATTAATTTATAATATAAAAATAAATGTTTCAATTAAAATTCAATGGATATATATTCAAGCATTCATTAATGTAGGTCCGTCACTGATTAATTCAATTTATGAAAAGGAAACGAGGAGCTAAGCCCATCTTTTGCATAAATATATCTTGCTCATGTAAAAAGGATATTTAGAGAAAATTAAGTGATTTTTCAATTATAAAAATTAATTTGATTATTTTTATGTGATTATACTACAAGTTGAAGGGATTATACATTATTTTATAATACTCAAATTAATTTGAGAACAAATTAAAAGGAAAAATAGAAAAAAATGATAGATGTTTTGCTATTTATAGTCTGTTTAGATAAACTTATAATTTTTTGATTGATATAAAAATGTTTTAAAATTATTTCGATTTAAAAATAAAATAAATAGACTCAAACACGCTCTTTTAGTCCTTTCTTCAGTACATTCATTCTGCATGCGCATGCAAAGATGTTACGTGCTGGCCCTGCTTATTAGGACTTCTGTCACCATCATAAACCTACTACTCACATGGATTTAAGATAATCTTAGTAAGTCAATTATTTGTGATGGATTCAGTTTACACAAAAAAATTTAACATAAACCTATACATGAGGGATTCGAGCCATTAGTGAGATACCACTCTGAAAAGATTAGCACTCGATCTAACCTTGTATCAGGACCTACGAGTTAAAAGGACAGTAATTTCTATATATGAAGCATAGGCCTTTCAAATGGTAATAGAGGCGTGCAAGGAATTTTAGTGGGTCGAACATAGATTGGTCCACATATGCAAATGCAAAAGGGGGATTGGCTTCATGATCCACCTATTGAGCAAGGATGAAAGTCGGTCATAGTGATTCAACAGTGCTGAGTGAAAGGATTAATGTCGCTCAATGATAAAAGTTACTTTAGGGGATAATAGATTGATCTTCACCAAGAACTCACCCAACGGAAAAATTTGACACGTTGATGTTATTGGCTCCTCGCCACATGGATTTGTAATATTTTCTAAGGGTTGAATTGTTCAACCTACCAATTAAAGTGATACATAAGCTAGGTTCAGAACGTCATGGGATATTTTGATCCATTCAATTAAAAATACTATCAAGGAAAAGATGAATCTATAGTTCTCTTGAAAACATAATGGATCCAATTGACAAAGGTTAGATGGATGTCTAATCACTTTTTTTATGAGAATGATTAGTATCTTCCATCCATAAAAAATAAAGCATTTATTTAGAATAGCCTAAGCTAGTCTTTCTTATCAATAGTCATTTGCATTGCTTGTGATGGTACTCTTTCTTAATCATGCTTTTTCTTGCACGTTGTCTTGCTTATATGTTGGCTTAAATTTATATAGTTTAAGTCTTTAATAGTTTGACATATTATAAGATCTTTTTAGTTTTCATATATACTTCATAACTTTTTCATTTATGGATTGAGTTCTTTTCATATTACTTTGGGTGGACATCAAATGTGGTTTGAGAACTAATATTAGGTGAAGCCAATGACTAGATATTTTTAGATTTACGGGTCCATTGGCCCGTTTTCTTAGGTAAGCATAGAAAATTTATATTCGAACGTTCCACGAAACCTTAACAAATAAAGAGATAAAAGGCTCGTCGGTAAATATTACCAACCGATTTTAATTTGTTGGTAAACTTACCAACCAAAAATCAGTTGGTAAACACCCAAAGATGTTGTTACAAAATTTTGAAACATGGCCCTGAAATTTCCGTTGGTAAATTCACCAACTAATTTTTTGTTAGTATATCGTTAGTACCTTTACTAACGAATTGAAAAAGAGTTAGTAAATTTTTGTCGTCATTATTCGATTCCGTTGGTAATACGTTAGTAATTATAGTAACAAATGTCTGATAGTAAACTTTTCAAGATACATTGGTAATTGGTTGACAATTTTAGTAACAGAAAATTTATGTTGGTAATTTACCAATAAATTTTAAATACTTTTTTTTTTTGGTTTCCCATCCGGTGTCCGGTACCCACAATGGAGCCCGACTAAATCCGAATTCACGCTTTTTTTTGGTTTCCCATCCGGTGTCCGGTACCCATATTGGAGCCCGACTAAATCCAAATTCACATCGGGAAGTCCCACATTGGGATGTAAAACGCTCCCTAACAAAGGCGACTCCGTACCCAAGAGGAATCGAACCCAAGACCTCTTGGTTAAGGATGAAGGAGTACTTACCACTCCACCACAACCCTTGTTGGTAATAAATTTTAAATGCGTTAGTATGATTATTTGTTTTTCTAATAAATTTACTAATTGATTGTTAGTTTGTTGGTAATATATCATTCAAGTTCAATGTTAGGTTAGTAATTGATTGACAATATGTTCAAAATATTATTAACTGAATGATTATTTAATAGTAAAATATTCATTAATTTATTGCATTTAAAAATCTAAGAGCACGAATATAAATCCAAAAATGTTAATATCAATTTTATAAATCATATTTGAATGAAACAATGCAAAATCTATGATAACAAGTTAAATTAATCTCACTATGACACATATCATTATATCATGATGTGTTTGTAAATGTATGTAGTGTACAAGTTGACAATGTTAAGCAAAGTCAAATTTTGGCCAAAAGTTAAAAATTAAACTGCCTAATGGTACAAACTGAATATGAAAACCTCAAAATCCAAACCAACCATCCTATTAGACGAAAAAGACCTTCCAGAGCTAACCGCGCTAATGAAATTCAAATTTCAGCATGTTTCCCAAAAAAATTGACCTAATTCAAATTTTAGCCAAAAGTTAAAAGTTAAAATGCTTAACGATACAAACTGAAAATAAAGTCTCAAAACCCGAACCAACCATCCTATGAGACCAAAGTTGAACTTATATGGCTAACCGCGATGACAAAATTTCAATTCGAGCACGATTACCAAAAATATTGACGAAAGTGAAATATTGGCCAAAACTTAAAAGTTATAATGCCTAACGGCACAAACTAAAAACGGAAGCCTCAAAACCCGAACCTTCTATCTTATTACATAAAAAATGACCTTCCGCATCTAACTGCGCTGACGAAATTCTCATCTGAGCACGTTTATCAAATATATTGACCGAAGTTAAATTTTGGCTAAAATTTATAAGTTAAAACACCTAACGGCACACACTAAAAATGAAAGCCTCAAAACCCGAATCAACCACCCTAATAGATAAAAATGACCTTTGGAGTTAATTATGCTGACGGAATTCTCATCTGAGCTCGTTCACAAAAATATTGACCAAAGTCAAATTTTGACCAAAACATAAGATTTAAAACACCTAATGGCACAAACAAAAAATGGAAGCCTCAAAACTTGAACCAACCTTCCTGTTATATAAAAAGTGACCTTTTGAAGCTAATGACACTGACAGAGTTCTAATCTGAGCACGCATTTACATAAAATATTGACCAAAGTCAACTTTTGGCTAAAATTTAAGGGAAAATGCATAAGTACCCCCCCAGCCTATGCCCAAAATCCCTGAGACACACCTAACCTTTACTAAGGTCCTATTACTCCCCCCGAACTTATTTTTTAATTAATTGTCTACCCCTTTTCGACCTACGTGGCACTATCCTTGAAAAAATTGTCAACACGTGCTGGGCCCACAAGATAGTGCCATGTACGCCGAAAAGGGGTAGAAAATTATATATAAAATAAGTTCGGGGGGGTAATAGGACCTTAGTAAAGGTTAGGTGTGTCTCAGGGATTTTGGGCATAGGCTGGAGGGGGGGGGGGAGGGGTACTTATGCATTTTCCCAAAATTTTAAAGTTAAAACGCCTAACGACACAAACTGTATATGAAAGCCTCAACACTAGACGCCGATTTACCAAAAAATTTAACTTCAATTGGTAAATTTACCAACTAGTCAAATATAAGTTAGTAATTAATAATTTACCAATAAATTTTATCCCAGTTGGTAATAGTTACTATTCAACTAAACATTCATATGTAATATTACCAACTAATAATTAATATGTTGGTAAATTTTACTAATGGATTAATGATCGGTTGGTATATTACCAACTATTTTAATGTGTTAGTAATTTACTAACTACAATCTTTATTCGTCGGCAAAATTTCCAACTAATTGGATATTGGTTGGCAAGTTTACCAATAAATTACATTTCGTTACTAATTTACCAACACATTTATATGTGGTTGGTAAATTTAGCAACACAATCTTGCCTTTGGTAAATGTTTGGTTAGTAATTCATTGGTAATATGTTAATAAATTATATAAGCAATTTTTTTGTCATATTTATCAACCGATATATACTTCGTTGGTAATATTACCAACAAAGGTGTGCGAGTAATATTTCAGTTGGTAATCCATAGATAGAATGTTGCTAAATTTGGCGCCATTTTTTCCCGTCGTATTTACCAACTAAAATACTTAGTTAGTAAGATTTTGATTGGTAATCTGTTAGACTTTCGTTGTTAAGTTTTAAAATATAATTCGGTTAGAAATATGTTGGTAATTTGTTAGTAGAATACTAACCAACTTAAGTTGTTAGTAAAATCTGTTGGCAATTTGGGGTTTTTTGTAGAACTATTCCTAACAATTGAGATGGTCTTTTTCATTTATGGAAAAAAATTGAAAGATTCCCGAACCGAATAACCTTACATGTATTGTAATATATTTTATATATTAACAGTATGTTAAATTTAATATATAAATATATTTTATAATAATTTTTAAATATAAATATAACCTAGGTTCTAGGCCTCTATAGTGACAAGAAAACTTTGGGTCTTTGCTCTTTAATTAACCTTTACTTAATTAAGTTTAAAACTAAAATATATTGTAATAGATAGTCTATCAAACAATACAACAAAAACCTATGCAAACACTCTTATTAAATATTTAAGATCAAACAATACGGAAACAATGCTTTACATTCTTTCTTCTTGATAAGAATTAAAGTGCTTCTTCAAGAACATATTTGCGAAAGAAATATTTTAATAGTAGTATATTTTGAGGTGATATTTTAAAAGTATAAAATAAAAATAAAAATTAACCGAACCGTGGAAGAGAAACCGATATGATTGAGATGGTTTCAAAAAATCTAATTTTGGTTATATATTATAAAATAACCGAAAACTCAAAATGATATAATTTTTATAAAATAACCAACCGAACAGTACCATTGACACCCCGAGGGTCAAGTATATTGGGTTTTCTTCTTTTTAACATAATGAGTGACAATGAGATTCATGAATTTTAGAATCTCTATTTGCTCTAATATCATATTGAAGTGTGTAGCTATTTCATCTAAAAACTTAAGCTATTACAAAAAGCACGCATTTATTGTTAAGTTATATTCTCAACGAGGCCTATACGCTTGATATTTACTAAAAAGACAGAGCCAAAATATACTTGTCTGGACAATTTTTCAAAATCAGCTTAGGAGCAAATGCATCCCTTTAACTTCGTGATGTACCACTTATTTATACCCTTAACAAGGGGTATATCCATTTAAATTACAAAATTATGGTGTATATTTGCATTTAATTTTCTCTTAAAAAATATTATTTTCAAAAAGTACGTACTTTTTATAAAAAAAATACTTTTGATGAGAAAGAATTTGTATTTGGTCAATATATTTAAAAAACACTTTTTTGATATTTTTTCTCTTAGCTGTGTTAGAGCACTTCTCTCCAACTTCCAAGGTTGATACCCTTCCCACCAATACTTTTTTTTTTTTGGTTTTTTTTCGATATTTTTTTCTCTTGATAGTGTTGGAGCACTTCTCTCCAACTTCCAAGGTTGATGCCCTTCCCAGTTGAGAAGAATTGGAATTGGGGACGCCTTTAAAACTTAATTTAACCAATAGCCACCTAATTTCTTTTTGAGTTAATTTGTAGGGTTACGGATAGAAAAAGGGGAAAAGTGGGGTTGGCTTGTGGTGTCATGGGCCTTTTCAACATTATAAGAACTTGGGATAAAAACACAAGTATAAAATACTTCAACATTAAATAAATTCATCCCTCCATAATAAAAAATTAAAAACTACAATCCAAGTATAAAAAAATATTTAATAATATTAGGTATATGCATTTTCCGAGGAAACCTCAGAACCTTTCAGAGAACTTTTCCTCCACTTCTCCTCTTTCAACTCTTCGTCTTCTCCATAAACCCTCTTTACAAAATCATCAACCTCCATAAAAAATTGATCATTCTCCAACAAAACTTCCATCTTCCTATAATCGTTCTTGAAAAACGAAGTGAAGTTTATTTTGTTTTTCATCTTCTTCCTCTCAAGTAAGTTTAATCGTGTTTTCAATAAGTTTTAGCCTATTTGATGTTTTTATTGCGATAGTGTAGCGATGTTTAGATTTTTGCTTAAAGTTCTCAAAATCTGACCCGTTTTAGTTCATGGTCTTTATTCGGAATCATTATTGACGTATAGCTTTAGATAATGCGTAGAAATTTTTGATTTTTTATGTTTATCTGGCCTATCGATTTGAAAGTTTTTATTGTATTTTGGTTGACTATAATGGTGTTTCCCTGGTGTTTACGTCAATGGCATTGTCGAGTTTTGTTGGAAATGGTACTTTTTTCATATTTTTTTAGCATTAATCTGTTTGTATTAATAGACTACTTGTCGATATTTTGATATGAAATTTATGTTTTTGAATATAATACAGTATGACTCCTAAAATTAGAGGCGACATTGTTAAAAAAACAGTTTCTAAGCCTTCTAAAAACAAGAAAAGAAAGGCTGGAGAAGTTTGAAGATCTTCAAAAAAGAAAAAAATTGTAGTTGAAGAACCTAAGTCTAACACAGATTCTGATATGATGGCTGAAATCGACAACTATGAGGACAGTAGTGCCCAGGCTACTAATGATGTTGAGTCTAGTGAAGAAAATACTGATAGTGGAGATGAGTCGAGTAGTAGAGGCAGCCGAGGTACTGGAGAAGAGGATGGTGATCCCCTGTCCTTGCCAACTTGTGCAAGAGTGATCTCTGGTAAGTCCTATAATCTAACTACATGTATGGATGAGTTAGGATCTTTTCCAGCCAAAATTTCTGTGAGAGCAAGAATGACTCTTTATCGTAATTTTAGAAATGCTTTAGTTCAAGAAAAAAATTATAATGACTTTAAAGATACTTGTTTTGGACATTTAAGACATATTCCAGAACATTACAAGTTCAATGGACAAATGGTCCATTATATGTTGTTGCGTCGTGTAAAAAATGATAAAGAATTGCATGAGATGTGGTTTTGTGTGAATGATAAGCCTGCTTGATTTGGCTTAAAAGAGTTTGCATTGATTACAGGGCTGAATTGCTCAACATACCCCCGTGATGCAAAAATGAAGAAAGTGCTTCAGAAAGGTGAGAAATTTTACTATAAAGTGACCAAGAATAAGAATATCAGTGGTAGAAAGTTGTTAAGTTTGATTAAGGGTACCAGATTGAATAAGAAGCAGAAGTTGAAGTGCTCTTTAGTTTGGTTCGTCCACTCGATGTTGCTTGTCCACGATCAATCTAAGATTGTGGATCCAAACCACATTAAGATGGTCGATGATTTAGATCTTTTCAAGAGTTATTCGTGGGGCAAAGAGTGTTTTGATTTAACAGTGAAGTATTTGAAGAACAAAATTAATTTAAAGAAACAAAGTGAAGTGTACAAGGAAAGAAGGAATGCATCGTATGCTTTGTATGGCTTCCCCTGGGCATTTCTGATAATTTTTATCAATTATGGACTTGATTAATATTACACTATTATATATTTATATAGTATTTCATAGTCTCTGTTTATTTATTTGTTATTTTATTAATTTCAGGTTTGGATATATGAGGCTTTTCCTCATCTTGGTAATTATGCAAAGAAGTCCTTGGATTCTCCTCTGTCAATTCCCCATTTACTTAGATGGCACACGGCAAAGAGCGATTACATTGTCGAAGGTGATCCATTTAAGTACAAAGGGAGAAGTACAAAAGTATAAACTTATTTATTATTATCTAGCAATACTTGTAAATTAGTGAAGGTCTTGTACTATTTATATTTTTTTTTTGTAGGTTGTGCATCCATACCTCGTACCTATTGTCCATGAGACAAAATAAAATTATATGGCAACATTAAAGCCGTATACGGACAATGTGAAGGACACAATTATTGATGCCTTAAAGGCCAATTTGAAAGGTGTCATTGTCCTCATTTCTACAGTAGAGAACCAGGAGGATGAAATATTGGGTGAGAAGAATTCCAACCAACTTGGTGAGAATTCTGTTTCGAGTGGACAGAAAAATAAAGATGATAATTTGTGTAAGCGTGTTGCATTCCTTGAACTATCAATGATGAAAGTTGTTGCTTTCATATGAGATGAGAAATTGAGGAGAGCTCAAAACAACAAGAAAAAAGAAGGTAGACTAATTTATATACTATTTGTATGAAATTATTTATTTGTAAGAATGCTAAACCATTGATCTTGCAGCAACAGTTGATAGAGATGAAGACTATACAACACCAATAATTGATGAAGATGGTGCTGAAGTTGATGTTGATGAAATACTTCCATTAGCAATAATCGATGAAGATCTGGTTCCAATTGACGAGTACTTTGCAGAAGAAGTTAATGAACAAGAAGAGGAGAAGATAGCAGAAAAAGATGAAGAAAGAGAAGAGGACAAACTGCAAGAGAACGAAGAAGAAATTGAAGAGAAGAAACAAGAAGAAAAAGAAGAGGAGCAGATCGAAGAGAACGAAGAAGAACAAAAAGAAGAGGAGAAGATCGAAGAGAACAAAGAACAAGAAAAAGAAGAGGAGCAGATTGAATTGTAGGAAGAAGAAAAAGAACAGGAGAAGCTGGAAGATAAAGTAGATGAAGGCAGTGATGGAAATTCAGTGGACGTGATGGGTATAATACATTGGGGGTGGAGATAATGATGTATGAGAAAGAGTTGTAGTTATACAATGAATATCTTCAAACTAATGTGTGAAGAATGCACAAGTATGAATGAGGATAATTATGTGTGGTTATACAATCAACCTTTACAACATAAGCATGTGATCATGTATGAGTCCATATAAATTGGGGTGGAAATCAACAATGTGTGGTTGAACAAGTGACATCCTCACAACATACTTATGTTTTTTCAAACATTGTTCTAAGGATGTTGATTGTATAACCTCAACTCTTCCTCGTACATCACTAATCACCACACCCAATTTATGTGGACTCTTACATGATCATATGACTTGTTTAAACTTATTTAATTGGATAAATTTCAAATATATAATTTATTATTAATTAATTGCTGTCTTTTTTAAATTCTACTAGTTTTGGTCTATATATAAGTGTCAGATTCTAGTTGGTGAAGTATCGATAATGCGTTAACATAGATATAAACCCGAATACACCTTACTAATGTCAGAGTGTAAATCTCATATGTCATACATACACCTTACACATATAGATGTATCGATTGTATAAAGGGTTTATATATTTTGACAACCAGTAAATATTTAGATATACAAATTTTACAACGGTAAAAAAAGTTCAAATTGCTACTTTTTTTAATGGTAACATCTATATTTTTGACAATTCATTAAGGATTCGTTTGGTAGAGTGTATATGCAAATAATGCTTGTATTAGTTATAGTTGAATCATTTAAACTTAGATTATTTCTTAAGCATTGTTTGATTTGGTGCATTAAAAATAATCACAAATACCATTCTAATTCATTCTAATTCTAATTTTTAATCATATTCTAATTCATGCATTAGAATCATATTCTATTAATAATTTTCATATATTAATAACACACAGATAGACAGTGTACAAAATATGTCATCTTTTGATTGATCTATATTAGATCATGAGTAATTACGATAATAGATGACAATAAATTGACCAAAATGCTAGCAGTTGCTTGATTACAGTAGCAAAAACAAGCAGAAGCTTGATTACAGTAGCAAAAAACAAAAGTAGCTTCATTACAAAAACAAATTAAATCAAGCTTGTTTAAGATTTGTTGTTGTTCACACATGTAGTTCTCTTGTGTCCGATTCCCTTACAAATTGAACATTTGTTCCTTCTCTTGCTCTTGAAATTTTCACTGATGCCTTTGACACTTATTTTCTTTTTCTTCCAAGCTTGATATCGACAAGAGGCGGAAGAATCTTCACATTAAGCAATTCTTCTGGAACACACCATTTCGACTCGAGAGGGATAATATTAATAGAATTCATGTATGCAAGAAGGTACGCTTCAACTTTATACAAATGCGAAGAGTACTTATAGATGCTCATACCATACTCATTGACATGCTTCGATCGCAAAGCGGCCATCGCGTGAGCACAGGGTCTCTTGATCAAGTCATATTCTCTACATGAACATGACTTTTCCAGTAGGTCCACATAGGCAGTAACACCCACACCAAACATGGTAAATTGATTGTCGTCCCCAGTTACATTCTCCACATATAAGGAGTTACCCTGGATCATTTTTTTCTTGCAATTTTTTCCGCAGCCGGCACCATTTGATTACCCATTGATTTAAGGATATATGCATGCCTCTCCCTAAAAAATTCTCCAAACCTCTTAGCAATCGAATTAAATATAGATGCCACGAGATACTCTCTTTCGTCTATCAACATAACATTGAGTGACTTGGCGATATTTATGGTCATCACCTCATATCTATTGCCAGGAAAATGTGCCCTACTCCACTTCTCAAAACCAATATCATGCTCAAGGACGACGGCTGCCGCGGGACATTTGTTTTTGAATTCTCTACAAAATGATTGTCAAACTCCTCCAAAGAATAAGCCTTTGCTGCATTGTAGTAAAGATAAAGGTAATCTCCACAATGATGATTTATGCAGAGATTTTCACCGAGGTGCCTCATACAATATCCGTGGTGAGCATGATTGTAAATGTTCATAATACCATTGGCGATACTCTTGTGTCTATCAGAGATAAAACACAAATCTGGTTCATCGACCATAATCTCCTTCAAATTCTCAAAGAAGAATGTCCAAGATGCATCATTTTCATTGTCCACGACACAAAAGGCAATTGGATAAACATGATTCTCCGTATCTTGTGCAACAACGCTCAACAACACGCCTTTATATTTACCATATAAATGAGTGTCATCAACCGCAATCATCTTTCTCATGTGGGCAAATCCCTTAATGCAAGCACCAAAGGCCAAGAAATAATACATGAACCTATGACTATCCTCGTTTACCATGAGACAATAACTAGAACCAACATTAAGTGTCTCTAACATGTAGGAAAAAGCCGGTAAGCATGAATATCTATTCTTCGTTGTCCCTCAAACCATTTCCTTAGCAACCACACCACCCTTCCAACATTTCCAATAGCTTGGACTACAATGAAAAAAATTAAACATAGCTCTTTGAATCTCTTTAACATTTGGACCCTTTCCATCATGATACAAATTTACACAAAGTGAAGCAATGACTTTGATTGAAATCTTGTTATGGCTACTGTTGGCATGTTCAACGCCATAACTATGTTCGCCAATGTACTTATAGATACAAAATCTTTCCGAACACTCATATTTCCTCGCCCGCAACATCCATGCACAATTTCAATACACATTTCACCTTTAAGTATTTAGTACAACTCTTCACAGTAGCAAAATCAAAAGACTTTTTTGCCGCCGCTTCGGCTAATAACAATTGCAACTCATTCTTGTTTCTGAAAGTTTGGTTTATACATAAATTAGTTCCATCAGAGAAGGAATGGTTAGATTGTGATCCCAATTCCTTTTGTACCTACATTTCTTCACAACATTCGGGTTCAGGATCTTCTGCATCTACTGGCTGATTTTCCACATTAGCTGGATCATCATGTATATTCATTGAATGATCACCCAAACTTTCATTTGAATTATCACCCAAGCTCTCATTTGAATGATCACCCAATCTTTCATTTCCAATCGAATCATTGTCGCCGTTAAATGAATTTGTTGGTTCAATTGGAGGCCTCAAATTAACGTTTATCCTCAATGTATGCCTAGAGCCATCAATACCAATATCTAACATGTACAAGCTCACATTCCTATATTTTTTTATGAATGTGGGATGTATTTTCTGCTCCCATTCATTTGATAGCTAATCACCAAGTCATTTGGCTCGCAAGTTAACTCACCGGCCTTAATTACGCTTGCAATCATATCGTCATATGAACCATTGCGACGCAACGCAATGGGCACTGTCGTTTTACTAAAAGATTTCCAATTCCAGCTTTTGGGAGTCTCCTCCCATACTCCCATATAATCACCACCAGCAACAACAAATTCAGTTACTGCCATTATCGACTACAAAGATATATACTAGATTACAGTATCAGTCGTTAACGATCGATGAAGTCTGATATCCGTACAAAAAACGCGACTGAATGAGATCGTGGCTCAAAATACAGCTCCTGCAATGGCGAAACATATTTTTAATGCTTTTAAACAACTAAAATGTTTCTATAATGAGTTATCAAGTGTTTATTATACAAGATTTCTCGAATTTCTAAAATGGCGGGAAAATCATTTTGAAGCTTGGTTTTTGAAATAAAATGGAGTAAACATGACTCTGGAGTATGAGATGATGATGATTTTACCTTGAGAATGGATATTTTGGCCGGATTACTCACAGAAATCGTCAGTTTCGACAGCAGCAAAACAAGTTGCTCTTCTTTCCCGTTTGTTTGGCTTTTTTGTTTTTTTCTAATATAATTTTTAAGAAATGCAAATAGATATATATTATTCCAAATTAGTTGGAAAAGAAGGAGGGACCAAAATGGAGATATTAAAACTTAGTGAAGTCTTTTGTATGTGCCAATTAGGGCATGTGGATGATGTCATTAATAGTGGGTATACCACAAATTATTCAAGACTGTTGTCTTAATGTTCAATTAACTTTGGAGAGTGGCTATTTTGCTAACTCCCCCTTCCCAGTTCCTACCAACACCTTTTTCTTTTTATTTTATTTTTTCGATATTTTTTCTCTTGGTTGTGTTGGAGCACTTCTCTCCAACTTCCAAGGTTGATGCCCTTCCCACCAACACCTTTTCTTTTTGTTTTTTTTTGATATTTTTTCTCTTAGTTGTGTTGGAGCACTTCTCTCCAACTTCCAAGGTTGATACCCTTCCCACCAATGCCCTTTCTTTTTGTTTTTTTTTTCAATATTTTTTATGTTGGTTGTGTTGGAGTACTTCTCTCCAACTTTCAAGGTTGATGCCCAAAAACAACTTCTGGTACTCTCTAATAATAAAAACACCTATTTTTCCACAAAGACTTGGCCAAACACTTAACTTTTTGAAAGATAAACATTTTTTTTTAAAAAGGGAAAATAAAATGTATCCAATTGATTTTCTTTCCTTTTATTTCTCAAATCAAGCTCCACATTCAACTAATTTTACTCCTTATACGTGAAAAAGAAGAAAAAAAACTCTCATTACCCACTTTCCCATATTTCTAGGTTTTTACCCCAATTTCTTCCTTTCTCTCTATTGAGTTATTCACCATTGTTTTCTCCTTTTCTTGTCTCTCTCTTGAGTATTTCACCATTGTTCTCTCCTTTTCTTGTCTAAGAAAATCACCTCTTTACTTTCCTCCAATTTGTTCAAGAAATCTCACAATTCCTTCAAAAAAAAATTCACCCAATAAAAATTCACCTCTTGGTTGTGTTGGAGTACTTCTCTCCAACTTTCAAGGTTGATGCCCAAAAACAACTTCTCGTACTCTCTAATATTAAAAACACCTATTTTTCCACAAAGACTTGGCCAAACACTTCACTTTTTGAAAGATAAACATTTTTAAAAAAAAAGGGAAAATAAAATGTATCCAATTGATTTTCTTTCCTTTTATTTCTCAAATCAAGCTCCACATTCAACTAATTTTACTCCTTATACGTGAAAAAGAAGAAAAAAAACTCTCATTACCCATTTCTAGGTTTTTACCCCAATTTCTTCCTTTCTCTCTCTTGAGTTATTCACCATTGTTTTCTCCTTTTCTTGTCTCTCTCTTGAGTATTTCACCATTGTTCTCTCCTTTTCTTGTCTAAGAAAATCACCTCTTCTACTTTCCTCCAATTTGTTCAAGAAATCTCACGATTCCTTCAAAAAAAAAAATTCACCCACTAATAAAGGTAGATACATTGTCACCAAGTATCTTTTGATTTTCAAAATTGGGTGCGGAAGATTTCGAAAAACTTGTTGAAGACCAAGCTGAGGAAGAACAATTTCCTATTAGTTTGTTTTGTATTTATAGTTTTTTTTTAGAATTTTGTATCCTTTCTCAATTAATATTCAAATTTGTATGTATGCTATTAATATTTATATTCATTCAAAATCTCATGTTGCATAGATATGAATCTTATATTTGTTCCTATTTTGAATTCATCCCAAAGGTATGTATTGTGTTTCATAGAATCATGGAGCTAAGCTCCATTCTTGCAGATCTCTGCAACTCTAATTGAAGAAGAAGAAGGAGACAGTGAAAGGAAGAAGCATCTAGAAGAAAGAGCAGAATTTTTTTTGATCACACGTTGATTTCATTTACACTTCCTATTTATAGGAATCATGTCTGTCTGTAAAGTCACACATTAAGAAATGGAATTGGTTACAACTAACTAACAACTTGCCTAACCATCTTTATGACTGCTAACAGACTTAACTGCCATAACCACCTTTTTTTGCATACTTTCATCATGTGATTCCAATACTCCCCCTCAAGATGGAATCTCTATAAACATTAAAGACTCCAAGCTTGTCTAGTAATACATGATGTTGAGTAGTTCCCAGATCCTTAGTGAGAAGATCTACTAATTGTTTCTTTGTGTTGATGTACTCTGTTTGTATCAGTCCACTTTTGATTCTTTCCCTCACAAAGTGGCAATCAATCTCGATATGTTTTGTCCTCTCATGAAAAATGGGATTAGCACCAATTTGAATTGCAACTTTACTGTCACAATGTAATCTTACAGGAGTTACCACATTTACATTTAGTTCCTTTAGCACTCCAAGTAGCCAGATTACTTCTGATACTGCTGCAGCCATGCTCCTGTACTCAGCTTCAGCTGAACTCCTGCTGACTGTATGTTGCTTCTTAGATTTCCAAGAAATTAGTGAGTTCCCTAGCTTAATCACATATCCTGTCACAGACCTTCTTGTGTTTGGGCATGCTGCCCAATCCGAGTCACAAAATGCCTCCATCTGATTACTAGGTTCACTACTCAATAATATTCCTTGTCCTGGACACCCTTTAATGTATTTAACTAATCTTAGTGCAGCTTCCCAGTGAGATACCTTAGGTCTTTGCATGAACTGAGATAATACTTGTACTGCAAAGCTTATATCTGGCCTTGTAGTTGTCAAGTATAGCAGCCTACCAATTAGTCTTTGATATGCAATGACATCTGTACATAGAGGATCATCTGTCCTGCCAATGGCTTCATCATAGTCAACCGTAGTCAACTTGACACCTGATTCTAGGGGAGTACTTGCTGGCTTTGAACCTCCAAGACCACAATCTGAAACCAACTCTAGTGCATACTTCTTTGGTTGAGGACTATGCCAACTTTGGACCTTAGTATCTCAATTCCAAGAAAATACTTTAGGTCTCCAAGGTCTTTCATCTTAAAATTGCTGTGTAATGTGGCTTTTAGATCTTGGATTAGAGCATTGTTATTTCTTGTTATGAGAAGATCATCTACATAGATTAGCACTGCTACAATATCACTCCCAATCTTCTTTGTAAATAGTGAATGATCATATAGACTTTGAGAGTACCCAGCCTTAACTAAAGCTTCAGTCAGCTTAAGATTCCATTGTCTAGAGGCTTGTTTCAAGCCATAAAGGGACTTCAATAGTTTACAGACTTTGTTCTCCCCCTGCCTCTGAAACCCCTGAGGCAAGTCCATGTAAACATCTTCAGTAAGATCACCTTGAAGGAAAGGCATTGTGAACATCCATTTGGAATAAACGCCAATTATGTGATGCTGCTATACTAATCACAGTTCTCACAGTGACCATCTTGGCCACTGGAGAGAAGGTTTCATGATAATCAAGCCCTTCCTGCTGGCTGTACCCCTTTGCAACCAACCTAGCTTTGTACCTCTCCACCTCTCCATTAGACCTAAGCTTGACCTTATACACCTATTTTGAACCAATAGGATGTTTACCAGACGACAAATCTACAACTGTCCATGTATTGTTCTGCTCTAAAGCAGACATTTCAGATTGCATTGCATCTATCCATTCTGGATGTTTGGAGGCTTCTTTGAAATTTGTAGGCTCTACAATAACTGAGAATGCCTTTATATAGCTGTGATAGGAGGGTGTCAAATGATCATATGACAAACTATTAGAAATAGGATATAAGCAAGTCATGTTAGATTTAGTTGGGACTAAATAGTCCTTATGCCAAAGAGGAGGCTTGGAAACTCTTGCAGTCCTTCTGGCTGGTGGAGGTTCAGTTTCAATTGTGACAACATCAGGTTGTGACTCAAATGGAACACTCTCAAGATCTGTAGCTGGGAGTATAGTGGTGATAGGGTTAGACTCAGCTTCTGGCTCTATAAGATCGACTAGATCCTCAACAACTTCTGAATTAACAGGTCTGGCAAGGTTCTCAACAGGATCCACATAATCAAACATGTCTAGCCTCATAGTATCATGATAATCAGAAAATGCTAATGTTGTTGTGCTTGTATCCTTGAAAGGGAATGTAGTCTCCATGAAAGTGACATCCCTGCTCACAGAAATGACATGAGTTTCCAAATCCATAACCTTATATTCTTTTGTGTCTCTGAGTATCCCATGAATACTGATCTTTTTGCCCTTGGAGCAAACTTATCCTGGCTTGGCAATGCTGAAACAAAACATAAACAGCCAAACACCCTGACATGCTCTATTTTAGGCTCCTTATTATACAGAACTTCATATGGTGATTTTCCTTGTAAAACAGCAGAAGGCACTCTATTGATGAGATAAGTTGCAGTCTTAACACAAATGCCCCAAAATCTGATAGGCACTCCACTATGAAATCTCAATGCTCTAGCCACATTTAATATATGCCTATGCTTTCTTTCTACAACACTGTTTTGTTGGGGAGTATAAGCACAAGAACTTTGATGAACTACTCCAAGAGAAGAAATTAGAAAATTGCATTTAGAGTTAAAGAACTCAGTCCCATTATCAGTTCTCACAATTTGTACTTTGACACCAAACTGTGTATTAACTAGAAGCAGGAAGTCTTTAAATACAATGTGCACATCTGTTTTATGTTGAATCAGACAAAGCCAAGTAAATCTAATGAAGTCTTCAACTATTGTCACAAAATATTGTTTCCTATCATAGGTGGGAACTTTGTAAGGTCCCCAAACATCAACATGTATAAGTTGGAAAATATGAGATGATTTAAAAGTGCTAGTAGGGAAACTCAATCTATTTTGTTTTGCAACTGGACATACTTGACAGCCTTTATGTGTTGTGATATTGACATTCTTCATGAGATAGGGTATTTGTTCCATGGTCTTAACAGATGGATGCCCAAGTCTGTAGTGCCATAGCTCAGTCAGACTTGTATCCTTTGTTGATGTTGTCACTTTATTAACTGCTGCTCTAACTGCACTTTGTAGTAAGTATAAGCCATTGATCTCCCTACCAATCCCAATCACCTTGCCACTGTAGAGTTCCTGCAACACACAAAAGTGAGGAAAGAAACTCACACTATAGGATAATTCCTTGGTGAGTTTTGCCACTGAGAGTAAATTGAACTTAAAATCAGGAACATGAAGTACATCATTCACTGCTAGTTTTCCAAAAATGACTGAATTGCCTGTTTGTTTCACTTGAGCTTTGCTTCATGTTGGCAACTGAACTGTACTAGTGTGGTCATTCCTTACGCATTTCAATTCATACATGAGTTCCTCATATGAAGCAACATGATGAGTAGCTCCTGAATCAACTATCCAGTCATATGCAGAAACATTACCTATTAGATTTGCCCTGCAGTCATTTGATTCCTTGTTTTGTAGCAGGTTCCTCACTTGATTATGCTCTTCCTCTATAAACTCACAGTCCTGCTTGTGTCTATCTGTAGTAGTATTGTTAGCATAAGGCTTGAAATTGCCATTGTTGTTGTAAGAACCAGTTGATTTGGAAGCATCACTGTTGTTCTGATATGATCCACTTGATCCTGGCTGCCTTCTTTTGCTCTTGAAGTCAGGAGGATATCCTACTAGCCTTTAACACTTTTCTGTCACATGGTTTTTGTAACCACAGATCTCACATGGAGCATTACCTGGCAATGACTTTTTTCCTTTGAATCCTTGTCCTCTTCCTGCCATCATGGTGAGTGGTTCCTTGTTTGAATCAATTACTCCCAATAGCCTTTGGCTTTCTTCCTGAACTACAGTTGCATAAGCTTGGTTGATACTAGGTACCTCAGTTTTCAGCAACAAATCATTTCTCACATGGCTGAAAGACTCATTTAATCCCATTAGGAACATCATCAACCTTTGTTGATGCAAATGTTCAATATAAGGCTTAGCCTCATCACATTTACATGAAGAAGAAGGTACTAATACATCAAACTCATCCCAAATATCCCTCAATTTCGAATAATAACTTGTCACTGAATCTGTACCTTGCTTCAATGTGGCTACTTCTGTCCAAAGTTGACAGATCCTAGTGAGATTTGACTTGTCGAATCTCTCCTTGAAATCTTCCCATACACGTTTAGCATTAGATGCATACACTATCACAGTCATCAAATTGCTTGCTACTGTGCTACTAATCCATGAGAGAACTACTGCATTACATCTTTCCCACTGGACTACCAATTCATCCTTGTACATGCTCTTCAAGCAAGTTCCATCTATGAAACCTACCTTGTTCTTCACTAACAGTGCTAATCTCATTGATCTGCTCCAAAGACCATAATTCTCAGGTCCTGTGAGTTTGGTTGCAATCAATGCTACACCAGGCGTGTTTGAAGGTTGCAAGTACAGTGGGTGATTATGTCCCAATGTTGCTACAGTCAGCTCTGTCATGGTTGAGATCTGATTTGAGAAATTGCTTTGCGGAAAAATAAAATTGAAGTTATTTCAGCCCTAGACTCGACTGCTCTGATACCATATTGTGTTTCATAGAATCATGGAGCTAAGCTCCATTGTTGCAGATCTCTGCAACTCTAATTGAAGAAGAAGAAGGAGACAGTGAAATGAAGAAGCATCTAGAAGAAGGAGCAGAAGAATTTTTATTGATCACACGTTGATTTCATTTACACTTCCTATTTATAGGAATCATGTCAATCTGTAAAGTCACACATTAAGAAATGGAATTGGTTACAACTAACTAACAACTTGCCTAACCATCTTTATGACTGCTAACAGACTTAACTGCCATAACCATCTTTATGACTGCTAACAGACTTAACTGCCATAACCACCTTATTTGCATACTTTCATCATGTGATTCCAATAGTATGTCAACTAGATATGTTTTTTATTTATAGGAAGAACAACTTCCTATTGGTTTGTTTTGATAATTGTTTTAAGAATTTTGTATCCTTTCTCAATTTGTATTCAAAATCGTATGTATGCTATTAATATTTGTATTCATTTAAAAATCATGTTGCATAGTTTATGAATCTGGTATTGTTCCTAATTTGTATACATTCTAAAGGTATGTCAACTAGTTATGTATTTTATTTAAGAATGATTGCAACAAATATTCACTTATTCTTTTTCAGTTTTACATTTCATTCTCACATTTTCATTATATTGTTTTTTGTATTTTATATATTATTATAAAAAATACAATATAAAAGCTAGAATGAATACAAACACAAATAAAATACATATTGAAATAAATACGACTTAAGAAAGGATACAAGATTTTGAAGAAAAAAATACATGAATACAAATACGTTTCTCAAATAACTATACATTCAGTTGGCATAACTATTGGAATGAATACAAACTAATAAAAAAAAATACAAGTTTCATTATACAAAATACAACATGAAAACTATAATGAATACAAATAATATACATATTGGAATGAATACGATTTAAAACAGGTTACAAAATTCTGGAAAACAAAAATACATTGCGAAAAAGGCACACGTTTGAGTTTTCTTTAAAAAAATGTAACTGATGAGAAAATTA
Source organism: Solanum verrucosum (assembly GCF_900185275.1). Classification (NCBI taxonomy): domain Eukaryota; kingdom Viridiplantae; phylum Streptophyta; class Magnoliopsida; order Solanales; family Solanaceae; genus Solanum; species Solanum verrucosum. Next base: position 336,565 of record NW_026020358.1, read on the forward strand.
AGTGCTATTTATCTTTTTTTGAAATATTTTCTCCCTTGATTTTCTCCCTTTTGTTATTAAATAATTGTATTCTTTCAAATTAAACAAATTAAGAAATACATAAATAAGATATATTACAAACTAAAATATTGACACTTTTAATAAATATTGAAAATGTGGCTAAGGGATCCTATTAAATGCTAAAATATTGACATTTTGAAAATTTTCCCAAAAAAAGAAGCATTAAGCCTTCCAAAAACTTGCCCAAACAAGATTTTAAAAATAAGCACAATGAATAGCAAAAAAGAAAAGAAAAGAAAAGAAGTATACTTTTAACTTTCATATATGCAAGTTCATTGAAAGAAAAATGTATATATTTTGCATGCCTTCGTAGTTTTATTTTAATTATAATTCTTTAACTTACCCAATCTTTTTGGAAAATGTGAAATTACCTTATATTCTTAGAAATTATATATTTCACAAAAACTTATATGTACAATCCTTGCCAAAGGCAAAGCAGATTGGCCATTTATAGATCAATACTTTAGCCCCGTGAACAAGAGTACTTGTAAAAGGATCTATATTTTGGTAGGCTATTACTTCAATCGAGATTTTTAAGTCGTCCACTTAAACAATAGATCATACATATATATTAATGAATATATACATATAATATACATATTTTATACATAACTAATAAACATTATATATATATATATATATATATAACTAATAATTATAATTATTTGTGATTAACACAAAGCAGGATTAAAAAGAATAGCAAGGCAAGCAATAATGCCTAATGTATTTTTTTAAAATATATTTCTTTTTGTCCCTCAATCTTTGGGTGGCTAAATATGTAACTTATTTTTACACTATATAACTAATGTATTTTTATTTTTTTTTATATTTGACTAGCGATTGTAATTATTTTTGACAAGCGGCCAAATGTGTACTTCCAAAATTAGGCCGGATCAACCATTTAAAAAAAAAAACATTATGGAACAAAAGTTGTCTTGGTTAAAATTGGTTAGGCTAAGGTTTATAAGCTGCACAAGGCAATTCCTAGTACATTTTAGGGATGAATCCTAGCTTTCTAAATTCAAGAAAATGTGACAAAGAATTTGGTGTATCCAAAGTAATGTCTTTCAATTGTACAATATGTTTTATTTTTCACCTTTATTAAAAGTTGCAAAGGAACTATCAATTCTCTTTTTCTAGGTTGGACAATGCAAAATTATGATATTACTCCCTCCATTTCAAGTTATATCTGGACAAAAAGTTTAAGAGAAAAAAGAAGACTTCTGAAATTTGTGATTTAAAACAAACTATAGATATTTGTGTGGTTATAAATCATTTCATTGAGAATGAAAGACAAATTTTAAAGTTTTCACTTATAAATAGATTACTTTTTTTCGAATAGACTAAAAATAAGAGAGTTCATTTGACGTACAATTAACTTTTGTTGAGTTAATTTGAACATGACCCATTTTAATATACATGTAAAAGAAATTATGGACCTCCAGAGGTTGAAAATATTATTTTCTAAAAAAATTTATAGAACAGACAGACCTCATGCTGTCGATTCTTAACAATTTCTCAAAAGAACTATTGTAATTGAAGATCGGGTTTTAATATTTACTAAACTTTTTATGCAAATAACCAACCTTTAGGAGTCAGTTTTCTGCATAAAAGCTAACAATTTTTTGTATTTTTCATTGCCCACTTGTAAATTCAAAACAATTCATAATAAGCATTCAACCAGCTCAAAGAGCAACAAATTTAACATCAAACTACATTTACGTTACAATACTTCAAAATTACACTTATGATCATTCAAATTAAACAAGAATATGATCAAAACATTTCCCACAATTCATACAAAACAAGTTTCAAATGCATACAAAATAGCAAACGAGGCCTTAATTTGCATCTTCTAACCAGCACCTAGCTGGTTAGCAGATATACATAACTGGGACCACAAAAGATCAATCCTCTGGGACTGAAAAAGTAAGTCTAGCTGGGCCTGAATCCTCGCATACCTCTGACTTCCCTCTCGACTGTTGCTGTAATCAGAGGTGAACCTAGGATTGAAAGACTTCGAGTGCACTCAACTACTTAAAATAAAAACATTGAAAAAAGGCTTTAGCTAGATTCGAACCCTAATCCCAGGGATGGTTCCTCTAGCTTGTACCAACAACACAAGGACACTCATGCTTTTTTTTGGGTGCAATGTTAATTATATTCTAGTTTCTGTCAGTTTCTCAAGATATATATATATATATATATATATGATGGATCTCACAAATATTTTCTCCACATGGATACGTGAAATGTTGAATAAACTGAAGTTAACTCTATTGACAACTCTAGTTCATAGGCTAGTTGCCAAATTCTTCATAAGGTTTTATTTTACGTAATATACCTGAGATTTTAAGCTCTCTTTCTTTCAACAAATAACGCCCAAATCTCAATGTTGCCATCCAATTTTGACCCTCCGCAATATAGATTAATCATTGAGCTTCTTTAATTTCAAACGATTTGGAATAATTGGCTTTATAAAATTTAAAATATTTTTTCGAATTATTTTAAAGTGATTTTTGTCATTCTTTAATAATTTTTTAAATAATATGTATGTTTTTATACAATTATGTATATAATTAGTACATTTTATGACTATTCAAAAATCGTCTCAAAAAGATTTTGTTTTTACTTAAAAATATTTTGCTAATTAGTTTAGCTAATCAATAGTTTATATTTTTGAGTTAATTAGTTTATAATTAAGTTAATTATTTTATTTTCCTAAGATTAAAAAGCTCGTTAATTAATTAATACTAATTCGTCTTATTTAATAATTAGCCACATTTGCTAATTAAATTTAAATTCGGCTAAATTCTTAATTCAGTTTAACGAGTATTAAATTCATCTAGCCAACTTTACTCCTCTTTAGAGCTGTCAAAACAAGGCAGTCCAGCCACACCTAGCCCGAGCCTCATAGGTCAAGAAATTTGAAGGGCTAGGGCTGTCTGACCCTTCATTTGAAAGGGCCAACCCAACCCTAGAAAGGTTGTGGACTCAAGCGGGCTAGCTTTTTTTTTTCATTTTGTTTTCTATTGAATCTAAATTCAAACTTAAAAGTTTATCAATAAATTAAATTTTTAACATGTCTAACAAAATTATATGAAAGTACATAATAATTTCAATCACAACATACTTTATACATATGATTAGTGGTGATTCAAATTACAATTCCATATCTGAAATACATAACATCAATTCCTAATTAAACGCGTCGAGTTTTTCTTAGTTGCTGCTATTTACCAATATGTTATGGTTTGAACAAGTTTTCACTAAGTTCTCCTTACTATCTCTTTCATAATCTTATCTTAGTTCAATTTCTTAACCAGGTCACTAGGTGTTGTGGCACCCCAACCATACACATAGATCTGCCCCTGATGATATACATGAGTCTTTTCTCAAAGTTGGATGGTATATTTGAGCATTTTCCTTTAAAAAATGATTTAATTAATGACATGGACTAATCATAATTGACCACATGTAAAAAATGGTTTAGCGACAATTTTAACCCCACCCCAGCCCGCATAAAAATAGGGTTTCTGAAAACATTAAAAGCCGCAGCCTTTTAGGAGAAGATAGAGATGGAATTCGAAAAAAGTGAAGTCTCAATTCCTCATGAAATAATTTTTGAAATATTCTCATGGCTTCCTGTTAAATCGTTAATGCGTTTCAAGTGTGTTTCCGGATTATGTAATTCTCTGATATTCGAATCAGATTTTTTGCATATCCATAGATGTCGTTCTAGCGGAACAAAGTTCTTACTCCATAAATGGAATTCTTTTTACGCTGTTGATCTAAAGGAAGATGGAAATATCTCTACCTCCCTTTTACTAACTGAGAGATTACCTACATATTCTGGTTTGAATTGTGCTAATGGTTTATTTTGCGTTTGGGAACTATATAACGGACAACCTGCTTTGATTTTCAATCTCAGTACAAGAGAAGTAAGATTTCTTCCGAACCCAAATAAAGGTAGGTCTTGTGGAAACTATTTAATAGGTTTTGAGCCACAAGAGAACAAGTACAAAGTGTTTTTTTCGGAAACGGAATCTGGGTTCATAAAACGATGAGTTTTACCTTTAGGCATAGATGAATCGTGGAGAGAGACTCAAAGTATTTACCCTTATCTTCCATATGGTAAACCTAGTGTTTGCATTAGTGGAGTTATCTATCAGTCTGTTAGAAGTGTTGTTTTTGGTGATCAGAAATGTGCTATAGCTGCAATTGATGTTAAATCTGAAAAAGTCGAAATTATTACATTGTGGATTGAATCTTACCGGCAAGATTACAAGTTGATAGAGGTGAAGGGAAAGTTAGCAATTGTGGATTATCATCGGGTAAAGAGTTTCGACTTGTGGATTTTGGAGCATTCTCCAACAAGAGAATGGAAGAGACGTAACATTCCATTTCCTTCAAAATGGAATTACGAAGTGTCTAGACCTATACCATCCATCACTTCCCGCGATGGGAAGATTGTATTCATCTGCGAGTTTAAGCCAAAGGATTTATGCTGGTGTTATGATGTCAGTGCAAGGAGAAGGAGATGGACAAAATTAGAAATCGAGCATCTTCCTGAGAAGACCAGCATCCATCGCATTTATAGTTATGTGGAGGCTTTAGATCGTAGCATTTAGAATATGTTAAGAGTCTCAGTAAGGTTTATGGGATTTGTTAATTTTAAAAAAAATCTTTTTATTTTTAGCTTGTTCTGTTTTTTGGTCAAATATCTATACATTAATATTTATTGCATCGGGATATATGTCAAGCCTATTTTAGTTCATCTCAATAAAAGTATATGCCGATATATATTACTGTTCTGTTCTATTAATGTCACTGTGTTGCTAACTTTGGTTAGTATTCTTTCTTCTGGAATGTGTTTGGATGTTGGTGTGGTGTTGAGTGTCTTCATGACGACCACATTGATTGCGTTGTTTGGTATATGCTTTGAAGGTTTTCTCTTGGAATGCTATGATTTCTTACCTAGCTTTGAATGGTAGAGAGAAGCACACATTAACTTCACCGGAGCTATTGAGTTGGGAAATGAAGAAGCACAACTATAGCTTAAGACATGACGATAGATCTGTCTTCAGATTATCATTCTGATTATATTATTTTAATAACCATGAAATTCCGAGAGCTAGCCAACACAAGTTTCAAACTCAGTGGATAATGGACCTGCCTCTAACCCCTCTCCACTTAAATACTAAGTGCGCTCTTATCAATGAACCAAAACCCCTCCATGTTTTCTTTCCTTTCATTTCTTTTGACACCTTTTGCTTCATTTTACAGTCTGCCCCTATAGCGTGTAATGCTGAATTAGTTGATTATAGTAACAAAAGATTCTCCTTCTGAGACCGCGTTGGATACTAGATTTTCCGAGTTAAGGATTGGAAGATTCCTATTTCTGAGATGATAGTATCTTTTTCATGAAAACAGTTAAGATAGCAGACTACTGCAACTTTGGTCCATGGTTTCTATTACTAAAAGTTGTATAAATTCCAACAGCCTTAGTGATAGGAGGGAGAATATCCAAGATGGTATAGTCCCATTCAAGTTGATTGATTGTAGTTTTTTCTGTCCACTTAGGTTGGATGGAATTGGACCAGTTAGGAAATTGGATGAAAAATCTATGAGTTCAAGTTGCGTCGTCCAGCTTCTGTTAAAGGATAAGTACTCAAGTTGGCCATTGAAGTGGTTAATTCCAAGTTAACTCCCAGAGCATTTCAAATTGGTCCTTCAAGATGGTTATTAATTATTATCTTGGAGAAAAGTCTCTACGTGGGTGAGATTCCATAGAGTTTAAGGTATGCACCATGAGAGATTGGAATAACTCATCTCCAATTTAAGCAATGAAATTAAATGGCTAAATGAAGAACTACTTAGATATGCTTATGTTTTTTTTTTCCCAAATATGTCAATCAATATATAACAAAATAGTAGCTGTAGAGATGTAGTATTTAGTTTCTAGTACAACTGCAGATCATGCCCTGATGGCTGATTTATATTGGATCAGTAGATGCTGCAGGGTCGGGCGTGCTCTGAGTTATGGATCGGAAGATTCTCAATTTGGAGATCACACTCTTTTTCATGATGCGAAGGTTGTGCTTCAATGAAAAAAAAGTTAAGATAGCATATTACTACAACTTTGGTCCATGTTTTTGCTGGCTTGTATGAGCCCACCACGAGTCAAGAAACCAGGTCCCTTGACAGAAACTAGTAACAAAAGGTTAAAGTAAGGAACTGTATGGATGTTTACGTGGAAACCTCCTTGCTCAAGGGAGGAAAAAACCACGACCTGTGACACAAGATTTCTCAAAGCTCCAATATCTTCAAGCAACTCGTAAATACATACTCGAGTATTTACCAAGGATTGAACTTGTAATCCTACACACCTTGTAGCTACTTTATTACAAGACAAAGCAATAACACTATTGTCCACTATAGCAACTACCTCTAGCTAACATAGACTTCAACAAACACAACTCGACTAGCTCTAGCCACAAACTCAACTCTCAACAATTACTATAACAATCTACAATCCTTTATATCATCGGGGTAGATCTACAATAATGGAACACAAGACACTAAACTCAATATACCACTAAGAATGCATTCTCCTCAAGTTTTTGCAGATTTACAGTTGCACACAATTGACTTGTCCTGTAAGATTAAAACTCTGGTCTCTTTGCTCTATAGTTTGTTAATTCATCAAAACCAAAAATACAACAGTTCTCCTCATGTTTCTTCCATCATTTGGGTCCTAACATCATCCTGGTGGAACAGAATTCACTCCATGACAAGAGAGCTTTCTAAACAGCTGAGCAAAGGAATTTGATGGACTCAGATTGTTATTCAGGTTCTTGGTTGGATCACATTAATGGTTTATTTTGCATTTCGAAACCCTTATCTGCTGCAATTTCAATCCCAGTCAGGTGCTTTATGCTGGTGTTATGATGTCATTGCAACGAGAAGGAGATGGAAAAAATTAGAAATCAAGGGGCTTCCTGAGGAGACCTGCATCCATGGCATTTATAGTTATGTGGAGGCTTTAGATCGTAGCGTTTAGTATATGTAAATAGTCTCATATACTGACAGTATTTAAGATGATACGATATGATTGAGAGTTTCTGTCAATTTTGAAAATATCTTTTTATTTTTTAGCTTGTTTTGTTTTTTAGTCAAAACTACTGAGGTTTATTAAAAGTTCCCCACATAAATCATAATGTAGCATCTCAATAAAAGTATATGCAGTTATATATATATATATATATACCTCTGTACACCATACACATGTTGACAGTGTGGTTAACCTCACTGTCAACAACAACAACCAAGGGTATCACAAAACCTGAGCTTCGGGTTTGGCATATATATATATATATATATATATATATATATATATGCATGATACAATTGAACTGGTCTTCGTTTGTTTGTTCGTTCACTAGTCACAAGTCAAATTATTTGCTTTAGTCCGTACATGGAACGATATACCGTATATGGCCATACCATCCTGCACAGCACTAAGAAATAAAAGTATGGAGAGGCAATAAGAGAGTTTCTAAAAGCATTAAAAACTATGGAGAAGATGAAGATGAAATTTGGAAGAAGACAATTCTCAATTCCTAATGAAATAATGTTTGAAATATTCTCATGGCTTCCTGTTAAATCTTTAATGTGTTTCAAGTGCGTTTCCAGATTATGTAATTCTCTTGTATTCAAATCAGATTTTGTGGATATGCATAGATATCGTTCCAGCGGAACAAAGTTTTTTCTCAATGAAAGTAAAGCTTTTTACGCAGCTGAGCAACAGGAAGATGAAAATATCTCTTCCTCCCTTTTTCAAACGGAGAGATTCCCTGCATATTTTCGTTTGAATTGCGCTAATGGTTTAATTTGCGTTTGGGAACCATATTATGTGCGACCTGCTTTAATTTTCAATCCCAGTACAAGAAAAGTAAGATTTCTTCCGCACCCAAATAAAGTTACTTCTTGTGGTGACTATTTATTAGGTTTTGAGCCAAAAAAGAACAAGTACAAAGTATTTCTTTCAGAAACACAAAGAGGGTACATGAAACAATGAGTTTTAACTTTAGGCATAGATGAATCGTGGAGAGAGACTCAAAGTATTTTCCCTTCTCTTCCATATGGTGAGCCTAGTCCATATGGTAAGCCTAGTGCATTAATGGAGTTATCTATCAGTTTGTTAGGGCTCACAAATGTACTATAGCAGCATTTGATGTTAAATTTGAAAAACTCGAAATTATTACATTGTGGAATGAATCTTACTGGGTGTGCGCTTACCGGTTGATAAAGGTGAAAGGAAAATTAGCAGTTGTGGATCATCACAGGGTAAAGACATCCTTCGACTTGTGGATTTTACAGCACTCTCCAAAAAGAGAATGGAAGATACGTATCATTCGATTTCCTTCAAAATTATGATGACTATGCAAGGAGAAGGAGATGGAGAAAAGTAGAAATCAAGGGTCTTCCTGAGGAGACCAGCATCTATGGCATTTATAGTTATGTGGTGGCTTTAGATCGTAGCATTTAGTATATGTTAAGACTTTCATATACTGATAGTAAGGTTTATGGGATTTGTTAATTTGTAAGAAATTCTTTTTATTCTTAGCTTGTTCTGTTTTTTTGTCAAATATCCATACAATTCATCAATTTGAATTGGCATAATACATAAATTGGACCCTTAACTGGGGTTCAAATTATAACTTTGACCTTTAACTTTGTCATGGCACAAGTAGGCACTTTAACTATTCAAAACTTAAACAAAAAAAATACTCGAATCCTACCTGGCAAAATGCGTGTAATACACCCAAATTTGGTGCGTCAGAGGTAAATTCGAGGGTCCCAACAGTTAAAAAAACATTGAAAAGACTATTAAATCCTTAATCAATCCTTTTATATATATTTTTTAAATTTTTAAAATTAAATTTCACTTTATTCTTATTCTAATTTTTTCAACATTTTCCCCTCTTTTTTTTTGCATTATTTGTTGTTCATTGCAAAATGCACAAATTGCAAGTGACATTTAATTATTTTTTGTTATTGTGAAAAAAAAGTTATAATGAAGTTTTTTTATTTTTTCCTATTATCTATTGTAAGCAAGATGGGGATGAGTATACACTTGTAAAAATCGAACGCAATTTAAGTCCGAAGACTCTCAATCAACCACTCTGATCCACACTTAAGGGACTCCTTACATTTTGATTAGCTATCAGATTGCTACTCAAACTTGACAAAAATCTTGGAAAAACTCATTTAGACATTTTATCAAACAGTTTAAGTGCACCGTTTTACTTAAACAATTTTTAGCACTCTATGTTATCTTTTAGCCTCCGAAAATTCATAATTGTAATTTGCTACTCACTATGACAATCATAATACACAAAGCATCCTTTTTTCTCATTAAGTATTTGACAACTTAAAGCACAAAACACTTCAAACTAAAGCAAAGAAGAAAAAGTTAATTGATTTTCATGTCTTCCTATATCTATGGGCTGCACTGAAATAATTTTGCAACAAAAATGTTAGTTTCCTCTAGTGATTCCCATATTGACTTTAACATCTGACCAACAGTATACAATTCTTATTTGTAAAGTGTTGAACCTTAATACCTTGACTAAATTAAGGAAAAAGAATAGGTAATCATTCAAGTATATGAAATTTCTGCACATATCTTGAACAATTTTTTCTTTGATTTGAATATAAGGGGCATGAATTTAGAAATTTAGATTAGGGGTTTTTTTTTTTTTTTAGAAGAAAGAGGAGAAGAGCGTAGTAAATTTTTTTCCCCAAAAATGAATTTGTTTTCACTTTAAACTTATTCTATATTATAATTTATTTTTATTATTTTTAAAATCTAGGTGTATTTATTTTAGTTAGTTGGCAGCAACTGAGTGGTTCACTTATCCATATCAGAGCATTTGTATATCACGCGTTTTGTCTGAAATATTTCAGTATTTTTTTATTTAAATTTTGGATAGTTAAAGTGTCTCTTTGTGCACTATCAAAGTTAAAGGTCAAAGTTATAATTTGAAGCCAAGTTAAATGTCATATTTATGTGTTATGCCATTTGAATTACTACTGAAATTTAGCCTAGTATTTGCATAATGCATGATACAATTTAACTGGTCTCCGTTTGTTTGTTTGTTTGTTTGTTCACTAGTCACTAGTCAAATTATTTTCTTTAGTTCCAACATGGAACGATATACCGTATATGACCTTATCATCCTGCGCAACACGTGATGGTCAGCTCTTTAACCGTTACAGTTTGTCCAACAAAATCAATGAGTATGTACCTCTGTTGTTAGCATTCCACACAATGTACGGGTAAAGATATTCAGAGTAGTTTCCGCATTAAAAGTGAATTTTGGCCGAAGGATGCAATGCATTGATAATAAATACATAACACAACAGGGCTATTTTTTCCATAACGAGAGATCACCAAGTTTTGAACGATAGACGAGCATATTTTTATATATCACCAATGGGATGGTTAAAAGTTCACTCCACCTGTTCTAGTTCAATGTGTTCATCGTGCACCTATGTATATAGTTCTAGTGACACAGAATATATCATATATCTCATTGATTGTGCAAAACTAAAATTTCTTTCGATTGCCTTAAGCTTTTGAGTTAAATGATCCTATTCTTTCACATTAGAATTACTAAATAATTAAGAGAAAGCTAAGATAATAAATTCATAAATTTATGAACCGACCTTATATATTACTCAACGTATATTTGCATCACCAACAACATATTAGACTTGAAACCTGAAATTTTGAAAATTGAGGAGTTTAAGTTAAAGGAAGGAGGTACAAAATACATTGATATATATATATATAAAAGGGAAAAATGACAAATATACCCCGAACTATTGTAAATGGTATGTAGATACCCTCCGTCATACTTTTGGGACATTGGTGCCCCTGCCGTCCAAAAACTAGAGCATATATACCCTTTATACTAACAGAAGACTAAATAAGTATGACAGAGGGTATATGCATACTATTTACGATAGTTCGAGGGTATATTTGTTCTTTTTTCCTATATAAAATAATCTTCTTAAAGATAAATATCAAATTGAATACCTGGAGTTACACACTAGTATCTTTTCTTATGCTTTTGAGTTCTTGTTGTAATTATGTGTTCCAATTCTTCAAACACCCTGGAAAACCATGCTGGATATTGAGTTGACAGCATTATGAAAAGTCCAAAAACAAGTCCACAACCGTAACCCATGAGAAATGCATGCCAAATTATCATTGCTGAATCTCCTTCTCCTTGATTAGCTCAAAAGGATTTGTTGCTTGTGGTGCCCCATCATCACCGCCACAATCTTTTGAGAGTGGAAATTGTAACATCCGACAATTTGAAATAACTTTGAAAAGGCTTGAAATTGGAAATAGTCATTTTTGGAAAAAATGTGAAATATGGCTAAGTATGGAAAATAATGAATTTTTGGCCAACTTTGAACAATTATAACTCCTAGCTCAGGATGATCTAGGTGTGGTTCCAGTCATGTTTGCAAATTCCGTGGAATGATATTTCCAACGCCATAGAGTTTGCTCGTTTCCGAGTTCGTATGAGCGAGTCATGCCCTTTGAAAGTTGGGCAGTTGGCAGGAAATCTGTCTGGAAATTTTAAGGGTATTTTGGTCTTTTCCCTAGCCTTGTCTTTTGATGTATATTAAGTTGTAAGACTGATTTGTGATCAGTTTTCCTCATTTTAAAGAGTGAAAGTAAGGGTTTGAGAGTGAAGAAGAGAAGAAGAGGAGAGAAAGGAGAAGAAGAAGCAAGATTTCGTCAAAAGATCGTCGTGGATATCGTCGGGGGTGATCCCTATTAGGTATGTGAGTTCATAGTGTTGGGTTGGTTCTTTCCCCCACACGCCAAGCTCGTTTAATTTCGAGAAAAGATTAATTATGTTTGATTGAAGTTGTTGGTTGGAATTATTGAAGTTGTAGTTGTGTTGTGTTGTAGTTCTTGTTGGTTTGGTGTATGTTTCCGGTGGTGTTTTTGAGTTGAAACTAGTGTATGTTAAGGGTTTTGATGATCCTAAGTGCTTGGGGGTTGAAGCTTTGAATAATGGAAGGTTTAGAGTTGGAGAAAAGAAGGAGAAAAGTCAAGTTTTCGGGGAAAAGGGCTGGGGTGTCGCGCCAGCCAGCGCCCCCCAAGAGGGACTCTGAGGTCCAGCCCCTGGGGCGCCGCCCCTACCAGAGCCCCAACCAGACCTCTCTGAAGTTTGAGGTCTGGCGCTCCGCGCCTCTCAGAGCGCCAAGAGTGCCAAGCTTTCCCATTCCTTCCCCACTTTCTCATACATGTTCCTAAGTGTTGTACCTATGTTCCCTAGTTGTTTCCAACACCCCAAGGCACGTTTAAACGTCAAGAACTCGTCTATAACACGTGATCAAATACCTTGAATCCATGATTCCAATTCAAGGAGAGTAAGTTTCCAAGTCAAGGGAAGTTAAGAGTTGAGTCTAGAAGTTCAAGAAGAGAGTCAAAGCAAGTCTTTAAAGCTTTCCAAGAGTCTTTGTTGAATGTTTTAACTTCATTTTAAGGCTCAAGTTTCAAGTTAAGTTAAGAGTTTAAAGTTGAGTTCATTTCTCAAAAGTTATTAGGGAACTATGTATTCCCAAAGAAGTTTCCAAATGTTTTTACATTTGAGTAAGAAATGAACTATGATTCCAAAAGAGCCTTTGGGCTAGTTTTCAAGAAAAAAGGAACATTGTTTCAAATTGAGCCTTCTGGAAAAGTTTTGAGTAATTATCTCAAATAAAGAAAGATGTGTTTAAAACACTTATGAGCTAAGTATTTTTAGGATAAGTCTTGAGCACCGAATTAGGGACACGAGTTCATATAAACTCAACTCTCCATAAGAACCATGCGCCAACATGGGAGTTAACGGGTCATACTCTTTAGATGAACCCGTAAGATTAAGCTAGTGGATCAACTTAGTAAAGTTAGTTTCCTATATCACGACAAGGTATTAGATGGTCCTTGGGCAACGTGAGGTAAAACGTTGTATCACCACTAGGGCTCATAGTGGTGATTGTCGGTAGAAAGAGTCTCCCACTAAAGTTATATTAATTTTATATAAGTAAAGTTGAGTTGTTATTGTTTTATCTTTAACAAGCTAAGTTTTTTACATTATTTTGCAAGCTTTATATATTGCATGTGTTGTATTGCTTTATATATTGAGTTCAGTTATTCATGAGTTGAACAGAGCCAAGGTAAGAGTTCCTTTGTACTCCTTCCAAGTTTAAGTTGTGGTTTAGCTTTCCAGCTCGCATACTCATACATTCAATGTACTGATGTCAGTTGGCCTGCATCTTATTATGATGCAGACACAGGTACCCAGGGCCAGTGTCCGGTTCGCCGTTGATCCAGTTGAGTACTTCAGAGTCAGTGGTGAGCCTTTTTGCATTCCGGAGGACTCGATCATTTTGTTCTCTTAGTTTTGTTTTATTAGGATGTTGTGGGGTCTGTCCCAACATCCATCTCAGTATTATAGAGGCTTCATAGACAGTCAGTCAGTTGGTTTTGAGTCTCTCATCTATGTATATATGTAAATATTCTATTTTGAGACTTAAGTTGCCTTTTTGGCCAGACTTTATTTCAGTCAGGTTGTTTTAAAACCTTGCATTCCATTGAGTTTTCCACTGAGTTAAGAAAGCCAGGCCAAGGGTTCGCTTGGGGGCCAACAATGGTCTTCGAGTGCCAGCCACGTCCAGGGTGTAGGCTCGGGGAATGACAGAAATCCACATAGTCCATCATTCCTTTGGTACGAACTGTTCTCAAATGTATCAAATTGTTTTCCTTTGGGGATGCATCCAGCAAGATGATTGTGAGTGAGATTTAGGACTTCAAGTGATGTGCATGAGGGATGCAAGTTGTTGTTGAATTTCTCCGTTGATTTTGTTGGATGAGAGATGAAGATTGTTCGTCAAATGAAGAGATTCCAAGTTGGAAAGATGGAAAACTCTTTCGAGAAGTATCCCATATAACTGTGTGTTCCAAAGGTCTAGGGGAGTTAAATAAGAAGAGAAATTCAGAGGGATGGTGAAAGAGATGTCTACAGAGTTAAGGTTGAGCTCTCTTAATTGGGTCAAGTTCTTAAGGAGCAGTTAAATATTGTGAGGTCCAACTTTAAGCCCATATGGATCATAATTCTAGATACAAAGAACATGTAATTTAGAATGATAAGATATTTCAGAATGGATTTGACCTAAAAAATTTGAATATGATAGATCAGGATGAGTCATGCTAGAAAATCCACCAAATTTAGGGGAATGTGCGATCCCGAGAAATTATTACCAGACAAATCATGCCTTTTAATATTGGAGAGGTTAAAAAGCTACCATTGGAATGAAAGTTTCCATGAAGTCTGCTGCAAGTGAGGTTAAGCTCAATCACTTGTTGTCATGTCGCCTCGTAACAATAAATTCCATCCCATGAGCAACAATTGATGCTCTTGTTCCATGATAGTGTTTTTGAATAAGCAGACACATTTATAGTGAACATATGCTTGAAAAATGTAGATGAGCAAGAGCTTGATCTTTGGGGCACAAATGAGGTAAGGATGAGGATAAAGCAAGTTGTCAGAGAAAGGTAAATAACATAAAAAATACAAGTTTTACATAACTCATTTCTTCTACACTAAAATGTTCAAAAGTAATTAAGTTGATAGACAAGAAATCAAGAAACCCTTGCTTTGTTCCTCTATTCAATAATTTTAATAAGGTATATATAGTACAAATGAAGCAAAGAAATTTACTAGGAATAAAGAAAAAACATATCTCCAACTTTGCGATTTAGAACGGATATACCTCTCATTAAAAGCGTGGCATATGTACCCCCACCGTTTAATAAATTGTGCATGTATATTTTTGTTATCTAATAAATGGTGCATATTTACCATTTCCTTTAATAGACTAAATTTTAAAAAAATGATCCTAAAACTTGTATTGATTGCTGAATAGACTTTGACAACAACATTTTAAGTCGAAAATCCTTCAAATATTTGATTGGTTACTTGGTGTGTTGACCTTGACTTCAAGGTAATTAATTCACAAATTTAATTATTTGTTAGGATAAGGATATTGTTTGGTGTATAGACCTTGACAACAACATTTCAAAAAAAAAAAAATCCATTTTTTTGTTTGCTAGGATAAAAAATATCAAGCTTAATTAAAGTTACTAGCTAGTCAAAATCCATTTTTTTGATTGGTTAGAATAAGAGTGTTATTTGTTTTCTACACCTGATAGAATATTAACTTGACGATGATCAAACTTATATTCTAATAAAATTATAATGGATTTACATATTCCCAAGTCAATGCACGAGTCATTGCAAAGAGAAGTTTAAATAAAAGCTACAACAGAAACATCATGTCACTTGTAATACATTTGTTTGACACCTTAGTAGACGAAAACATCACAATGCCAAGTCTCTAGAAGTAGTGATCCTCACCCAATTATTACACATTATTAGTATTATTACGTACCAAAGTTTTACACAATACTACATAGCATAGTATAATGCATCGTGAAGATTAACTCTAATTTATCTGTATATAGTCAAGTAGGAAATAAGTATTTAATCAATTTAAATTTTTAGAGGAAAAAAAAAAGGAAAGTCTATAAGAGTATAAGGCGATGTATGGGCCTTGACAAGAAAACTTAAGTAAATAATTGGGATAAGGCACAATTACCCCTAGGCTATGACCAAAATTGTAGAGACACACCTTAACTAAACTAAGGTCTTATTACCTCCATAAACTCTTTTTTTTAGTAATTTCATACACCTTTTGACTTACCACTCTCCGTGACTCCACATAGTTGAGGCGTGTGGGAGATGTTTTGATGTCACGTAAGCTAAAAAGATAAACAAAATTACAAAAAAAATGGGTTAAGAGGGTAATAGGACCTTAGTTTAGTTAATGTGTGTCTCTGGGATTTCGGATCATAGTCTAGTAGGGGGGGGGGGGGAGGGGTACTTGCGCCTTATCCCTAAAAAATTCAAAAAAAGATTTTTAGTTAGGATAAGTGTTTTGTTTTGTTTTTTCACTCGGTGTTCAATACCCGCATTGGACCCCCTACTTATCTGGATTGGACACTACAAGGTCCATTATGGAGGTGACGTTTCTAATAAAAAAAATTCATACTCAGGCTAAGATAAGAGTGCTAAGTGGTGTATAGACCTTGACTTAAAGATAAAAAGAAATCCAGTCAAAAATCACTTAAAATTTTTGTGGGACTGATTCTTTAAATTCAGATAAACAAATATTGTGAATCACCAATTGATGTGATAGATTGAATGTAATTTTGATGAGGTATATTGTGAACCACAAATTAAGCAAAGAAAATTCTACACTTAATGTTTTGGAGTAATCATTTCCAAGAAGCTCATCTAGTCACTTTCAATCAAATTTTGAGTTGTCAATTATGTATTCACATTCTCCGGTGAAATTCTATTTTAAAGTCTTTTTTAGACTATTATGAAAATAGTAAAAGCCGGATCATTTAGAAAGTGTATTTGTATGACCCCTTAGGTCACTCGGACACTACTAACATGAGATGTTTTATGCATCGGACAACCTCTTCTTTTTTTAGAGGAGAAAGAACAAAAATTCATAAGAGTGATAATTGGTGTATAGACTTTGACAAAAAAAATTTATAATCATCCAATGTGATTGAAGACTATGTAGTATAACAATATTCAACTAAGAAATAATTATTTTACCAATTTGAGTTCTTAAAGGAAAACAAAGAGTATATATAAGAGTATCAGAGCTTGTTTAACATTTCTACTAAAAATTGCTAATTTCTGAAAGCATTTTTTTAAAAATAACTTTTCAGAAAAAGCTTTTGGAAAAATAAATTAATTGTGTTTAGCTAATTTATTTGAAAAGTGTTTTATAATTGTTGTCTCAGCACAATCAAGAATCACTTTACATTTTTCTACCACATTTTATCTCCTCCCAAAAATATACATGTAAGAAATTCACCCGTGCTTGTTGAAAAATTCAATTTTTAATTAAAGAATGATAGTTTGTTTCAACAAATATATCATGCTCAATTCAAATATTTATTAAAATACTAATGATACTATGTAGAAATATTTAATCAATTTAAATTTTTAGATTAAAAAAAGTGTATAAGAGTATAAGGTGATGTATAGCCCTTAACAAGAAAATTTAAGTGAAGGATTCAAAAAAAAAGTTTATTTTAGTTAGGATAAGAGTTTTGTTTTGTTTTTCACTCGATGTTCGATGCCCGCATTGGACCCCTTACTAATATGGATTGGACACTACATGGTACATTCTGGAGGTGACATTTCCAACAAGATTTTCTCCATACTTAGGGCTAAGATAAGAGTGCTAACTGGTGTATAGACCTTGATTTAAAGATTAAAAAAAAAGAATCCATTCAAAAATCACTTTAAATTTTTGAATTTTGATGGGATTGATTCATTATATCGAGATAAACAAAAATTGTGAATCATCAATTGATGTGAGAGATTAAATGTAATTTTGATGAGGTACATTATGAAACACAAATTAAGCAAAAAAAAATCTACAGCTGTATTTTTTTTTGGAGTAATCATTTCTGAGAAGCTCATCTACTCACTTTCAATCAAATTTTGAGTTGCCAATAACATATTCACATTTTCTGGTGAAATTCTATTGTAAAATATTTGTAGACTATTACGGAAATAGTAAAAGCCGGATATCATTTAGAAAGTGTTTTTGTATAACCAGACACTGCTAACGTGAGATGTTTTATGCCCCGAACAACCTCTTCTTCTTCTCTTTTTAGAGGAGAAAGAAGAATAGTCTATAAGAGTGATAATTGGTGTATAGACTTTGACAAAAAAAAAACTTATAATCTTCCAATGTGCATGAAGACAATTTAATATAACAATTGTCAACTAAGAAATAATTATTTTATCAATTTGAATTCTTAGAGAGAAAAAAAGAGTCTATACGAGTATCAGAGCCTATTTAGCATAACTACTAAAAATTTCTAAGTTCTGGAAGCATTTTTAAAAAAATAACTTTTCGGAATAGACTTTTGAAAACAATAATGTGTATTTGATTAATTTATTTTTAAAGTGTTTTTGATTGCTTTCTCTGCACAATCAAGAATCACTTTACATTTTTCTCCCACATTTTTTCTTCTCCTGTAAAACACATGTAAGGAATTCACCTGTGTTTGTTGAAAAATTCAATTTTTAATAAAAAAATAAGAGAAAATGGTCAAAAGTCCCCCTAATCTATATCCGAATTTCCAACTACACACTTCAACTTTACGGGAGTCCTATCACCCACCTGAATTATTTAAAACTGTAATAATTATACCCCTAAAAAGCCACAACCAGATCTGTGTTGGCCTGTAAACTTCACGCGTTTTACAGGTGAAAATTCAATTAATTTTTTTTTTCAATTTTTTTATAATTCCTTTCCACATTTTCCTATACTCTCCCAATTTCTTCAAATCTCTAAAGTAACTTCTCCCCCCAATTCTTTCAAATTCCTATGGAATTCTGAGGAACAAAGATGAATATTGATAGCGTGAGCTTGTCAAGAGATATTCGAGTTTTACTTGTCGGAGAACATTGAAAAATAATCTAAAAGGATCTATGCATATCACTGCTACATCGAAGTTTTGCTTGCTTCGCCGGAGCTCGCTGGTTGGAGCAGTGCAGCCGCAAGGTTTTGTTGTTGTTGTTGTAGTCGACATTGTTGTGAGAACAGAGGTAGGTCTTCATGGTGGTTGTCTTGGAATGGGAAAGAGATAAGAGGAGAGGGGAAGAGGAGAACGAAATTTTGTTGATGGTTTGGGTTTCACAGGAGGCGGTGACAGTGGTGGCTGATGGTCGAGCAGCAAAAGAGGGAGAACAAACGAAAGCACTAGTAATGCCATTAATGGAGGTCAATTGAGATTGAATCCTTTCATTGATTAATTGAATTTTGAGATTGATAATTAAAGGATCTACAATAGAAAGGAAAAAGACATTCTCATTAGAGAGTTCAAAAAACCCAATTTTTTTTTTCAAATCTGATCCAGATTTCATTTTTGGATGATTGAAAAACATATCATTTTATCTTTTAATTGAACTGATTGTTTTTTCTAAGTTTTTTACATGAGAGTTTATAAGTTTGTGTGAAATCAACAATGGTGAACTCGGTATAGGAATTTGGTCTTTGTTGCTATGGAGAAGAAAGACAATAAATTTGAAAAATAAATAAAAATACATATATTTATAAAAGAGATATTAAAATAAAAAATTTAATATTTGATTTTTGTGCTGAGAGAGTGAAACACACTCTCTTTGCCAGCTAAGCATTCAGAGAGGTAATAATTTTAGTTTTATACACTTCAGGGGGTGATAGGACTCCTGTGAAGTTAAAGTGTGTAATTGAAAATCTAAATATAGATTGGAGGGGCTTTTGGTTATTTTCTCAAAAAAAAAAAAATGGTAGTTTGTTTCAACAATACCTCAGATTAATGCTATTAATAATTTTTATCAAAAGAATGCATCAAGGTTATCAATAACTCAGATTCTCAAGTTAATGCATATAAATATTCAAATGCAGGCTACAACATTAATTAGTTCCACCACTTGTAATAACACATGCATCAAGTCCTATCACTTGTAATAATTCGTCTATTTTATTGTTAGGGCTCGTTTGGTGTGAGGGATTAGAAATAATAGTGATGGGATAAGGAAATAGTGATGGGATAAAAAAAAAATTATGTTGTTTGGTTGGCAAGTCCGGGATAACTTATCCCGGGATTAATAATTAGTACCGGGATAAGTTATCCCTCCCCATGGGTGGTATAGTAATCCCGGGATAACTTATCCCGAGATAGAATAGGTAAATGACAAATATGTCCCTTTAAATCCTTTTTATATATCATTTTTTACATTTATGTATATTTACATTTTTTTTAATACCATGTATAATAATATTTACTACTCCTTATTTTTATGATAATTATACATATTTTTCTATTAAAAAATTATACTATATAAATATAATTTTTATTTATGAATTTATTTGACTAATTCTTATGTTTATTTTATTTTGATTTCTCATAAATTTTCTTCTCTTTAATAAACTTAAGAGGAAAGTTCTATTTTTAAGCTAAATAAGAAAAAAGTTATATTTTTAAATACACATGGTACTTATCATGGGAATACATAAACAAAAATATTTAAGTTAAAAAAAATAAAAGTTTTATTTTAAAAAATGAATAACTAAAGCTCACAAAGAAAAATTTAAAAAGTTTAAATAAAGTGAAGGGTAATTTTGTAAACAAACAACTTGTTCTTAAAATTTATCAATATATATTATTTTGAATATAACAAACCAAACACTCAATAAGAAATAATCCCAGGACAACTTATCCCATCATAACTAATCCCAACATAACTTATCCCAACATAACTTATCCCATCATAACTCATATTCAAACCAAACGACCCCTTACATTATTATAGATAAAGATGTCACAAAAAGTCTTTGTTGCGGCTATCTTAATAGCCCTACACACAACTTTTCTTTATATTACACCCCACCAAAAGTTTATAAACGTCATTTTATAAAGATAGCAAAAGAAAAAGTTAATAAAAAGAAAGGGAAAAGTAAATTTGTAAAATGTGTATTAAATTAAAGCTAAAGAGTGAATAATTGAAATATGAAATTCTTTTACTATATAAAATATGAATGCTTTTGACATTTCAAAAAATATTACATTAATAGCGAATAATTATTTAAATTGTTGCAAAAATTCATCAAATAAGTATTTAAATGTAAATAGTATGTTGCTGAAATATCAAACACAAGAAAATACCCGAGTTGAATATTTAATAATCTTGCGTAATTGAAGTCGTTGAAAACATTACTTGGTTACATTGAATTTTATTGTCAAAATAATGTGAAGAAAACAAATTAGGTAATTTATGATGGTAAATAAAAAATGAATTTTAACCAAGTGAGAAAAGGTCAAATCAATTCAGTTGACGGTGTACAATTATAAACTATATTAGTGATGAAATAAATGAAGATACTACTGAAGAAATTTTATTTTTTTTCACACAAAGTTCAACTTTCACCACTTGAAAGTGAATGATATTCTTTCATATCTATAATTTGAAAACAATTTCATTTTTGTTTATGCTTTTTAGTGAAAACAAATATCCGTTAAAATAGTCATTATTCATCAATTTGGACTTGCAATACTTTGCAATGATAATAATTATCGATCGAAATATCTACTTTTGACCCTTGTTGGGCTAATCCTTACAAATATTGAGCTTTTTTTAGCCCAACAACCCAATAGTTAACATCATCTCTAAAGCTCCACACACCTCTACAAAATGAAAAAAAGGAAACTTATAGAAATCTCACTAATTTAGGAGCTAATTACTTAGTTATACTCTAGTTTTCAATATTACGAATTTTACTAGATTTTGGTGTGTTCAAATACATGTATCACGACATACATGAGGTTAAAATTAGGTGTAATTTGTGACTGTATCCAAATGGAATCGTATATATTAGGGATACATAACAAATCTCGTTCGCCGTGCCATCTCGCTCGCCTTTCTCCTATGTATATGATATCTCATATACATGACAATCACACCAGATACATACAATACATATATTTGGTGTATATCTAGTGTGATTTGTATATATATGGAATACATGCCAATCTTGCTCGCTTCCCTCCCCATCTCGCTCGCTTCTCTCCCTATTTTACTGTATCTGATAAAATAAAACATAAATATTTAGGTGTATCTTCCTCAACATATAGTAGGAAATTCTTAATTAGTGGTAAAATACGTAATTATTTAAAAGTATATGTAGAATTAGTATATATGGTATGAATGTATGTCTAATAAGGTTATTTTCCCAATGAATAACCATGAATTTTTGTTTTGATGTAGTTTTAACATTTGTAAAGAAAGTATCTAAATTTACATACCATAGAGAAATGTAAACAAAATTTGGTAGTCTCAAAGGAAGAAAAGTCACTTCTTTAATCATAGGGTAACAAACACTTCATAAAACATCATAAACTATCACTTTATTTGCATCTCCAGCAATATATTGGACCTGAAAATGCTTTATATAAAGATATAAGGCTTCCGGAGCAACCTTCTTTAGTCAAGAAGTAGCTTGTTGGGTGCATAAAGAAATAAATCAAGAACCTAACACCCAAGTTAGATGCATAATTAATAAGTGTCTCACGTTCGAATGTCAGCTGAGTGGAGGTAAAATTACTAGGTGACAATTTTTGCTCATCCATCCAAGGTACCAAAAGTTACCTGATACTTGTGCTGGTGGAGTTAACATTTACACCCTTGTGGAATTAGGCAAGGCGCGTACACCATAATTATAAATAGTAAGAATAAAAAAGCATTGAAGCATGTTAGAATGAATGCGTGGAAACCCCCTTGCTCAAAAGAGTTGAAACCCACGACCTCTACTCACATGATTTCAACCCAAACTCCATTTCACACGAAACGAAGCAAAGCTTTAGATTACAACTTCTTGTAACCTAGGAATTGAACTCTTAATCTCTTCCGTAGAGGATATGTATCTCATTAGGATTGGTAAGGTAAAGACCTAGCCTCCCTTGCTTGTACTTATTCATATTGAGAATTTTTTTTTTTTGTTTATTATTAATAAAAAAAACCCACTAGACCACTTTCTAATGGTATAAATTTGCTTCAAACAAAAAAAAAAACTCTTAATCCCTTCCCCCTTACTATAGCAACTCTACTACAAAGGAAACTAATCAATAACTCTATTGTCCACTAAACCAACTAACTCTAGTTGATCTAGAATTCAAGAACCCAACAAGGCTAACTCTAGCCACCAACTCAGATCTCAAGGATAGGAGCATAAACAAGCAGCAACTCTACTGCACCCACACATCAACTAACTCTAGTTGACACTCCTAGGCAACTCTACCCAAGAGAACATCAAAATAATGATGTAAAGATGCTTGACTAAAACATAGATAATTCGACTAACAAACTCTAGTTAATCCGACTCAACCTAAAGACTTAGACAAACAACTAAACTACTATCCTTTATAACTTAGGAGTAGATTTACAATATAAGAAGACAAGATACAAAGCTCAAAATACAACAAACGACGCTTTAGCTTTGCATCATGTCCCTTGTTGAGTATAAGCAGTGTTCTTCCTTAAAAATGACTTTTTCTTTGTAAGCTTATGAATTTTCGGAATTCACAAACTTTGTTTGGCAAAACTTAGGTTGTGTCTTTGGAGAAGAGACTATTATCAAATGGACACAAACCCTTTAGACCAAGCCATTGGTTGAGCCTGTTGCTATGAAAAGACATGCACCAGTCACAACAGAGTTGGCAATTGTGGCAGCTTTTAGACAACTGTCTTTTTCACATACACAGTCTTTCCTCGAACAGGTCCCTTGTTAGATCTAGAAATTTCTTAAATTATCAAAATTTCAAATCAGCTCCAAAATAGCAAAGTAACAATCAAGTTCCTTCCATATAAGCTCAACAATCTTCAATCCTTAAAGATTCAAGTTGTTTATCAACCGAATAACGGCCCTTGGAGATAGTTAACTAATAATCAGGCTTGAGCCAATTTTTTTCTACATGCCATAGACATAGACAGATGGAAACAAAATCAGGGTAACAAACATTTCATGAGAATAAAAGCTTGTATTTGAATTCCATCAACTAATTACACCTAAAATTCCTTATAGAGACTTAGACTATGGATGTGTTTGGTATGAAGGAAAATGTTTTCCTAGAAAACAAGTTGATTTTTGACTTATTTTCTCATGTTTGGTTGGTGAATAGAAAATATTTTTTAAAAACAAACTTAAATTTTTTTTTGGGGGTGGGGGGGCTTGGTAGGGGTGAAAAAAATGAAATTTTGAAATTGAAAATATTTTTGAAAAACAAACTTAAAATTATTTTTTTGGGGTGGTGGGGAGGGGGGGGGGCTGGTAGGGGGGTGGGGGTTGAAAGTAGGGATGAAAAAATGAAATTTTGAAATTGAAAATATTTTTTAAAAACAAACTTAAATTATTTTTTTGGGGGTAGGGGGTGGGGGAAAAGGGGGTGAAGGATTGGTAGGGGGTGGGTGGGTGGGGTGTCGAGGGTAGGGGTGAAAAAATAAATTTTTGAAATTGAAAGTATTTTTTAAAAACAAACTTAAAAGTTTTTTTGGGGGGTGGGGGGGTCTGGGTAGGAAGTGGGTGGGGGGTCAAGGGTAGGGTGAAAAATGAAATTTTTAAGTTGAAAATATTTTTTTGGCGGGGCAGGGGTGGGGGGGCTGTGTAGGAGGTGGGTGGGAGGGGGGTCGAGGGTAGGGTGAAAAAATGGAATTTTGTAGTTGAAAATATTTTTTAAAAAACAAACTTAATTTTTTTTTGGGGGTAGGGGTGGCGAATAGGGTGTGGGTGGGTTTGGGGGGGGGGTCGAGTGTAGGGGTGAAAAAATAAAATTTTGAAGTTGAAAATATTTTTTAAAGGGAAAATGCATAAGTACCCCCCCAGCCTATGCCCGAAATCCCAGAGACACACCTAACCTTTACTAAGGTCCTATTACCCCCCCCCCCCTCCCCAAACTTATTTTTTAATTAATTTTCTACCCCTTTTGGTCCTACGTGGCACTATTTTGAAAATTTTGTCAACACGTGCTGGGCCCACAAGAATAGTGCCACGTAGGACCAAAAGGGGTAGAAAATTAATTAAAAAATAAGTTCGGGGGGGTAATAGGACCTTAGTAAAGGTTAGGTGTGTCTCTGGGATTTCGGGCATAGGCTGGGGGGTACTTATGCATTTTCCCTTTTTTAAAAACAAACTCTATTTTTTTTGGAGGGGGGGGGGGGGGGGGTGGGAGGCCTGGAAGGGAGGGTGGGTGATCGAGGATCAGGATGAAAAAATAAAAAATTGAAGTTGAAAATATTTTTTAAAAACAAACTTAATTTTTTTTTTCTTTTTGAAGGAGGTTGAGGGGCTGATAGGGGAGTAGATGGGGGGGGGGAGCGAGGGTAGTGGGTGGGGGGTAAAAAAATAAAAAAATAAAATTAGAAATATCTTTTAAAAATAATTTTTAATATTTTTTGGGAGGGGGTGAGGTA
Organism: Solanum verrucosum; assembly: GCF_900185275.1. Classification (NCBI taxonomy): domain Eukaryota; kingdom Viridiplantae; phylum Streptophyta; class Magnoliopsida; order Solanales; family Solanaceae; genus Solanum; species Solanum verrucosum. The sequence goes on from NW_026020358.1 coordinate 361,803, forward strand.
AAAAAATTAAATTTAAAAACAAGCTTTAGAATGTTTTCCTTCATACCAAACACACCCTATATGTTTAGTTGATAGGGCGTATAACAAGAAATGATCACAATGTTTCATCCATAAACCAAAACTTCATCACTGCATATAATGAACTCTTTTTAAAACATTTTATCAACTTTGTGAGGGAAAATTACGCAAAAAAAAGAAGAAGAAGTTTTCTGAAAACTCCTAAAAAATAATCATTTCCAAGAAGCTTATCTAGTCACTTTCAATCAAATTTTGAGTTGTCAATTATGTATTCACATTCTCTGGTGAAATTCTATTGAAAAATCTTTTTTAGATCATTATAAAAATAGTAAAAGCCGAATCATTTAGAAAGTGTCTTTGTATGACCCCTAGGTCACTTCGGACACTACTAACATGATATGTTTTATGCATAGGACAATCTCTTCTTCTTTTTTAGAGGAGAAAGAAGAAAAGTTCATAAGAGTGATAATTGGTGTATAGACTTTGACAAAAAAAAATCTATAATCATCCAATGTGCATGAAGACTATTTAGTATAACAATATTCAACTAAGAAATAATTATTTTATTAATTTGAGTTCTTAGAGGAAAACAAAGAGTATATAAGAGTATCAGAGCTTGTTTAACATTTCTACTAAAAATTGCTAATTTCTGGAAGCATTTTTTTTAAAATAACTTTTCAGAAAAAAACTTTTGAAAAAATAAATAAATTGTGTTTAGCTAATTTATTTGAAAAGTGTTTTAAAATTGCTTTCTCAGCACAATCAAAAATCACTTTACATTTTTCTCCCACATTTTATCTCCTCTCAATCACATGTAAGAAATTCACCCGTGTTTGTTGAAAATTTCAATTTTTAATAAAGAATGATAACTTGTTTCAACAAATATATCATTCTCAATTCAAATATTTATTAAAATACTAATGATATTATGTAGAAATATTTAATCAATTTAAATATTTAGATTTAAAAAAATTGTATAAGAGTATAAGGTGATGTATGGACCTTGACAAGAAAATTTAAGTTAAAGATTCATTTTTTATTTTTATTTTTAGTTAGGATAAGAGTTTTGTTTTGTTTTTCACTCGGTGTTCGATGCTCGGATTGGACCCCTTACTAATCTGAATTGGATACTACAGGGGTCCATTCTGGAGGTGACGTTCCCAACAAGATTTTTTCCATACCTAGGGCTAAGATAAGAGTGCTAATTAATTGGTGTATAGACCTTGACTTAAAAATAAAAAAAGAAATCCAATCAAAAATCACTTTAAATTTTGGTGGGCCTGATTCATTATGTCCTAATAAACAAAAATTGTGAATCACCAATCGATGTGATAGATTGAATGTAATTTTGATGAGGTACATTATGAACCACAAATTAAGAAAAGAAAAATCTACAACTATTTTTTTTGGAGTAATCATTTCTAAGAAGCTCATCTAGTCACTTTCAATCAAATTTTGAGTTGTCAATAACGTATTCACATTTTCTGGTGAAATTCTGTTGTAATTTTTTTTTAGACTATTATGGAAATAGCAAAAGCCAGATATCATTTATAAAGTGTTTCTATATGACACATAGGTCACTTCAGATACTCCTAACGTGAGATGTTTTATGCACCGAACAACCTCTTCTTCTTCAAAAGTCTATAAGAGTGATAATTGGTATATAGACTTTTACAAAAAAAAAATATAATCTTCCAATGTGCATGAAGACTATATAATATAACAATAGTCAACTAAAAAATAATTATTTTATCAATTTGAATTCTTAGAGAGAAAAAAGAGTCTATACGAGTATCATAGTCTATTTAGCATTGTTACTAAAACTTTCTAATTTTTGGAAGCATTTTTTTAAATATAACTTTTCATAATAGAATTTTGACAAAAACAATGTGTGTTTGACTAACTTACTTTAAAAGTATTTTGGTTGCTTTCTCTGCACAATCAAGAATCACTTTACATTTTTCTCCCACATTTTTTCTCCTCCTAAAAATACACATGTAAGGAATTCACCCGTGTTTGTTGAAAAATTCAATTTTTAATAAAAGAATGATAGTTTGTTTCAACAATAGCTCAGATTAATGCTATTAATAATTTTTATCAAAAGAATACATCAAGGTTATCAATAGCTCAGATTCTCAAGTTAATGCATATAAATATTCAAATAAAAGCTACAACATTAATTAGTTCCATCACTTGTAATAACACATGCATCAAGTCCTCTAATAACTCGTCTATTTTATTGTTACATTATTATGGATAAAGGTGTCACAAAAAAGTAGTTGTTGTGGCTATCTAAATAGCCCTACACACAACTTTTCTTTATATTACTCCCCACTAAAAGTTGCGCAAAATTATAAACATCATTTTATAAAGATAGCAAAAGAAAAAGATAATAAAAAGAAAGGGAAAAGTAAATTAGTAAAAAAATGCCGTGAGAACATTATTGTTCATGAACAACTTTTAAAAAGGTATCTTGAATTTAAATTTTCTTGTAAAATGTGTGTTAAATTAGAACTAAAGAGTAAATAATTGAAATATGCAATTCTTTCACGGTATAAAATATGCATGTCTTTTGACATTTCAAATGTTGCATTAATAGCGAATAATTATTTTATTGTTGCAAAGATTCATCAAATAAGTATTTAAATGTAAATAGTATGTTGCTGAAATATCAAACACAAGAAAATACTCAAATTGAATATTTAATATTCTTGTGTAATTGAAGTAATTGAAAACATTACTTTGTTACATTGAATTTTATTATCAAAATAATATGAAGAAAATAAATAAAGTAATATATGATGATAAATCAAAAATGATTTTTAAGCAAGTGAGAAAAGGTCAAATCAATTCAATTGACGGTGTACAATTATAAACTATATTGGTGACGAAATAAATGAAGATACTACTGAAGAAATTTTATTTTTTTTCACACAAAATTCAACTTTTACCACTTGAAAGTGAAGGATATTCTTTCATATCTATAATTTGAAAGCAATTTCATTTTTGTTTATGCTTTTTAGTGAAAACAAATATCCATTAAAATAGTCACTATTCATCAATTTGGACTTGCAATACTTTGCAATGATAATAATTATCGATCGAAATATCTACTTTTGACCCTTGTTGGGCTAATCCTTACAAATAGTATAACTTACATAAATCCCATAGTGTAAAATCTAAATTACCTTCTATCCCTATTATTTTTCTAATTACACAAATCTCATATTTTTTAGGCATTTCGGATACATAATTAAAGATCCGGATACATTATTGTTGATACATTATAAATCAAATTAAGATCCCATAAATTGCGTTATTCCATTCCAAATTATTATCAAGAATTCAACCATATAGTGTAACTAACCAAAAAATTCAAAAATAAAATTTCTTCTTCTTGTTCATCGTTCTCTCTGTTTCATAAAAACTTTTGTCGAAATTTTGGATAAGCGAGGTGAGTTATGAAGGATACAAAAATGAGGGAATTGTTGTTGGACAAACGACTTCTTTTGTGAATCTTCAAGTTCATCGAATATCCTTTCGATTTTGATTCAAGATTGTCGAAAAATTTGAGATTTAAAATTTTTCTCCCAATTCATTGAAGATTCTTTCAATTTTGATTCAAAATTGTTGAAAAATTTGAGTTTCAAAATTATTCTCCTAGTTCATTGAAGATCCTTTCAATTTTTATTCAAAATTATCAAAAAGTTTGAGAAGATACATCATGAAGATCCATTTAATTTAAATTAATAAGTGTTGTATTTCTACTAGATACATTAAATAAGAAAGTATTGTCCATAAGATTTTAGGTTTGAGATCGATATATTATTGTTTGGTAATTGTTATGTATCAGATACATTTAGTATAAATTCAAATTTATGTATCATAGATAAAGAATTAGTACATGATACATTATTATTTATATATCTTATTTTGTTTGAGAAATACTATAATTTAAAATTAAAAAATACATTATACATTTAATCGTTTCAAATTAACTTCTTTTTTTTGCGTGTGTGATACATAACACAAAGTTTATGTATCAAGTACATTTATATTGAACATGATAAACACTAATAGAAGATTCAACAACATTAGAGTTATGTATCAAGACCTTAAATATGAACATGATACATTGAATAAAACAAAGGTTATTGGTTATTGTAGCAGTGATGTATCAGATCAATGATAACACTACAAAGACTAATTTAAGACTCAAAATAAATGAGATACATTAAAAATATGTATCTTTGATAATGATGGTCGTGCAATGGCAGAACAAACCTTCTTCTTCTTTTTTTGGACTTTTTCAACAGTAGATACATTAAAAGAAAATAAATATTTTTCAAGAAAAAATTTCGACGACGATATGATTAACTAAAATTGCAAAGGTTCAATAAGATTTCAATGGGGGCAGGGGGCGGAGGTAATTTTATTTTTATTTTTTAATGATGAACAAATTAAAAATAAAAATAAAAATTGGAAATTGAAGTGATGGAAAGAAATCTACCTCTTGAATAATTTGAAATCATTAATTGGAAATAGAAAAGATTTGAAATTCAAAAATAGATTAATTGATGTAATTATGGAGAGATTTGTGTAACATCCGACAAATTGAAATAACTAGGAAGAGGCTTAAAATTGGAAATAGTCAATTTTTGGAAAAAATTCAAAATCTGGAAATTTGGTGAAAGTGTGGAAATCAGTGAGTTTTGGCCAACTTTGAGCAGTCATAACTCCTAACTCAGGATGATTTAGGAGTATTTCCAGTTATGATTGTGAAGCTTGTGGAATGATCTTTCCAACGCCACCGAGTTTGCTCGATTCCGAGTTCGTATGAGCGAGTTATTCCCTATGAAAGTTGGGCAGTTGGCAGGGAATCCGTCCGGAAATTTTAAGGGCATTTTGGTCTTTTCCCTAGCTATTTTCTTTGGGGGTTATATTGTGTGTTAGGATGATTTTTTGATCATTTTGTCCCATTTTAAAAGAGTGAGAGTGAGGGTTTTGAGTGAAAAAGAGAAGAAGAAGAGAAGAAGAGGAGAAGAAGAGGAGAAAGAGGAGATCAAGCAAGCTCCATCGTGGATATCGTCGGGGGTGATCCCTACTAGGTATGTGAGTTCATAGTGTTGGGTTGATATTTTCCTCCACACGCCAAACTCGTTTTATTTTCGAGAAAAGATTGGTTATATTGTTGAAGTTGTTGGGTTGTGTTGTTGGTGTTGTTGATTGTGTTGTTGAAGTTTCTTGTTGATTTGGGACATGATTTGGTTGTGTTTTTGAGTTGAATCTCTTGTATGTTGAGGGACTTTAAGATTCTTAGTGTTTGGGCTGAAAACCTTGAAGTTTAGAAGGTTTAGAGTTGGAGAAAAGAGGGAGAAAAGTCGAGTTTTCTGGGGAAAGGGGTGGCGCGTCGCGCCTGCCAGCGTGCCCCAAAAGGGGTTCTGAACTTTCCCCCTTGGGGCACCGCGCCTAGCAGAGCGCCAGTAGGTCCCTTCTGAGCTTCAAGGGCTGGCGCTCCGCGCCTTGCAGAGCGCCAAGGACGCCAAGTTCCCCCATTCTTTTCATACTTTCTCATGCATGTTCCTTGGTATTGTACCTATGTTTCCAAGTTGTTTCCAACACTCCAAGGTACGTTTAAACGTCAAGAACTCGTCCATAACATGTGGTCAAACACCTTGAATTTCAAGGTCAAGAGTCTTTATTGAATGTTTTAACTTCATTCTAAGACTCAAGTTGCAAGTCAAGCAAAGAGTATAGAGTTTCAAGTTAAGTCAAGAACATAAAGTTGAGTTCATTTCTCAAAGTTATTAGGGAACTATGTATTCCCAAAGAAGTTTTAAAGAAATGTTTTTTACATTTAAACAAGGTTGGAAACTGAGATTTCCAAAGAGCCTTAGGGCTAGTTTTTGAGTAATTATCTCAAATCAGCAGGAAGACATATGTTTTAAAAACACAAGAGCCAATATAGTTTTGGAAGTAGTATCGAGCACCGAATTGGGGGAGCGTTCAAAGAACCCACAGCCCCCATAGAACCATATTGTTAGCCACCATGGGTAGAAAAGGATCATACTTTTTAGATGAATCCTTTTCCAGATAGACTAGTGGATCCATTAGGCAGTTCAGGTCTTATACCTTTGGCCGGGTATATGATGCTCTGGCAGCGTGAGGTCTATCGATGTATCATCACTATAGCTCTTATGTGATAGTTATCGGTTAGAGAAACTTCCATAGCAGTTATTGTATTTTCATACACATAAATTATTGTATTTTTATATACATCAGTTCATTTGTATTTCTATATAATTCTCAGGCTTATTGTATCTTTGTATACACATAGAGTTTATAGCAGGTTTTAAACAGTCTTTCTTTATATTGCACTTGTTTTTAAATTGCCTTATATTGAAAGAAGTCAGTCAGGTTGAGTTGAGTTGAGCCAGGTAAGTTATTCAGTTTCTTCCAGAATTCTTTCTAGCCTTTGTTGCTTATCTTTGAAGCTCGCATACTCGTACATTCCATGTACTGATGCCAGTTGGCCTGCATCTTATTATGATGCAAACACAGGTACCTAGGATCAGCATCCAGCACGTCGTTGATCCAGCTGAGCACTCCAGAGTCAGTGGTGAGCCTCCTTGCATTCCGGAGGACTCAATTATTTTGTGTTCTTAGTTTTGTTTTATTAGGGTGTTGCGGGGTCTGTCCCAACATCTATCTCAGTATTTTAGAGGCTTCATAGACAGTCAATCAGTTAGTTTTGAGTCTCTCATCTATGTATATATGTAAATATCCTATTTTGAGATTCGAGTTGCCTTTGTGGCCAGATTTTATAAGTTAAGTTGTTTTGTAACCTTGCATTTGCATTGAGTTGTTCTGTTGGGTTAGGTTTCCGCTGAGTTAAGAAAGTCAGGCCAAGGGTTCGCTTGGGGCCAGAAATGGTCTCCGGGTGCCGGTCCCGCCCAGGGTGTAGGCTCGGGGCATGACAATTTGTGGCGTGAAAAAAGAAAGGAAAATCATAGGTATGTGATTTCAAATTAATGTATCCGGAAAAGGGGATGATGGGAGGAAAAGAAGGGATATAACATCCAACAATTTAAAATGAATATGAAGAAGCTTGAAATTGGAAGTAGTAATTTTTTTGGAAAAATTCAGAATCTGGAAAATTTGGCTAAGTGTGGAAATCAGTGAGTTTTTGGCCAACTTTGAGTAGTTGTAACTCCTAGCTCAGGATGATTTAGGAGTAGTTCCAGTTATGGTTGTGATGCTTGTGGAACAATCTTTCCAACGCCATCGAGTTTGCTCGATTCCGAGTTTGTATGAGCGAGTTATGCCCTTTGAAAGTTGGGGCAGTTGGCAGGGAGTTCGTCCGGAAATTTAAGGGCATTTTGGTCTTTTCACAAATCATTTCTTTTGAGGTTATATTGTTGTGTTAGGCTGTTTGTGGATCATTTTTGTTCCATTTTAAAAGAGAGAAAGTTAGGGTTCTTGAGAGTGAAGAAGAGAAGAAGAAGAGAAAGAGGAGATCAACAAGTTTCCGTCGTGGAATTTCGTCGGGGGTGATCCCTATCAAGGTATGTGAGTTCTTTAGTGTGGGTTGATCATTTCCCCCACACACCAAGCTCATTTTATGATTTGAGAAAATATTGGATTTGTTGTTGAAGTTGTTGAAGTTGTTAGTTGTTGTTGATGTTGTTAGTTGTGTTGTGGAAGTTATTGTTGGTTGTGGGACATGATTTGGTTGTGTTCTTGAGTTGAATCTCTTGTATGTTGAGGGATTTTATGATCCTTAGTGTTGGTTGGTTCATACCCCCACACACCAACTCGTTTTTAATTCCAAGAAAAGATTTATTTTGGTTGTTGAAGTTGTTGGTTGTGTTGTTGAAGTTCTTGATGATTTGGGACAGGATTTGGTTGTGATTTTTCTGCTGGAACCTTTGAGGTTGAGAGGGTTTAGAGTTGGATAGAAACAAGTGGAAAAAGTCGGATTTTTGGGGGAAAAGGGCTAGGCTGTTGCGCCAGCCAGCGCACCCAAAAAAAAGGATGCTGAACTTTCCCCTTTGGGCAGAACACCTGGCAGAACGCCCAGCAGTCCCTCTGAAGTTTGAGGGCTGGCGCCCCGCGCCTCTTAGAGCGCCAAGGACGCCAATCCTTCCCGTTACCTTCATTCCCCACTTTTTCATACATGTTCCTAGGTATTATACCTATGTTTCCTAGTTGTTTCCAACACTCCAAGGTACTTCTAAAAGTCAAGAACTCATCCGTAACATGTGATCAAACACCTTGAATCCAAAATTCCAATTCAAAGAGAGTAAAGTTAGAAGTCAAGTGATGTTAAGAGTTAAGCTTAGAAGTGAAGTAAGTCAAAGCAAGTTTTTAAAGTTGTTCAAGAGTCTTTAGTGGATGTTTTAGCTTCATTTTTAAGACTCGAGTTTCAAGTCAAGTCAAAAGCATTGAGTTTCAAGTCAAGTCAAAAGTTAAGAGTTTCATGTTAAGTTAAGAGTTTCACATCAAGCCAAGAGTTCAAGTAAAGTAAAGAGTTTAAAGTTGGGCTCATTTCTCAAAGTTATTAGGGAACTAGGTATTCTCAAAGAAGTTTTAAAGAAATGTTTTTACATTTAAACAAGGTTGGAAACTGAGATTTCCAAAAGAGCCTACGGGCTAGTTTTTGAGTAATTATCTCATATCAGCAAGAATAAATATGTTTTAAAAACATAAGAGCCAGTACATTTTTGGGAGTAGTATCGACCACCGAATTGGGGGAGCATTCAAAGAACCCACAGCCCCCATAAAACCATGTTAGCCACCATGGGTAGAAAAGGATCATACTTTTTAGATGAATCCTTTTCAGATTAGACTAGTGGATCCATTAGGCAGTTCAGGTCTTATACCTTTGGCCGGGTATAAGATGCTCTGGCAGCATGAGGTCGATCGATGTATCATCACTATAGCTCTTATGTGATGGTTGTCGGTTAGAGAAACTCCCACAGCAGTTATTGTATTTTCATACACAGAGATTATTGTATTTTTATATACATCAGTTCATTGTATTTCTATATACATTTCAGGCTTATTGTATCTTTGTATACACACAGAGTTTATAGCAGGTTTTAAACAGTCTTTCTTTATATCGCACTTGTTTTAAATTGCCTTATATTGAAAGAAGTCAGTCAGGTTGAGTTGAGTTGAGCAAGGTAAACTTTTCAGTTTCTTCCAAATTTCCTTCTAGCCTATGTTGCTTAGTTTTCCATCTCGCATACTCGTACATTCCATGTACTGATGCCAGTTGGCCTGCATCGTCTTATGATGCAGATACAGGTACCCCGGATCAGCATCCTGCACGTCGTTGATCCAGCTGAGCACTCCAGAGTCAATGGTGAGCCTCCTTGCATTCCGGAGGACTCAATTATTTTGTGTTCTTAGTTTTTGTTTTATTAGGATGTTGCGGGGTCTGTCCCAACATCCATCTCAATATTTTAGAGGCTTCATAGACAGACAGTCAGTCAGTTAGTTTTGAGTCTCTCATATATGTATATATGTAAATATTCTATTTTGAGATTTGAGTTGCCTTTATGGCCATATTTTATAAGTTAAGTTGTTTTGTAATATTGCATTGCATTGAGTTATTCTGTTGGGTTAGGTTTCCGCTGAGTTAAGAAAGTCAGGCCAAGGGTTCGCTTGGGGCCAGAAATGGTCTCCGGGTGCCGGTCCCGCCCAGGGTGTAGGCTCGGGGCGTGACAAGGGATTTTTGATATTTTTTGAAATGGTAGGGAAAATAAGAAAATATGATAATAAATGGTGTAACTAAGTAATTTTTCCTTACAAATATTGAGTTGTTTTTAGCCCAACAACCTAATAGTTAACATCATCTCTAAAGTTCCACACACCTCTACAAAATGAAAAAAGGAAACTTATAGAAATCCTACTAATTTAGGAGCTAATTACTTAGTTATACTCTAGTTTTCAATATTACTAATCTTACTAGATTTTGGTGTATTCAAATACATTCAAGTACATGTATCATGACATACATGAGGTTAAAATTAGGTGTAATTTGTGACTGTATCCAAATGGATTCGTATGTATTAGGAATTCAAATACATGTATCATGACATACATGAGGTTAAAATTAGGTGTAATTTGTGACTGTATCCAAATGGATTCGTATGTATTAGGAATACATACAAATCTCGTTCGTCTTCATGCCATCTCGCTCGCCACTCTCCTATGTATATGATATCTCATATACATGACACGACAATCACACCAGATACATACAATACATGTATCTGGTGTGTATCTAGTGTGATTTGTATATATATGAGATACATGACAATCTTGCTCGCCTCCCTCCCCATCTCGCTCGCTTCTCTCCCTATCTTACTGTATCTTAGAATAAGAAACATATATATGTAGGTGTATCTTCCTCAATATATAGTAGGAAATTCTTAATTAGTGGTAAGATACATAATTATTTAAAAGTATATATGGTATGAATGTATGTTTAATAAGGTTATTTTCCCGATGAATAACCATGAATTTTTGTTTTGATGTAGTTTTAACATTTGTAATGAAAGTATCTAAATTTGTATACCATAGACAAAAATGTAAACAAAATTTGGTAGTCTCAAAGGAAGAGAAGTCACTTCTTTAATCATAGGTAACAAACACTTCATGAAACATCATAAACTATTCTATTTGCTTCTCCAGCAACATATTAGACCTGAAAATGCTTTATATAAAGATTCAAGGCTTCCGAAGCAACCTTCTTTAGACAAGAAGTAGCTTGTTGGGTGCATAAAGGAATACATCAATTTCTTTATAGATTTAAAATCAGGGTAACAAACATTTCATGAGAATAAAAGCTTGAATTTGAATTCCATCAACTAATTAGACCTGAAATTCCTTGAGCATATGTTTAGTTGATAGATCGTATAACAAGAAATGATCACAATGTTTCATCCATAAACCAAAACTTCGTCACTGCATATAATGATCTCTTTTTAAAACATTTTATCAACTTTGTGAGGGAAAATTACGCAAAAAAAGAAGAAGAAGATTTCTGAAAACTCCTAAAAAATAACTAATTACTAATTTCACTTTATCTTCTCCTAATACTAATAGAAAACATATACTATTTTTTTAATACATTAACAAAAATAGAACTCCTAAATATGACTTAGTACTAATTTTCCTTTTTATCTTCCCCTAACACTAATAGAAAACGTATATTTTTTTATTTATTTTTTATAAATAAGTCAAAAATAAAAAAATGTGAAGGGTTTTAGACATAAATAAAAGGGGCATACAACTTTTAGGCGCTAAGTGTGAAGATGAATCTATCAATTCCTCAAGATATAGTCATTGAAATATTGTCATGGCTTCCTGCTAAGTCTTTAATGCGTTTCAAGTGTGTTACCAAATTCTTTAATTCTCTTGTTTTTAAATCAAATTTTACGGATATACATAGATGTCGATCTCTGACCCGTCCCAGTGGAAAAAAGTTATTTTTGCACGGAAGTAAATTTGATTGCACCTCTGATCAGCAAAAGGAAGATGGAATAAACTCTGCCTCCATTCTTCAAATTGAGAGTTTTGGTGAACTCTCCTTTCATATCCATGTAGATCCTCGTTTGAATTGTGTTAACGATTTATTTTTACTTTGGCAACCATTATCTGTGCAACCTGCTACAATCTTAAATCCTAGTACAAGAGAAGTGAAATTGCTTCCAAGCCTAATCAAAGGTTTTTCTTGGTGTCACTATTCATTCGGTTTTGAGCCCGAAGAAAAGAAGTACAAAGTTCTTTCGACAGCAAAATATGATCAAGAAGGTTACATAAAAAACAGGGTTTTCACTTTAGGCATAGATGAGACATGGAGAGAGACTAAACACAATCCCTCCACTATTCATTGCAAGCCCGGGATTTGTATCAATGGAGTTATCTATAGGTTTGTTTTCCACAGAGGACTTCTTGCTATAGCTGAATTTGATGTTAAAACTGAAAATTCCAAACTTATTGCATTGGGGGATGCCCTTCACGGGTGGTCTTTGATGTTTATAGAGCTGAAGGGTAAACTAGCTGTCATTGATTATAAAACACGTTCACCTGAATATATCCAGTTGCTTGTTTTAGAAAAAACTCGAAACGTAGAAGAATGGAAGAGTCATATCATTCAGTTGCCTTCAACATGGAATACTTTAACATGGAAGGACATGCAACAAGGAGTCATACCCGATGACATATTATCATGCACGTCTTGTGATGATGAGATTTTATTCATCGCGAATTTAAAGTCAGGTACTGTATGTTTCTGTTATGATGTCACGAGACAAAGTTGGAGAAAATTAGAAATTAAGGGGCTTCCTAAGAACCACGGCATCAAAGGCATTTTTAGTTATGTAGAAAGACTTGTTATGTAGAAATTAAGTCTCTTTCCATTTGAGATTTTTTGCAATTCATATGTTTTTTTTTTTTTTTTTTTGCATCTGGATATCAAGCCTAGAAGATTTTGGTGTATATGTCGATGTATATTTAATTACAGATTATGATTATGTTGTTCTGTTCTATTAATGTCAAATATCTATACATCCATACGAATCACTGCTAAAATTTAGCTTGTTCTGTTTTATTGCATCTGGATATCAAGCCTATTTTAGTGTAAAATTAGCATGTCAATTAAAGTATATGCCGATATATATATTTAGTTACAGAGGATGATTTTATTGTTCTGTTTTATTAATGTCAAATACCTCTGTACAGCATACACATATGAGGACAGTGTGGCTAACTCCAAATTATCACTTTCTTTATATTAAAACACATCTTGATGTTGAGTTGGCCCACACGCTCCTGTTGTCAATTGTGAACAAGTATATGGCCTGAAAATTTTGACCGCGACAAATTTCTCTTAGGAGTAGCTCTATAACTGAAATCACACAAATAGAATCTAGTTCTGGCAATTCGTCAGAAAAGTTTTGATTCCTAGTAGAGATAGTTGTATGGACTCGTTAATTTTTAAAAAAGTCTGAGCAGGCTATTCTCATGGCTTCCTGTCGAGTCATTAATGCATTTCGGAATCAGATTTTAATTCTCTTGTTTCCGAATCAGATTTTAGTGATATTCATAAACTTATCTCCCCTTTTAAACAGCTGAGCTAAGGAAGATGGAAAAATCTCTATCTCCCTTTTTCAAACTGAGAAATTTGATGGACTCATACTGTTGTTCAGATTCTTCATTGGATCACGTTAATGGTTTATTTTTGCGTTTGGGAACCCTTATCTGCTATAGCTGCATTTGATGTTAAAGTCTGAAAATTTTGAAACTCAAATGATCAGTGGATGTGTGTTGCAAGCAGATAGATGGTCTTAATTTTCCTCCATGGTGTGGTTAATTATTATTTTATGATGTGTTTATATATACTAGTATTTGGACACACACGTTGCACGTATATCCCTTACCACAGTGAGCATAAGAATTTTTCAAAATTGCATCAATATGATAAATATATTAAAAAATCAATGACATCCAATATCTAAACTGTCCAACTTTGAAGATTCTTAATTAGTACTAAATTGATTTTAATTTGAATTTATGAGTTAAAATTTGATATGAATTTGTCAAATTTTAGTAGTTTTTATATAGATATTATGTTTTGATCAAAAAACAATTAAGGTAATTAAATTCATAGATTACATGCTTAATATGCTCATATCATCAATTAACAGTTGTCCTACCTCCAAAATCAATATTACATTTCTATACGAACTTTATTTGATGTGACTCAACGCAATTATAATATTTTTTTTAGTTAGAAAAGGAATTCAACATTTCATTTATATTTTGTCGAACTGTATTGTTAAAATTGTACTTGAGAAACAAAAAGACATGTATTGTTTTATATTGTCAAAAAAAAAAAGACATGATAAAAAATAATATTACGACATGTGAGTGATAAGTAATATAAATTCTGAAGGAGAATGGGAGGGATAAACTATGGCTCAAAACTAAATAATCAACTAAAATTAAAGCAAAGAAAGTTAACATAATTTCGTGAGAAAAATAACCAAAATATGATATTGTATTCATTCCTTTCTTTCTTAACATGGGTTGTTATCCTCCCTTCTTTCCTTTTGGATGAAAGCTCCATTAAAAAAATTAAATTCAGACAAAGAAAGTGAAGCCAAACAGGCAATGGCCAATGAATATCAAATCACTCAACACGCCATAGCGCATAAATACATTTTTTACTTTTATTGGGTTATGATGGTTAATATCAAAATTCAATACTTAATTAGCTTTACACACACATAAATCACATGAATCTGCATATGAAAAATCAATAAATTTGATAAGTAAGAAGTAAGAAACAAAATAAAAAATAACTTAAAAGAACATGCACAATGGAGCATCGGAAAGGACAGTGTTCCTAGGCTCTCTATCAAACTCATAAAACAAAATGTAAAGAACAAGAAGATATACATATGTGAAATGAAAAGACAAGGATCATAATGGAGAATGTAAAGAGACAACAGTTTCTTTAGAAGATTATTAATGAATAATTGTCTTTTTAATGTATCTATTTTATGTAAAAATATATATTTTAAGTACAATATAATATGTGATATGATTACTATTTAATATTTTGTTAATTAAATATTTTATAACATTTTTATTTAATATAGGGGTAAAATGGTAATCCAACATTGTACTTTGATGCTTCCCACTTTTAATAATATATGATATGATATGATATATGATGATATGATATGGTAAAAAAAAAATAAAGAAAAAAAAAGCATGCTTTAATATATGTGTTTTGAAGCAGTGAATGATCAAATATAAATTCTTTAAAATATATCTCGTGAAAGTTATCACCATAAACAAAAAAAATTCAAAAACACTCATTTGGTATATATATATATATATATATATATATGCTTTCTTTACTAAGATATATTATATATGGAAGAAGATAGTCAATTAATTAAATAATTAGACGGGCGCTCAATCTTTGCAATAATATTTTGTACCTCATCTTTGTGTGAAATATGTATTGGACATATATAACATTGAGTATGTTTATCAAACACAGTTTCCTAACGTATGAAAATACGTGATGTTCACGTCTTTTAAAGTTATGAATGTCTAACTTATATTTTGTCCTTACCGAAAGAGTGAAGTTTCATGCAAAACAAAAATGCATTGGTTTTGACTATCATTATCTTCTTTTCTACATTCAGTCATCACCGAAAGAGTGAAGTTTCATGTAGTGTGTTTTGACCTAGGGCTTTCTTTCGTGGAGATCTACTCCTATCCATAGTAGATTGCTTCTTTTTTTTGGGTGTCTCCATGACTTCATCTTCTTCTTTTTTAAATTTCACTCTCGACATGTATTTTTCTAAAGAATTACTATTTTTTTAAAATACAATTACATTTTACTCATTAGATAACACTATGAGATTATGTTAGTTAATTGATTTAAGACTAGTACTGATGATTAAATCAAAAGATTCTTCTTCCCTAAATTGAGCTAAAAGATGTAAATATCTCTTGCGATTAATTAACATTCTTATTCTTCACGAATTTGATTAGCACAATTTAGGAATAATTACATCATTTCTTTCGATTCTACTTCTTTTGGATCAAATCTCATCAATTGTTTAACCTCGCAATTGGACCGTTTTTATATAAAATAATTCTTCCTGTGTTTATTATGTCTAACTGACTCGTTTGTGATACTCTATTTCGGTAAGACGTACGTGACTTGATTAGCTTATGTGGCATCCAAACATCTCCCACGCGCCTCAACTATGTGGAGTCACGTAAGTCAGAATTATAATAATAATAATAATCAAAGAAGTAAAAAAATAATTTATGTGTGAAAAATATCAAATACATGATTTTTAAAAATAAATTTAAAATTATTTTTTTCACTTTTGTAATGGTAGACAGAGGCGTCTGCAAGAGGGGGTCACCGGGTTCACTGAACCCATGCTCCTCTCCCAAAACCATATATAGTAGTGTTATATTTTCTATTTTTTTGTTAATATTGATGTGTGAACCCACAATCGAAGTATCATATAATGCGGCGATAATTGTGTGCACCTCTCAGCGATGTTAGAAATTTGAATTTTATATCTATATTATTTTATTTTTCTTTCTAAAATTGGATAACCTCTCTAAGTGGTTATTGATGCAATTTTTGTATTTTAATTAATTAAACATTTCAATTTTAGACCTATAATTTTAAAACTTTAATTGTTTTCAATGATAAGAACCTAATGTCAAACCGATTAATAGTGCACCCATCATCCCAAAATCCTAAATATGTTCCTGATAATAGGAGTATATGTGATCCACTCTTATAACGATAGTGATATATGTGAGCACACTTTCTTAACGAACCCTACCCGATTTCAAGTAAATCAACCAGTTTTATTTTAGATTAAAAAAACCGACCTACTCAACATTTTTAAAGTAGGTATATAAAATTTTATGAACTTTTTGACGGAAAATAATATGTTAAGACAATTTTAACCCCCAACTATGAAAAAAGAAAATCTCTGTGGAGGGTTTCTGAAAGCATTAATAACTTGGGCCGCAGCCTTCATCAATCAACTATGGAGACGAAGATGAAGAAATTCGGAAGAAGAAAAGTCTCAATTCCTGATGAAATAATGTTTGAAATATTCTCATGGCTTCCTATTCAATCTTTAATGCGTTTCAAGTGTGCTTCCGGATTTTGTAATTCTCTAGTATCCGAATCACACTTTTCGGATATCCATAGATGTCATTCTATGACCCGTCCTGGAACAAACTTCTTTCTCCATGAAAGGAAAGGTTTTTACTCGGTTGAGCAAGAGAAAGGTGGAAATATGTCTGCCTCTCTTTTTCAACCTGAGAGATTTATTGAATCTATAAATAAATCTCGTATGAATTGCGCTAATGGTTTATTTTGCATTTGGCAACCATCAATTGTTCGATCTGCTGTAATTTTCAATCCCGGTACAAGAGAAGTTAGATCTCTTCTGCTCCCAAATAAAGGTACTTCTTGTGGAAACTATTTAATAGGTTTTGAGCCACAAGAGAACAAGTACAAAGTGTTTTATTCGGAAAAGCCAAGTGGATACGGAGAACAATGGATTTTAACTTTAGGCATAGATGAATCGTGGAGAAAGATCACTCAAAGCATTTTTCCCTTCCCTTCTATAGGATAAGCCTAGTGTTTGCATTAGCAGAGTTATCTATCAATTTGATAATGCTCCCAATCCTGCTATTGCAGCATTTGATGTTAAATCTGAAAATTTTGAAATTATTACACTGTGGAATGAATCTACCTGGTTCTACTATTACCACCTGATAGAGGTGAAGGGAAAATTAGCAGTAGTGGATTGTCACATGGTAAGCAACTCCTTCGACTTGTGGATTTTAGAGCATTCTCTAGAAAGAAAATGGAAGAGATGTGTCATTCAATTTCCTTCAAACTGGAATTACAAAGTGCCTCGACCTATATCATCCTGCATGTCTCGTGATGGAAATATTGTACTCATCCGCAACGAGAAACACAAGGAGATGGAGAAAAATAGAAATCAAGGGGCTTCCTGAGGAGAGCTGCATCTATGACATTTATAGTTATGTGGAGACCTTAGATAGTACTAGCATTTAGTATATGTTAAGAGTCTCATAGATGATACTATTTGATTGTGAGTTTTGGTTTATGGGATTTGTTAAATTTAAATAAATTCTTTATATTTTTAGCTTGTTCTGTTTTTTGTCAAATATCTATACATCAATACGAATTACTACTGAAATTTAGCTAACCTCACTGTCAACAACAACAACCAAGTGTATCGCAAAACCTGAGCTTCGGGTTTGGCATATATGCATGATACAATTGAACTGGTCTCCATTTGTTTGTTTGTTCACTAGTCACAAGTCAAATTATTTGCTTTAGTCCCAATATGGAACGATATACCGTATATGGCCTTATTATCCTGCACAACACGTGATGGTCAGCTCTTTAACCGTTACAGTATGTCCAACAAAATCGATGAGTATGTACCTCTGTTGTAGCATTCCACACAATGTACGGGTAAAGATATTCAGAGTAGTTTCTGCATTAAAAGTGATTTTTGGCCGAATGATGCAATGCATTGATAATAAAACATAACACAACAAGGCTATGTTTTCCATAACGAGAGATCTTTCTACATGGCTGAGCAAAGGAAGATGCAAAAGTCTCTATCTCCCTTTCCCAAACTGATAAATTTGATGGAAAAGTCTCTATCTCCGTTAATGGTTTATTTTGCATTTGGGAACCCTTATCTGCTCCAATACAAGCTTTACATAACTCATTTCTTCTACACTAAAATGTTCAAAAGTAATTAAGTTGATAGACAAGAAATCAAGAAACCCTTGCTTTGTTCCTCTATTCAATAATTTTAATAAGGTATATATAGTACAAATGAAGCAAGGAAATTTACTAGGGATAAAGAAAAAACATATCCCCTAACTTTGCGATTTAGAGCGGATATACCTCTTATTAAAAGCGTGGCATATGTACCCCCACCGTTTAATAGATTGTGCATGTATATTTTTGTTATCTAATAAATGGTGCATATTTACCATTTCCTTTAATAGATTGAATTTTAAAAAAATGATCCTAAAACTTGTATTGATTGGTGTATAGACTTTGACAACAACATTTTAAGTCGAAAATCCTTCAAATATTTGGTTGGTTGCTTGGTGTGTAGACCTTGACTTAAAGGTAAAAATTCACAAATTTAATTATTTATTAGGATAAAGATATTGTTTGGTGTATAGACCTTGACAACAACATTTCAAAAAAAAAGTCCATTTTTTTATTTGCTAGGATAAAAAATATCAAGCTCAGTCAAAGTAACTAGTCAAAATCCATTTTTTTGATTGGTTAGGATAGCCGTGTTATTTGGTTTTTACACCTGATTGAATATTAACTTGACGATGATCAAACTTATATTCTAATAAAATTATAATGGATTTACATATTCCCAAGTCAATGCACGAGTCAAAGAGAAGTTCAAATAAAAGCTACAACTGAAACATCATGTCACTTGTAATACATTTTGTTTGACACCTTAATAGACGAAAACATCACAATGCCAAGTCTCTAGAAGTAGTGATCCTCACCCAATTATTACACATTATTAGTATTACGTACCAAAGTTCTACACAATACTACATAGCATAGTATAATGCATCGTAAAGATTAACTCTAATTTATCGGTATATAGTCAAGTAGGAAATAACTATTTAATCAATTTAAATTTTTAGAGAAAAAAAAAAAAGTCTATAAGAGTATAAGGCGATGTATGGGCCTTGACAAGAAAACTTAAGTAAATAATTGGGATAAGTGTAGCATCTCGCAATTTGAAATAACTAGGAAGAAGCTAAGAATTTGAAATAGTCATTTTTGGGAAGAATGAAAATCTGGAAATTTTGTTAAGTTAGGAAAAAAGTGAATTTTTGGTCAACATCAAACGGCCATAACTTCTAGCTCAGAATGATTTAGGAGCACCTCCAGTTATGGTAGTAAATATCTTGGAATGATCTTTCCAACACCGCTGAGTTTGCGCGATTCCGAGTTCGTATGAGTAAGATATGTCCTTCGGAAGTTGGGCTGATCGAATAAGGAAAGTTCAATCCGGATTTTTAAAGGGTAATTTGGTCTTTTCCTTGCTCAATTATTTTATTTCGTTTTGGTAATTAAGTTAGGGTCTAAACAGAATTAGATCAGTTTACGCTTTTACCAAAATACGCTAGGGCTTGGAGAAGAGAGAAAAGAAGAGGACAAAGGAGAAGAGAAGCAAGATTCGTCAAGATCGTCAAGTTTAGCTTGTGGATTTTGTCGGGGATGATCCGTACAAGGTATGTGAGATCACCTAGCGTTGGGTTAGTTCACCCACGTGCCAAACTTGATTCAATTTCAGCAAAGTACATTGATTTGAAAGTAAATCCCTAGAATTCTTGATAAAGTTTGTTTGAATCCTTGTGGGTTCTGTTGTTGAAGTTGCTTAGGATTGATTCACATTTTCAATTGTGTTTTCGAGTAGAATCTGATGTATATTGAGGGTATAGACGTTTCTAAGTGTTTGGGGAAAGAACCAATGGAGTTTAGAGGGTTTAGAGCTGGAAAACGAAGAAGAAATTTCGTCGGTCAAATTTTGGCAGTGCCTCCGCGTAGTGGAGCTAGTCCTCAAATTTGGGAAAAGTCGTTTTGCGTCGCGGAGCGGTCACGGACCGTTCTGCCTGAAAAGTTATTTTTTGAAACCAAAATTTAATTGCTTCTCCGCGTCGCGGACCCATCCTCAGATATTGATATTTGGTCTTTTCTCATGTTTAACTATCTAAATTCGTTCCTAAACATCATGAGATCCTTCCTATCACAAATCACGATCCTAGAATCCTTAAATTCAATTCAAGGAAAGTTAAGAGTCAAGTCAAGAGAAGTCAAGAGTCAAGTTAAGAGAAGTTCATAAAGTTTTCCAAAAGTCTTTTGCAAACGTTTTAACTTTGTTTTAAGACTTAAGTTTTGAGTTCAGTAAAGAGTAAAGTTGAAGTTCATTTCTTCAAAAGTATATGGGGACTATCTATTCCCAAAGGGTTTAAAATGTTTCTGCCTTTAAACAAGAAAGGAAACCTCGATTTCCACGGAGCCTTCGGGATAGTTTTCAGAAAAGAGTAATCGCTTTTTAAATGAAGCAACAGAGGAAACTTTAATTTCCAAGATAGCTTTTGAGCTAAGTTTTTGAGCACTAATCTCAAATCACAGAAAGAAGTATGTTTTTAAACATAAGAGCTAATATTATATTTTTGGGAGTAGTATTGAGCACCGATATGGGGGAGAGTTCAGACAACTCACAGCCCCTATAAACCATGTAGCCACCATGGGTAGAAAAGGGCCATACTTTTTAGATAATTTCTTTAGTACTTTTTAGCATAGACTAGTGGATCCACTTAGTGAGTTAAGTTTTATACCCCCAGCAAGGTATAGGACGGTCCTTTGTAGCATGAGGTAAAACGTTGTATCATCACTATAGCTCTTAAGTGATGGTTGTCGGTTAGAGAAACTCCCACAGTAGTATTTTGTATTTTTATACAAACGAAGTTCATATTGTA
Organism: Solanum verrucosum; assembly: GCF_900185275.1. Lineage (NCBI taxonomy): Eukaryota > Viridiplantae > Streptophyta > Magnoliopsida > Solanales > Solanaceae > Solanum > Solanum verrucosum. Next base: position 382,971 of record NW_026020358.1, read on the forward strand.
TCTTTGCATACATACAGAGTTATTATTGTATTTCTAAATACATAGAGTTGACATCATGTTTTAAACAACTTTTCCTTATATTACACTTGTTTTAAACTGTTTTATATTGAAATGAGTTCAGTTATGTTGAGTTGAGTTGAACCAGGTAAGTTCCTCAGTTCCTTTCAGATTCTTTTCAAGCTTAAGTTGTGTTTAGCATTCCAACTCTCATACTCGTACATTCAATGTACTGATGCCAGTTGGCTTGCATAGTCTTATGATACAGACGCAAGAAACCCGAATCAACATCCAGCGCATCGTTGATCCAATTGAGCTTCAGAATTGTTGGTGAGCCTCCTTGCATTCTGGAGGATCCCCCTTTTTCATTAATTAATCATTTTAGTTCATTAGGATGTCGTGGGCCTGTCCTGACATCTATCTCAGTTGTTTTAGAGGCTTAATAGATAGTCAGTTAGATGTTAGTTCATTCGTCATCATTTTTTTATTGGCTTATGTTCATATTTGAGTTGCCATTTTGGCTAAGTTAAATGTTTATTTTTAAAACATTATGAGTTCAGTTTGAGTTGGGTTGTGTGTGAGAGTGCTCTCAAGGGGCATTTCTTTCCTTGTGAGTTGCTAGAGGAAAAGATAAGAGAGTTTCTCACCCTTAATTCGGAGTCTATGAGTGTTCATGAGTACAGTCTGAAGTTCATACAACTTTCCCGCTATGCTCTGGAGATGGTTGTTGACATGAGGAGCAGGATTAGTTTATTTGTTACTGGGTTTTCTCGTCAGTCAAGCAAAGAAGGTAAGGCAGTGATGCTGATAGGGGATATGGACATAGCAAGGCAAATGATCCAGGTGCAACAAGTTGAGGAGGATAAGCTGAAGGATAGAGAAGAGTTTAAGAATAAGAGGGCTAAGACATCAGGGAACGAGTTCAGGCAACAAAAGCGTAGTGCGAATGGGTCTTCCTTCCAACAAAAAGAAAAGGGACCTTGCCCCATCATCTGCTAGTGAACATGCACCTAAGAACAAGGGTGAGTACAATAGTCAGAATTCCCAGAGTTTCACAGCTAAACCTACCTATTCTCAAGGCAGTATGGCACAAAAGGGTAGTAAGCCTCCTGCATGGGCTAAGTGTGGCAAAAACCACTCAGGTATTTGTTGTGAGGACTCTACTAGTTGTTTCAAGTGTGGTCAGAATGGTCATTTTATGAGGGAGTGTCCTGAGAACATGCAAGGGTAATGGTAATAAGGGCAATAGATCCCAATCTTCATCAGTTGCTCCACCAGATAGGTCTGCACCTAGAAGAGCTAATTCTGGTACTGGCAGAGGAGAAAACCGCCTTTATGCGATCACTAATCGCCAAAAGCAAGAGAACTCTCCAGATGTTGTCACTGGTATGATCCAAGTCTTTGACTTTACTGTTTATGCTTTGCTAGACCTAGGGGAGAGTTTATCTTTTGTAACTCTTTATGTTGCTATGAATTTTGATGTTATTCCTGAACAACTTAGTGAACCATTCAAGGTTTCTACACCTGTTGGTGATTCTATTCTAGAAGAAAGAGTCTATCGTGATTGTCCCGTTTCCGTCTATCACAAGAGTACCATGGCTGACTTAGTTGAGTTAGACATGGTAGAGTTTGATGTCATTCTAGGTATGGATTGGCATCATGTTTGTTATGCATCAATAGATTGTAGAACTCAAGTAGTCAATATTCCATTTTCCAGTGAACTAGTTATAGAGTTGAAGAGCAGTTCAGCAGTGCCTAAGAGTCATTTTATTTCGTACGTTAAGGCGAGAAAGTAAGTTTCCAAGGGGTGTGTCTATCACTTAGTTCGAGTTAATGACTCTAGTTTTGAGATACCTCATATTCAGTCAGTTCCTATAGTAAAAGAGTTTCCAGAAGTTTTTCCAGATGATCTACCCGGAGTCCCTCCTGATAGAGAGATAGATTTCGGTATAGATGTTCTTCCAGATACTCGTCCTATCTCTATTCCGCCATATAGAATGGCACCAGCAAAACTGAAAGATATTTTAGAGAAAGGTTTTATTCGACCAAGTATCTCACCATGGGGTGCTCCAGTCCCATTTGTGAGAAAGAAAGATGGTTCCCTTAGGATATGTATAGATTACCGTCAATTGAACAAGGTTACCATCAAAAATAGTATCCTCTTCTGAGAATTGATGATCTTTTCGATCAGCTTTAGGGTGCTTTGTGTTTCTCGAAGATAGACCTCAGATTAGGCTACCATAAGTTAAGGGTAAGGGAATGTGATATTCCAAAGACAACGTTCAGGACCCGTTATGGTCATTATGAGTTTCTGGTCATGTCGGTCGGCTTAACCAATGCGTCTGCAACATTCATGGACCTTATGAATAGAGTATTCAAGCCTTATTTAGATATATTTATTATCGTCTTCATTGATGACATACTAATCTATTCAAGGAATGAAGAAGACCATGCTAGTCATCTCAGAATAGTTCTCTAAACTCTAAATTATAAGGAGTTATATGCCAAGTTCTCTAAGTGTGAGTTTTGGCTTGAGTCTATGGCCTTCTTAGGCCATATTGTGTCTGGAGAGGGAATTACAATTGATATTCAGAAAATTGAGGCAGTGCAGAATTGGCCTAGACCCACATCTCCAACTGATATTAGGAGTTTCTTGGGTTTTGCTGTCAATTATAGAAGGTTAGTAGAGGGGTAGTCACCCATTTCGTCCCCTTTGACCAAATTGACTCAAAAAACAGTTAAGTTTCAATGGTCTGAAGCTTATGAGAAAAGCTTTCAGAAATTGAAAAAGAGGTTGACTACTGCCCTAGTGTTAACTTTACCAGAGAAAATTTAAGGTTTTGTGGTGTATTGTGATGCATCTAGAGTTGGTTTGGGTTGTGTGTTAATGCAGAATGGCAAGGTTATAGCTTATGCCTTCAAACAGTTGAAAGTTCATGAGAAGAATTACCTAACCCATGATCTAGAGTTGGCTGTCGTAGTATTTGCTTTGAAAATATGGCGTCATTATCTTATGGCGTTCATGTGGATGTGTTCACCGATCACAAGAGTCTTCAATATGCATTTAGTCAGAAAGAGCTTAATCTAAGACAGAGGATGTCACGACCCGGGAGCACCCCATAGTCGTAACCGGCGTACTCGACCTCGAAGTGGTCCAATACAAGTCTCTTAGCATTCATTCATGGCATAGACACTAAAACCATAAGGAATTAAAAACTTTATTTACCAAGAAAACATTTCATAAAAAAAAATAGCGAGCGGAAGACTTTCTAGACTTTATACATGATGTCTCAAAACCATCTAATACTTTTAGAGTACAAAATTTGGGACTAATCCCATACACAACTTAAACAATACTAAAAAGACATAAAAGAGCATATTGGGTATTGTCCTCGAATATATGAGGACTCACTAAGTCTTCATCTTCAACACTTAGAAACCTATCAAATAGCCATGACATGTCATCATCTCCAAATCCCTACACTTTAGTCCAAAAAGGAAAAGAAAGGGGTTAGCACAATTAAGTACTAAGTATGGAAACCATGCAAAAACTTGCTAAAAAGGACATTTGGTTGAAAGTCATGCCTTATGCCATTTTAGTAAAACTTCATGAACATTGACATATTAGACATATTATAGAGCATAACCAACATATAAGACATTAACCACATTATAGACATACTCAACATTTTCACCACGTAACTCATTTCATCATCCAAGGACCCTTATCTAAAGTTACCCTAAGACACACTTGAGTGAGACAAGAAATGGCCGCCCATACAAACTCTTCATACACACCTAAGTGTTCCTCAAAGCTACTATAGGCAAGAACTATCATGCTTCAAGGTAACATTACAAGTAACTCACTTCATTAACATAAGTTATTCATTCAACAAATCATTTAAACAATAAGTCAACATTCTTCTTTAAAGTCATTTAGGACACATTCATGCATTTAAGGGACTTCACACTTTATTCATATAGACTTAGAGAACTCATTTTAGCACCTTCAAAGGCTACTCGTGTCATGTGTAGATAGCATCCCATACTACTACCTACACGATGTAGAACCTATCAAGTAACTAGAGTTCACATTAAGGGCATCAAGTTCTACACTTAAAGATCCAAGTGTCATGAATGCTCATAGCACCAATTTCCAAGAGATTCAATAACAAGACTCCCCCAATATATACATCATGTCGTCACACCAAGCACAAGCAAGTATCAAGAAGGGTCGACGCCCTGTATCAAGAAGGTTCAAAGCCCAATAATCAAGAGAACCAAGAACCATATTAAAAATGGCTTTCTAGTTCGTACTTAAAATGGACAATCTCCATTCATAAGACGGACTAAAAATCCAGAGTTAAGATGGTAAGTGATCCGAATCAAGAGGCATGCCAAGCGTGACAAAGTCACAGCCACAAGAAGGACAAGGTCCCAACAAGAGTGCTAGGTGATCAAACAATCCGTACAAGTGAGCGAGTTACACAAGCATCTTTAATGCCTTAAAGGATACCAACATGACAATGCCAAGTGACAAAAGTAACCAAGGTATCAAGATAACCCTTCAAATATACAAGAAAATAACAAGAGTACAAGTACAAGTTTATACACAAACCTCAGGCTTTAGCATAGAAACAGTCCGACAAAACATCAAGAATTCAAACCGTAGCCCGACCAACATATCAAGGTTCTCAGCTTGTACACGAGTATATATAACCTTAAAAATATACTTACATAACTTATTTAAATTCTATTAGCTCAGTATTGTCGACATAAAACAGGATCATCATCCCAAGTAAGTCTAGCATGTACAAATACAACTATGCTCCCAAAACAGTGAATCTGTCCAGCCTGGTACCCCAAGTCGCAAGTTAGATTTGAACAGGAAACGGTAAAATTAGACTTTATAACCTTCATGAAAGATGTAACTACATCTCTTAAGGATGCAAAAAAAACAAGAATCACCACAAAATACATTTTGTACAAAAAGATATATTCAAAACACTACAGCTGAACATGCAGGATTTCAATTTCCGAAATCTGGGCAGAACTTGCCCTATGTTGGGTCCCATAATTCAAATCCATAACAATTAAATTAGTATTTTACATCCATATAAGAGTTGTAGGTATACGAGTTAGCTTTCCAAATTATATTTGTTCATTGCAAACTAAGTTCTAGATCGAGAGATATGCATAAAATACCAAACACTACCCAGCTCAGAAACAGATTTTGTCACTTACCAAAAAGAAGTGTGTGTCTCGAATTCCAGCCAAAAGAACCAAGTTTTCTCTTGTGATTTTGAAGAACAATCTATTTAGATAAGTTTCTAAGGTTCTAAGGCTTAAGGAAAACGAAATTACTAAAGGAGGGGTGAAAATATATAGCCAAACAAGTGATGTTTATCCCTTGGGCAGCTGTCCTTCAAAGGTGCTGCCCAAAAATTTGTGTGCTGCCCAAAATGCATATATATACACCTATATATATATATATATATATCCCTCATCTCATTTTAAAGTTATACATAATTTCAATTAGAATATTACCTAAACATCTCATCACAATCCTTTGCATCACATTCACATATATGATATCATGTCAACACTTCAATTCCTCATATAATGCCTTCAAGGCCATAATCATAATACATTCCATAAGTAGACACCTCCACCATAAGTGGATCACACATCAATCTATCACAATTCTATATCAATTCTACATTAGCAATGAAGTTAGGCCAACTTACCCTTTTCCAAAGCCACAATCACCATTCCTCAACTCTCCAATAATTCACAATAGATAAGCATAGATAATAATAGAAATCAACTATTCAACTCAATTTAAGCATAATTCTATCATCATTCAATCATAAACAATAACCCCAATTCATAAGCAAACTTTAGGAAACTTGCAAAGACATGGGTTCATGGAAATTTTCTTTCTTAAAACCATCAATAAACATCAATAATAACATAAATCATCATTAAAAATCATTTAATGCAAGAACCCATGCTAGAATCAAAATTAGAATTTTGAGTTTTTGAACAACTTTTGAAATCTTTTGGATTGACTCTTTGATTGAAGAAGGAATCAAAGATGAAGAGTCCCCATACCTTAATCTTCAAGAACCAAACGAAATTGGAGAAGAAATCAGTAGCCACCATCCACCCTAGCTCCATCTTTCACCTTGAGCTTCCATGGGGTTCTAAAGAGAACCTTTTTGAAAGAGGGATGGTTTCTTTTTTTCTTCCTGATTAGAGTGATTTAAATGGAAGAATTTTTGTCAAAAAGGGTTTTATAATTGCTAGGAAAGGCAAAGAATAATAGGGACTCAACTTAGGAAAAGAATTAAGGACCCACAAAGTTAAACTTAAAAGTTTTCCCTAAACTCGTCTAAGCTCGTCATTTTTTATAGTGCTTCACTATTTTTATCATAACTTTTTACTCCGAGATCAGAAAAGAGCAAACTCAGTGGCGTTGGAAAGAGGACTCAGAGACCTTTAATTGGATGGGTAATGGCCCACCTAATTCATTTTGAACTAAAAGATATGACCATTTAAAGTTGACCTTTACAACTCACTAGTTCAAATGACTAGTTTCCGGACGTCACGGTCATTTCTCATCATTTAATCAAGTTCTCAACCCCAAACTCACATGTGAGGCTCTAGTTTCACTAGTTTGTTTTTAGGGTCGTTACAGAGGAGGTGGTTAGAATTACTCAAGGATTATGACATGGGTATTTTTTATCACCCAGGTAAGGCTAATGTTGTTGCTGATGCCTTGAGCAGGTTATCTATGGGAGTACCACCCATTTTGAGGAAGATAAGAAAGAGTTAGCAAAAGAGGTGCATAGACTTGCACGACTAGGAGTTCGACTAATGGATTCCACAGAAGGAGAAGTAGTGGTGATGAATGGGGCTGAATCATCATTAGTGTCAGAAGTAAAAAAGAAGCAAGACCAAGATCCTTTGTTGCTTGAATTAAAGGCAAAGGTTCATAATAAAAAAGTATTGGCTTTTGGAACAAGGGGGAGATAGTGTTTGAGGTATCGAGGTAGATTGTGTGATTGATTTCAAAGGTAATTGGGATGATCACCTATCTCTCATTGAGTTTGCTTACAATAATAGTTACCACTCTAGCATCCAAATGGCTCCTTATGAAGCTCCTTATAGGGGAAGATGCAGATCTTCTATTGGATGGTTTGAAGTTGGGTTAATAGGACCGGACTTAGTTCGTCAAACTATGTATAAAGTGGAAGTTATTTAAGAGAGATTGGAAACAGCCCAGAGTCGTCAGAAATCCTACATTGATTGTGGGAAGAGAGAGTTAGAGTTTGAAGTAAATGATTGAGGTTACTTGAAAGTTTCACCCATGAAGGATGTTATGAGTTTTGGTAAGAAGGGGAAGCTTAGTCCCCGTTATATTGGCCCTTACAGAATATCGAAAAGCGTAGGTAATGTAGCTTATGAGTTGGAGCTACCTCAAGAGTTAGTCGTGGTTCATCCAGTACTTCATGTCTCCATGTTGAAGAAGTGCATGGGCGATCCTTCATTTATAATACCAACTGAAGATATTGGGATCAAAGATAGTTTATCTTATTAAGAGATTTCGATTCAAATTCTAGATCGCCAAGTTCGCAAGTTGAGAACAAAAGAGGTAGCATCAGTCAAAGTCCTTTGGAGGAACCAATTTGTTACTAATCATTTCTTAGAGATATCCACATCCTCGAATCCGGAGAAGTTCCGAATTAAGGTACTAATCATTTCTTAGTATTTATTTATAAGTTGGCATGTTGTTTCGCATTTGCTTGTGGATGTTTAAGTTGAATGTTTCATGTTACACCCTTAGCCTAGTAAGAGTAATCTCATTCGAGGATGAATGTTCCCAAGGGGGAGATATTGTAACATCTCGCAATTTGAAATAACTAGGAAGAAGCTAAGAATTTGAAATAGTCATTTTTGGAAAGAATCAAAATCTGGAAATTTTGTTAAGTTAGGAAAAAAATGAATTTTTGGTCAACATCAAATGGCCATTACTTTAAGCTCAGGATTATTTAGGAGCACTTCCAGTTATATTAGTAAAGCTCTTGGAATGATCTTTCCAACTCTGCTGAGTTTGCGCGATTCCGAGTTCGTATGAGTAAGATATGCACTTTGGAAGTTGGGTTGATGGAATAAGGAAAGTTCAATCCGGATTTTTAAAGGGTAGTTTGGTCTATTCCTTGCCCATTTATTTTATTTCGCTTTTGGTAATTAAGTTATGATCTAAACAAAATTAGATTAGTTTATGGTTTTACCAAAATACGCTAGGGCTTGGAGAAGGGAGAAAAGAAGAGGAGAAAGGAGAAGAGAAGCAAGATTCGTCAAGATCGTCGACTTTAGCTTGTGGATTTCGTTAGGGTTGATCCCTACAAGATATGTGAGATCACCTAGTGTTGGGTTAGATCACCCACGCGCCAAACTTTATTCAATTTCAACAAAGTATATTGATTTGAAAGTAAATCCCTAGAATTCTTGATAAAGTTTGTTTAAATCCTTATGGGTTGTGTTGCCGAAGTTGCTTAGGATTGATTCACGTTTTTAGTTGTGTTTTCAAGTAGAATCTGATGTATAATGAGGGTATAGATAATTATAAGTGTTTGGGGAAAGAACCAATGGAGTTTAGAGGATCTAGAGCTCGAAAATGAAGAAGAAATTTCGTCGGTCGAAATTTGACAGTGCCTCCGCGTCGCGGAGCGGTCACGGACCATTCTGAAAAGTTATTTTCTCATGTTTAACTTTCTAAATTCATTCCTAAACATCATGAAATCCTTCCTATTACAAATCACAATCCTTGAATCCATAAATTCAATTCAAGGAAAGTTAAAAGTCAAATTAAGAGAAGTCAAGAGTCAAGTTAAGAGAAGTTCATAAAGTTTTCCAAAAGTCTTTTGCAAACGTTTTAACTTTGTTTTAAGACTTAAGTTTTGAGTTTAGTAAACAATAAAGTTAAAGTTCATTTCATCAAAAGTATATGGGGGCTATGTATTCCCAAAGGGTTTAAAATGTTTCAGCATTTCAACAAGAAAGGAAACCTCGATTTCCACGGAGCCTTCAGGATAGTTTTCAGAAAAGAGTAATCGCTTTTTAAATGAAGCAACAGAGGAAACTTTAATTTCCAAGATTGCCTTTGAGCTAAGTTTTTGAGCACTAATATCAAATCACAGAAAAAAGTATGATTTTAAACATAAGAGCTAATATTATATTTTTGGGAGTAGTATTGAGCACCGATATGGGGGAGAGTTCAGACAACTCACAGCCCCCATAAACCATGTAGCCACCATGGGTAGAAAAGGGTCATACTTTTTAGATGATTCCTTTAGTGCTATTTAGCATAGACTAGTGGATCCACTTAGTGAGTTAGGCTCTATACCCCCGGCAAGGTATAGGACGGTCCTTGGTAGCGTGAGGTAAAACGTTGTATCATCACTATAGCTCTTAAGTGATAGTTGTCGGTTAGAGAAACTTCCACAGTAGTATTTTGTATTTTTTTATACAAACAAAGTTCATATTGTATCTTTTCATACATACATAGTTATTATTGTATTTCTAAATACATAGAGTTGACATCATGTTTTAAACAACTTTTCCTTATATTGCACTTGTTTTAAACTGCTTTATATTGAAATGAGTTCAGTTATGTTGAGTTGAGTTGAACCAGGTAAGTTCTTCAGTTCCTTTCAGATTCTTTTAAAGCTTAAGTTGTGTTTAGCATTCCAACTCAACATAGATTAGTTGAACCAAGTAAGTTCTTCATTCTTTGAATAGATTAGTATGTCATCAATGAAGACGATAACAAACATATCTAAATAAGGCTTGAATACTCTATTCATAAGGTCCATGAATGTTGCAGACGCATTGGTTAAGCTGACCGACATGACCAGAAATTCATAATGACCATAACGTGTCCTGAACATTGTCTTTGGAATATCACATTCCCTTACCCTCAACTAATGGTAGCCTAATCTGAGGTCTATCTTCGAGAAACACAAAGCACCCTGAAGCTGATTGAAAAGATCATCAATTCTCGGAAGAGGATACTATTCTTGATGGTAACCTTGTTCAATTGACAGTAATCTATACACATCTTAAGGGAACCGTCTTTCTTTCTCACAAATAGGACCGGAGCACCCCATGGTGAGATACTTGGTCGAATAAAACCTTTCTCTAAAATATCTTTCAATTGCTCTTTAAGATCTTTCAACTCTATTGGTGCCATTCTATATGGCAGAATAGAGATAGGACGAGTATCTGGAAGAACATCTATATCGAAATCTATCTCTCTATTAGGAGGGACTCCAGGTAGATCATCTGGAAAAACTTCTGGAAACTCTTTTACTATAGGAATTGACTAAATATGAGGTATCTCAACACTAGAGTCATTAACTTGAACTAAGTGATAGACACGCCCCTTGGAAACTTACTTTCTCACCTTAAGGTACGAAATAAAATGACTCTTAGGACTGCTGAACTACTCTTCAACTCTATAACTAGTTCACTTGAAAATAGAATCTTGACTACTCGAGTTCTACAATCTATTGATGCATAACAAGCATGAAGTCAGCCCATACCTAGAATGACATCAAACTCTACCATGTTTAACTCAACTAAGTCAGCCATGGTACTCTTGTGATAGCCAGAAACGGGACAATCATGATAGACTCTTTCTGCTAGAATAGAATCACCAACAGGTGTAGAAACCCTGAATGGTTCACTAAGTTGTTCAGGAATAACATCAAAATTCATAGCAACATAAGGAGTTACAAAAGATAAACTCTCCCCTAGGTCTAGCAAAGCATAAACAGTAAAGTCAAAGACTTGGATCATACCAGTGACAACATCTGGAGAGTTCTCTTGCTTTTGGTGATTAGTGATCGTATAAAGGCGGTTTTCTCCTCTGCCAGTACCGGAATTAGCTCATCTAGGTGCAGACCTATCTGGTGGAGCAACTGATAAAGATTGGGATCTATTGCCCTTATTACCATTACCCTTACATGTTCTCAAGACACTCCCTCATAAAATGACCGTTCTGACCACACTTGAAACAACCAGTATAGCCCTCACAACAAATACCTGAGTGGTTTCTGCCACACTTAGCCCATGCAGGAGGCTTACTACATTTTTATGCCATACTGCCTTGAGAATAGGCAGGTTTAGCTGTGAAACTCTGGGAATTCTGACTATTGTACTCACCCTTGTTCTTAGGTGCAGTGCACTAGCAGATGATGGGGTAGGTCCCTTTTGTTTCTGTTGGAAGGAAGACCCATTCGCACTATTCTTTTGTTGCCTGAACTCGTTCCCTGATGTCTTAGCCCTCTTATTCTTAAACTCTTCTCTATCCTTCAGCTTATCCTCCTCAACTTGTTGCACCTGGATCATTAGCCTTGATATGTCCATATCCCTTATCAGCATCACTGTCTTGCCTTCTTTGCTTGACTGACGAGACAACCCAGCAACAAATAAACTAATCTTGCTCCTCATGTCAACAACCATCTCCAGAGCATAGCGGGAAAGTTGTGTGAACTTCAGACTGTACTCATGAACACTCATAGACTCCGGATTAAGGGTGAGAAACTCTCTTATCTTTTCCTCTAGCAACTCACAAGGAAAGAAATGCCCCTTGAGAGCACTCTCAAACACAACCCAACTCATTTGAGATAGTTGAGTTATTTAGCATATGAATCATTTTCTTAATGCTTTAAGTGTTCCGCTGAGTAAGTAAGTCAAGCCAAGGGTTCGCTTAGGGCCAGCAATGGTTTTCCAGTGCCGGTCACGTCCAGGGTGTAGGCTCGGGCGTGATAATAAGACACAATTACCTTAACTAAACCCTCAATTTTTTATTGTGGGCTGGACCTTTGTTATTTCTTATGTTTATTTGTTTTGAGTTTGAAGACTTTCTTTATTAATAAAATGGACCAATGGTCCAAGTTTTTTTATTTTATTTTTTAAAAAAAAAAAATTTCAACTAAACTAAGGTCCTATTACCTCCATGAACTCATTTTTTTTAGTAATTTCATACAGCTTTTGGTTTACGTGATACACTCTGTGACTCTACATAGCTGAGGCGTGTGGGAGATGTTTTGATGTCACGTAAGCTAAAAATATATATAAAATTACAAAAAAAAATGGGTTAGGGGGGTAATAGGACCTTAGTTTAGTTAAGGTGTGTCTCTGAGATTTCGGGTCATAGTCTGGGGGGGGGGGGTACTTGTGCCTTATCCCTAAAAAATTCAAAAAAAGGTTTCTAGTTAGGATAAGTGTTTTGCTTTGTTTTTCACTTGGTGTTCGACGCCCGCATTTGACCCCCTACTTATCTAGATTGGACACTACAGGGTCCATTCTGGGGGTGACGTTTCCAATTTTTAAAAAAATCATACTCAGGCTAAGATAATAGTGCTAAGTGGTGTATAGACCTTGACTTAAAGATAAAAAGAAATCTAGTCAAAAATCACTTAAATTTTTTGTGGGATTGATTCTTTAAATTCAGATAAACAAATATTGTGAATCACCAATTGATGTGATAGATTGAATGTAATTTTTATGAGGTATATTGTGAACCACAAATTAAGCAAAGAAAATTCTACACTTTTTGTTTTGGAGTAACCATTTCCAAGAAGCTCATTTAGTCACTTTCAATCAAATTTTGAGTTGTCAATTATGTATTCACATTCTCTGGTGAAATTATATTGAAAAATCTTTTTTAGACTATTATGAAAATAGTAAAAGTCGGATCATTAGAAAGTGTCTTTGTATGACCGCTAGGTCACTTCGAACACTACTGACATGAAATGTTTTATGCATCGGACAACCTCATCTTTTTTTAGAGGAGAAAGAAGGAAAGTCATAAGAGTGATAATTGGTGTATAGACTTTGAAAAAAAAAATTATAATCATTCAATGTGCATGAAGTCTATTTAGTATAGCAGTATTTAACTAAGAAATAATTATTTTATCAATTTGAGTTCTTAGAGGAAAACAAAGATTATATAAGAGTATCAGAGCTTGATTAACATTTCTACTAAAAAAATGTTAGTTTATGGAAGCTTTAAAAATAACTTTTCAGAAAAAAACTTTTGAAAAAATAAATAAATTGTGTTTAGCTAATTTATTTGAAAAGTGTTTTATAATTACTTTCTCAGCACAATCAAAAATCACTTTACATTTTTCTCCCACATTTTATCTCCTCCCAAAAATATACAGGTAAGAAATTCATCCGTGTTTGTTGAAAAAATCAATTTTTAATAAAAGAATGATAGTTTGTTTCAACAAATATATCATGCTCAATTCAAATATTTATTAAAATACTAATGATATTATGTAGAAATATTTAATCAATTTAAATTTTTAGATTAAAAAAAAGTGTATAAGAGTATAAGGTAGATGTTTGGGCCTTGATAAGAAAATTTAAGTTAGAGATTCAATAAAAAAGTTTATTCTAGTTAGGATAAGAGTTTTGTTTTGTTTTTCACTAGGTGATCAATGCCCGCATTGGATACCTTACTAATCTGGATTGGACAATGTAGGATCCATTCTGGAGATGACGTTTCCAACAAGATTTTTTCCATACCTAGGGTTAAGATAAGAGCGTTAAATGGTGTATAGACCTTGACATAAAGATTTTTTAAAAAAATCCAATCAAAATCACTTTAAATTTTTGAATTTTGGTGGGACTGATTCATTATGTCCAGATAAACAAAAATTGTGAATCACCAATTGATGTGATAGATTGAATGTAATTTTGATAAGGTACATTATAAACCACAAATTAAGCAAAAAAAAAATCTATAACTATTTTTCTTTGGAGTAATCATTCCTGAGAAGCTCATCTAGTCACTTTCAATCAAATTTTGAGTTGTCAATAACGTATTCACATTTTCTGGTGAAATTCTATTGTAAAATCGTTTTAGACTATTACAAAAATAGTAAAAGCCGTATATCATTTAGAAAGTGTTTCTATATGACCCATAGGTCACTTCAGACACTGCTAACGTGAGATGTTTTATGCACCAAACCTCTTTTTCTTCTCTTTTTGGAGGAGAAAGAAAAGTCTATAAGAGTGATAATTGGTGTATAGACTTTGACAAAAAAAAATATATATAATCTTTGAATGTGCATGGAGACTATTTAATATAACATTAATCAACTAAGAAATAATTATTTTATCAATTTGAATTCTTAGAGGAAAAAAAATCTATACAAGTATCAGAGCCTATTTAGCATAGCTACTAAAAAATTCTAATTTATGGAAGCATTTTTAAAAAAAAATAACTTTTCAGAATAGACTTTTGAAAAAAACAATGTGTGTTTAACTAATTTATTTTTAAAGTGTTTTTGATTGCTTTCTCTGCACAATCAAGAATCACTTTACATTTTTCTCCCACATTTTTTCTTCTCCTAAAAAACACATGTAAGTAATTCACCCATGTTTGTTGAAAAATTCAATTTTTAATAAAAAAAAAGGAAAATGCATAAGTACCTCCCCTATATATGCCTAAAATCTCAGAGACACACTTATATTATACTAATGTCCTATTACCCCCACCCCGAACTTATTTTATAAATAATTTTCTACCCCTTTTCGGTCTACGTGGCACTATCTTCTGGGCCTAGCGCGTGTTGACAATTTTTATAAATAATGTATTGGTGGATGAATCTTAATGGTGGCATTATGAGTTAATAGAGGTGAAGGGTAAAGTAGGAGTCTTGGTATATGAAAAATGGCCAGATGGACATATCCACTTGGGGGTTTTAGGACAAACTCAGAAAAAAGATGAATAGGAGAGCCATACCATTCACTTCCCTTCAACATGGAAGGGCATACAACCCGAGTCATATCATCCTGCACGTTCGGTGATGGAGAGATTGTATTCATCGCAAATTTAAAGTCGGGTATTTTCTGTTTGTGTTATGATGTCACGAGACAGAGTTGGAGAAAATTAGAAATTAAGAGGCTTCCTAAGAACGAGTGCATCGAAGGCATTTGTAGTTATGTAGAAAGGCTAGTTATGTAGAAATTAAGTCTCTTTCCATTTGAGAAATTTGCAATACTCATTTCGAAGTTTAAACTAGAAGACATTTTGACTTGTTCGTTCTTTGTTTTTTTGTTATTATTATTTTGCATTTGAATAACAAGCCTACAAGATCCAAGTTTAAAATTTTGTTCTGTTTTATTAATGTCATTCGAGTATGTTGGTGTAGCCCTTAGGATGGGTAATTTTGTTCAAACTGGAAGGCATTTAGAGTGTTTATAAGACTTTTTTCTTGTTTTTGGATAAAATTTAGCTTATAAGATCCTAGAATTGGTGCTAAATTAATCTCCCAATAAAAGTATTTAGAATTCAAAATTGAGATATTTAATGAACTCCACGACTATGCCCTTGCATATGCACTGTTGGATTGCGTTAAGCCTAGTGTTTGCATTAGTGGAGTTATCTATCAGTTTAACTCCACTTCTGATGGAAAAGAGTTGTATCATTTGTAGATTAATGGATTTTAGAATTAGGGATAACATTGAACCCTTGGCCTGTCTAGATGATGTATTGAACTGGTCTAGACCAAGCTGCTATGGCTAATAAATACACAACAGGGTTAAGTCTTATACAAACTTTCAACAATATGACTAACAAATTAAAACAGTTAAGATTAATGAGTGTCGTAGAGAGTTCTTTCAAGCCTTAGGTGAAAACATTTATTTCTAAACATATCTATGAGTTGTAACTCTGTAATTACAGATTCTTAATTATACAGAACTCGGCTTTGTCGATCCTGATTTTATTTTTCTTTTTCTTTTTATAGTCGAGAAATCCCCGAGGGCTGGTGGTGCACGTTTTAGCTGTATCCATGAAAATATTTCTAATTGTGTGGGAATCGCGCTTCAAACTGAATGTAGATGGCTATAGTAAAGGAAATCCTGGTAGTGTAGGTGATGGTGGAGTTCTTAGAGACTATGTTGGTCACATTCTTATGTTAGGCATAGCAACCCTCTATCAAGACATAATAGTTCTAATTTCTAATGTCTTATTCTTAAAAGCTAAAACACCAGCCATGACACTTAACATTGAATGTATCACTTTGTCAACAATATTTATTTGTTTCAGTGTTTTAAAAGACTCTGTTGGGACTCGCCTTGGGGCGGGGCTCTAGCAAAACACTTCGAGACTCAAGTGTGGGGCTTAGTTCTATAAGACTTATTACGCCCCAAGCGCCCGACTGTACGCCCTAAGCATTTCCAACGCCCAACACTCAGGGTTCGCCTAACAGATCTTGGACAAATTAAGAATCAAATTATTTAATTAACATTGTTTACCCTCATAATTCTTGAATAAATGAATGAAACTTAATATTTTTTTTAATCTATAGAGTAAGAAGATTGAGAGTAACTCAAATAACAAGTTGTAGTATCGCATCTTTACTATTTTGTAACACTGTAAAGGTGATTATATATTACGTAACATTTTTTTTTAAAATGCGTAGCTAAATTTTATTTTCTCACTTATGATTGGTCTTCATGGTTTTGTCATATGTCTCAAAATTATCATATTTTATTTAGCTATTTGAAAATAATTTAATTTATATTCATGATGGAGTGATGTATTTATTATAATACTAGTAAGTTTAATTGTTTATTTTTCTTTTAGGGGATAAATTGTATAGTATGATAGAAATATTTTTTTTAGAAATAATGATTCTTTTATTATTAGAAAGTTAAGATGTTAGATTATTTATACTTGTATAATCATGTTAGAAGTTTTATTTTCTATGAGTTTCTTTAGTCATGTTTGTAATTATTTCAAACAATTGATGTATTTTTATAATTTTATGTTATTATATTATTATACTATATTGTAAATTAAAAATTTAAAGATCCATAGGGTTTACGCCCCATGTCTCAAGGCTTACGCCTCGCCCTATACTAAGTAAATAGCCCCGCCTCACGCCCTCGCCTTTTAAAACACTGATTTGTTTAGTGTTGTTTCACTATTAGAGATAAAATCCATCAATGAA
The DNA here is from genome assembly GCF_900185275.1 of Solanum verrucosum. Lineage (NCBI taxonomy): Eukaryota > Viridiplantae > Streptophyta > Magnoliopsida > Solanales > Solanaceae > Solanum > Solanum verrucosum. The sequence continues at coordinate 400,010 of NW_026020358.1, forward strand.
GTTCCACACCTTACGCTTAAGCAACCTTGGCCTTCACCAATTTTGAATTTAGAGGTTCTCATTATTTTAAAAGGAAAAGGTCATGATATACCCATCAAGTGGCTCATATATCCGTATTACTATATCGATGTCTCACGTATTCCCTTTTCCTCTAATGGAAGTGAAAAAAAAGTAATTAAAAAAATTATTAAAAAATAAAAATAATCTAGTAGGGGTAATTTTTTTTCTATTGATTATTTTATTCATCTACTAATTTGAATATATTATTTTAAAGGTAAAATGTATTTATTTCATTTATGTCTTGTAAAATTAATAATGAATGGCCCAATTTCTTTTAACAAAATATAAAAACTAAATTATAACATGACCGCAATTTTATTTGGAACTTTTTAATCTTTTTTCATTTACCCTTATTTCTTTTTATTTCTCTTATTTTTACACTTATGAATGAAAGAAAAAATAAACTCAAATAATAATAATCAAAGAAGTCAAAAAATAATTTATGCGTGAAAAATATAAAATACATGATTTAAAAAAAAAAAAATAATAAATTTAAAATTATTATTTTCACTTTTGCAATGGGCAGAGGCGTCTGCAGGAGGGGGTCATCGGATCACGTGAATCCATGCTCCTCTACCAAAATCACACATATAGTAGTGTTATATTTTTTATTTTTTGTTATGAACTTTTTGACGGAAAATTATATGGTAAGACAATTTTAACCCCCCAACTATGGAAAAACAAACGTTCTCTGTTTTTTAGTTTCCTAGTATTGGGAGGAATCAACTGTACAAAGGGTTTCTGAAAGCATTAAAAACTTGAGCCGCAGCCTTCAGCAATCAACTATGGAGACGAAGATGAAGAAATTAGGAAGAAGAAAAGTCTCAATTCCTGATGAAATAATGTTTGAAATATTCTCATGGCTTCCTGTTAAATCTTTAATGTGTTTTAAGTGTGTTTCCGGATTTTGTAATTCTCTAGTATCCGAATCACGTTTTTCGGATATCCATAGATGTCATTCTATGACCCGTCCTGGAACAAAGTTGTTTCTCCATGAAAGGAAAGGGTTTTACTCGGTTGAGCAAGAGAAAGGTGGAAAGATGTGTGCCTCCCTTTTTCAATTTACTGAACCTACAAATAAATCTCGTATGAATTGCGCTAATGGTTTATTATGCGTTTGGGAACCATTAACTGTGAGATCTGCTGTAATTTTCAATCCCGGTACAAGAGAAGTTAGATCTCTTCCACGCCCAAATAATTGTGGAAACTATTTAATAGGTTTTGAGCCACAAGAGAACAAGTACAAAGTGTTTTTTTCGGAAAAGCTAAGTGGGTACAGAAAATAATGGTTTTTAACTTTAGGCATAGATGAATCGTGGAGAGAGACTCAAAGCAATTTCCCTCCTCTTCTATATGGTAAACCTAGTGTTTGCATTAGCGGAGTTATCTATCAGTTTGATAGTGCTCCCAAATTTGCTATTGCAGCATTTGATGTTAAATCTGAAAAATTTGAAATTATTACATTGTGGAATGAATCTACGTGGCTCTACTTTTACCACTTGATAGAGGTGAAGGGAAAATTAGCAGTAGTGGATTATCACATGGTAAACAACTCATTCGACTTGTGGATTTTAGAGCATTCTCCAAAAAGAGAATGGAAGAGACATGTCATTCGATCTCCTTCAAAATGGAATTACAAAGTGACTGGACCTATATCATCCTGCATGTCTCGTGATGGAAAGATTGTACTCATCCGCAACTTTAACTCAAGTATTTTATGCTGGTGTTATGATCTCATTGCAATGAGAAAGAGAAGGAGATGGAGAAAATTAAAAATCAAGGGACTTCCTGAGGAGACCCTCATCTATGGCATTTATAGTCATGTGGAGACCTTAGCTAGTAGCATTTAGTATATGTAAGATGATATTATTTGATTGTGAGTTTTGATTTATGGGATTTGTTAAATTTAAATAAATTCTTTATTTTTTTAGTTTGTTCTGTTTTTCTGTCAAATATCTATACATCAATACGAATTTTACTATTGAAATTTAGTTAACCTCACTGTCAACAACAACAACCAATGGGCATATATGCATGATACAATTGAACTGGTCTGCGTTTGTTTGTTCGTTCACTAGTCATGATATCATCCTGCACAACATGTGATGGTCAGGTCTTTAACCAGTACAGTTAGTCCAACAAAATTGATCAGTATGTACCTCTGTTGTACTGGTAAAGATATTCAGAGTAATTTCCGCTTTAAAATTGAAATTACTTATAAGTTTGTAAAGTTTAAAAGAAAAAAATAAACTTATTACTAATTTTCCTCTTTTATCTTCTCCTAATACTAATAGAAAACATGTACTACTTTTTTGAGGAAAAATAAACCCCCAAAAGTCATAAATAAAACCAATACAAATATGATAAATAATGGAAGGGTTTTAGACCTAAAAAAAACACAAATATTAGCGCTTCATGTTAAGTCTGAAGATGAATCCATCCATTCCCGGAGAAATACTCATTGAAATATTCTTATGGCCTTCGTGTTAAGTCTTTAATGCGTTTCAATTGTGTTACCAAATTCTTTAATTCTCTTATTTCCGAATCAAATTTTATTGATACCCATAGATGTCGATATGTGACCCGTCCTGGTGGAACAAAATTCGTTTTCCAAACAAGCGAAATTTATTACACGTCTGTTCAGCTAAAAGAACATGAAAAATACTCTGTTCAAATTCAGAGTTTTGATGCAATCCCCTTCAATATCCCTCATTTGAAATGGCCTCGTTTGAATTGTGTTAACAGTTTATTTTGCATTTGGGGAACATTCTCTAATCAACCTGCTGCAATTTTCAACCCTAGTACAAGAGAAGTATGATTTCTTCCCAGCCTAAATGATGATTTTCGTCTTTGGTATTATTCGTTTGGGTTTGAGCCTAAAGAAAAGAAGTACAAAATTATTGCGACAACAAATCATGTTCGAGGAAGTTACATAAAGCGCTGGGTTTTCACTTTAGGCATAGACGAATCATGGAGAGAGGTTAATAGTTCCCTTCATAATGTGTTGGGGATACCCGGGGTTTACATCAATGGAGTTATCTATAAGTTTGCTTTCCATAATGAATATGTTATAGCTGGATTTGATGTTAAATCTGAAATTTTCAAATTCATTGTATTGGGGAATAATGCAATTTTGTGGTGCCAATACGAGTTAATAGAGGTGAAGGGTAAACTAGCAGCCATTCATCATAAAAAAGGCACACATGAATATATCCACTTGCTTGTTTTAGAACAATCTCGAAAAGAAGATGAATGGAAGAGCCATATCATTCAATTTCCTTCAACATGGAAGGACATACAACAAGAAGTCATAATTTCATGCAGGTTTACGTCTTGCGATGGGGAGATTTTATTCACAGTGAATTTGATGTCGGATACTTTATGTTTCTGTTATGATGTCACGAGACAAAGTTGCAGAAAATTAGAAATTAAGGGGCTTCCTAAGTACCATGGTATCCAAGGCATTTGTAGTTACGTAGTCTCTTTGGATTTGAGAATTTTTGCAATTAATATGTTCTTTTATTGAATCATTGGTTACAATATTCTTTGTTATTAAATGTTGGTACAAGCACTGTTCAAACAAATACTGCATCGATCAGTACCTCTGTTGCTAGCTTTCCCCAATGTATTGGGTCTATGATACAATGCATTGATAATATATTGACATAATACATAAATATGCTTTTTAATTTGTCCTAAACTGACATCTATGTCCTCTAACTTTGGTGAGTACAAGTAGACACTTAAACTAGTATAAAGTTGAACAAGTAGACATAACACACATTCTATGTGTCATAAAACACATAGGACACTACGTAGGATGTAAATTGCCACTAAGAACGTCACGTAGAACGCGTGTATCTACTTATTCAACTCTAAACAAGTTTAAGTATCTACTTGTGCATACCAAAAGTTAAAGGACATAGATATTAGTTGAGGTCAAGTTAAAGGTTACATTTACGTCTAATATATTATATTATCAACGATTAGACTACGACATTTTCCCAAGAAATAATGTTTGAAATATTCTCATGGCTTCCTATTAAGTCAATAATTGCATCAATATGTACCTCTGCTGCTAGCATTCCATGCAATAATGTACGGGTAAAGATATTGAGACTTGAGAGTAGTTTCCGCATTAAAACTGAATTTTAGTGCAATGCATTGATGATAAATACATAACACAACAGGGCTATTTTTTCGTCAAGAGATTAAATTATCATAGAAGAATCAACCATTATAGTGCATTCATAATCACTCGGAGGTTGCTCTTAAGTTTTTCTAGTAAATGATGGTAGGCTACTTTTGTTAGCCATTCTCCACTTAAATACTAATATCTCCTTTTAACATCTTTCAAGTGATTTTTTTTTAACCTTAACACTACAATATCTGTCTCACAATGGCAAACGTATTTCCCACGCGCCATGTCAACTACACATTAGCGCCATGTCATTGTCACATTGAAAATTATTTAAATTTTAAGTTTTTAATTCTTTTTTGTTTATTTTTATTTATATAATTTTAGAAAGGTAAAAAATAGAAAAAAATAAATAAGGATTAATCCAAGATTATAAAAATAAAAAAAATCTCAAAAATTTCAAACTCTACAAATTCAAAACAAGAAAACATTCAATTTTTAAAATACATTATCAAAATAAATAATTAATAACAATTGAAAAACTAATTTAAGATAAAGAGAGTATAATTTTTTTATTAAAAAAAACTTCAAGTTCATCACAATCAACAATCACTTTCATAAGTAGGATCTTTAAGAAACAATAAGTTGTTGCCTTTTCAATTTTTTCCTTTAAATGATGGAAAGGGTTTTTTTTTTTTGGGCCGGGGGGTTGGGGGGGGGGGGGGGGATGGGCTTGAAGAAGAAAAAAAAGGATGAGGCAGGTGTGGTTGGGCGGCAGGGTTCAAAAAGGAGAAAAGGGTGGTGAGGTGTAAGAAAGAAGAAACTTTATTGGCTGAAAAGAAAAAGAAGAGGTCCAATTGTTTTTTTTTCTTTAATTTTTTCCTTTTTTACTTATTTGGGTGAATTTTAATTCACTTGCAATGAAATTATAGAGATAAATGTAACTATTTATAAAATTAAAGTGTTTTATTTAAAAATATAGGTGAAAAAGGAAAAAATGGCTGAGTTTTCGAAAAACCGATTAAACTTATGGTTTAAGAGAAATCGAGTTTCCAAAAGAACAGAGTCGCCACTTAATTTTTAGTAAAAAATCAAGAAAAAATACTTACGATTTTCAAAAGATTTAAACAAACAAAATCAATTGAATGTGGGTTCGAAGTTCAATATACATTCCGAGAAGGTGTTAGGCCCTCGGAATGCCCGCTAACTTGCGGTTGACCGGCGATTTGACCAAAATGATTTTTGACTAATTTTGAAATTTTGACTAAGTAAAAGGACTATTTTATTTTAACTAAATATTTTTAAAATTTAACTAAGTAAAGAACACACAACTTTGACTAATTTTGAAAGTTTAATAAAGTAAAAGAACTCATTCATTTTAACTAATTATGAGAAAATTTTAACTAAATAAAAGAACTTATTTATTTTAACTTATTTTGGAAATTTTAACTAAGTAAAAACTCATTTTATTTTAAGCTACTTATTTGTTACTATTATTATTTTTTATAATTTTATTTATCTAAAGGGAAATGAACTAGAGGGAAATGATTTAAGTGTTGATAAGACTAATATTAAAATAAAACTAAGTAATAAAATATATATCTTTAATTCGAAACATAAAATGAAATGGCCATTCTTGGGGAATTAAATTAAATCATAAGATAATCAAAACGTTAGTCAAGTATAACAAAATAAATAAGAGTAAGGAGAGGAATATCAAATTTTGGCCTTTGGCCCAAATCTTGGACTTGCTGAAATTCCTTTGGGCCTTTGGCCCCCATTCCCTTCAAGAAATCTGTGTATATGCTTTATGTATATCGCTGTATACGGACCGTATTTGGGTCCATATTTCTGTATTTTTCCTTGAACATCGGCTTTATCCTGCATTTTGCCATTTCTGCACCTGTATACTGCATTTTAGGCCTGTATATCATGTATACAGGATGTATACTGCATGTATATAGCCCTCTTTTGGGCCTTTCGGAGCCCAAAAGTCCAATTTTTAGCCACCAGTATTTTTGCGTTTATTCCCTACACATGTTTATCAGTTCCTTTCACTCGAAAATAGGGCCGACTCGACAAAGAAGTTTTTGGGTTTCCACCAACCCGAAGTGCAAAGGAAATGCAAGCAAGAAATCCCAGCGGACCCTCGATGGTTCACATACATATAAACATATGGAAAAGAGAGTTAGAATAGGAACACAAATGCTAAAAAGCACACTGTCAAGTAATTAATTCATAATGAAGATGAACACATAGTTCACTTGAGAAATTAAAAGTATAGTCATAAACTAAGACAAGATAAAGAGAAAGAAGCTTTCGTAATTTTGAAAACTTACAATAACTAAGTGAGAGTAAGACAAGGCATAGCAAAAGCAGCTCCCATTATGAACAAATGATTAACACATAACAAGACCCCAAATATAAACAAAATAGAGATAGCATAATGCACACTAGACAAACATTACACTTTATGCAATAAACGATACCCGCTTATCCATGGAGACCTAGAGCTACCAGCTTATCACACTAAAGGGTCAAGCTAACTCACTTGAAGCAAAAAAGAAGAAAGTAGCTATAATCAAAGAACTAAATAAAATGACATCGTTATTTAAATCAACATGTTAAACGATGGCATAAACTACATAAATAATGTCCATTGAAAATAGTGTGGTTGGGCAGCAATACCCAAAACACATGACTAATCCGAAGAAAAGACCACACTAGAGACACTTTCCGATATATACATATATGCCACGATAAAATTTATAGGGCAGCCCACATTATGGTAAACAAATAATCAGTGGTTAACATAACTTTATATAAAGAGAAAAGGGCATGCTAATAAAAAAGGAATGAAGTAAAATTATATATCTATCAATGATTAAAGCTACTAGTCATATGAGTCTTACAGACTAAGAACATGGAACAAGCTGATTTTCTTTGCTTGAGAACAAAAAAAAAAAAAAAAAAAACTAACGACACATAGCTGGACCAAATGAACTTTAAGCAATTTCGTACAAAGCAAAACGGAGACCTAACTAGCTTCCAAGAAACAAAATTTGAGCCAAAGGATCTAACAACCAATATATAATATCAAAGGAGCTTATGCTTAAGAGCACATTAGGTATAAGAATCGAAGCAAGGCAAACATATGATTCGAAACAACATGAAAGACAAACTTAAACAACTACAAACTGACTCGATCTTCTAATCGAGGAATAACACAATGATCAACCAAGAATTCCACCAGCTAAGGTAATAAACCATGGCCATTCACATTCGACCCAACTGAGAATGAAGCAAAGGAAGACCCAACAGAGAAAGATTCATCACATGATACTCGGATTTGAAATGGAAAGTAGACAAAAGAGTAGCTATTACCTTTTTTCGGACAGCTGAACTGAGAACAACGAGCTGAGTATGAAGAAGATTCCGCCACTGTGAGCTAAGCCGATTTCGATAAACTCCGGAAGGTAAGAAAAAACCGCTTCGAATTCGAATAGAAGAAACTGAAAATCTCTCTGCTATAGGATAAAATTCTTGGTTTTCGATGAAAGAAAAGTAATAATCCTATATTTAGGCCATGGAGCTCTTTATATTTCCTCCCTATTTTGTATAAACTCCATGTATTGAAAGTGTCTCCCACCTCAGGCTCTCTGTTTCCTTTTCGAATTCTCTAACTCTATTTTTCCAATACCAAATTTCTAATCCCCTTTCTTTTTTTCCCCAACCCCCTCAGGATGAAGAAGAGGGAGGCTTATATAGATGGGGATTTGGGCTGGACCAAAAAAGGGGGAAAACAGGTGAAAATTTTGGACGAATTCCCATCCAAAATTTGAATTTCAAAAAATTTCACCATTAAAGCGAAACAACCTTTTTCTTGCAAGTTTCGTCCCATTCCGAAAGAGGAAATAGGACAGTTGCGTGCTGCTGCGAATCGTACAAAACAGAGAGGGGCGTTGGGCGAAAGAAGACAAGGAATAACGCTACCTTCTGCTGTTACGCATTCCTCACTGCTTTTCTCGTATCTCCGTGTTTTCACGCCTTTTCTTGTTGCTGGAATCGTTGTGAATTTTCTCTGTTCAGTTGAGGTCGAGTACCTGGGTCTCTTTAGAATTATAAAGTGGGCCGGGTCAGAGGTATTGGGGAATTGGGCTGGAAATTGAGGGAAAGTTGGAGTGGGTCAGTTGGTGTATGTTGTTGTTATTATTTTAGTATTGTGTAAGTATGTATTGGGCTGACAGTTAGGCACGTGAAATGAGTTTTGGTGGGCTGTGTCGGTTGAGTTAATTAGTTGGGAATTAACGGGAATTAAAATGGAATGGGAATGGGTCTCGGTTGAATTGGAAAACAAAAGGGGATGGGTTTTGGTATAGAATTGGGCCAACTTGGTCTCAAATTTGAGTTAGGGTGAGGGAATAAATGGCTAGAATTGCAATAAAGGGTTAGGTAGATGAATTAACAATCTAGCCAAATTGAATTATTTTAGTTAATTCGGCTAGTAACTAAATAAGACGAATTAATATAAATTAATTAATGAGCTTCTTAATGTTAACGAAATAAAATAAATAAAATAAATAATTCGATTATAAACTAATTAACATAAACTACCGCCAAAACTTAAAGAACGTAAATCAACAAAATGCACTTTTCAAATCAACAAAATAAAATAACATAAAATAAGAATAATTAAACTAATAAACTAAATAACTTATAAGTATTTTAAACCAAATTAATTTAATTGAATATTTAATTAAAACAAACTCTTTTGAGACGATTTTTGAATATTCATAAAATATGGTAATTATATACATAACACGTATATTATTTAAAAATTATAAATAAGTGATAAACTATTTAAAATGACTTGAAAATATTTTTATTTAATTATATATATATATATTATTTTATTTTTTTAATTTTCTAAAACTAATTATTTGAAATCGTTTGAAATTAAAGAAGCTCGATGATTAATCTATATTGTGGAGGCCCAAAATTGGGTGTCAACATAAAGTACTAGAGTAAGTTTAGCAAAAAGTACATAGGATTGTTATATATTTACTATATGGGTAATAGAATTTACTACCTTCTTCATTTCATTCACTTAATGCCATTAAATAATTTTTCCCTTTTTCACTTGTTCATTTTAACAAATTAAGTGTTTTAATACTTTTTTTATATTATTTTAATATTAAATAACTATATAAAATATCAATAATCAAATTCAAAGTTTTCAAAATATCATTGATAAAATGAATTTAATAAAATATACTCTTAATAATATTTTTTAGAGTGTCCAGTCATCATGGGTCAAAAAAAGAAAGTACTTAAAGAAATTTCTAATTTCTACCCATAAGAATTAAATGAATTTCTGAAGAAGATATTAATTGTTACATTTGTCACTTGTTACTACCAAAAGTCAAATTTTCTATATATGACTATGAATTAAATTTATTAATCTGATACTAATTAAAAACTAACTATATATATATGGGTGTCTATCTTTTAACACAAACTAAATAAATACCATTGTTTCTTGCAAATTCAAAGCTTAAGACATGATTTTTTGTTATTCAAAGTTGGCTTTGGTGGTCACTCTTCTTCTTCTTTTCACTACAGGTTTGCCTCCCTCCCTCCTCCTCTATCTCTCTCTCTCACACACACACAAACGAATTCAAAATTTTAAGTTCATAAATTTTTATAGTAATTTCAAATTAACTTACAATATTAATTGAATTAACAATCAAATATTTTTAGTGAATTTTTCAATACATATATCAGGTATTAGCAAAAAATATTGAAATCATATAAATTTGTAACTACAACTTTGAATCCGCTCCTTTGTATACACACAAATCTTAAAACACTTGTTTATTTGTTTTTTTTTTTGAGAAGTAATGTATCATATGTAAAATTTTAGGTCTTAATATTTTTAGTCGTGGCCTAAAAGTTTAAAGTTTTAGATAAACACAAACTAATCACACCATTCAACAATCAGTAGTCCTTAATTAGTCAATTATTATTAATGCAACATTGACTCTACTCCTCCCCCCCCCCCTCTTTGGTGCCCCCACCCCACCCTCATCTCTAGTGTTTTAGTTTATGTTGCACTTTTTATATTTTAGGAGTTAAATGAGTTTTTTATTTGATGCAAATTTTCATGTCTTTTAAATATTTTGAATTATATTATTAATTATTGTGCTTTATAATATTTTGCAGGTACTAAATTTATGAAAGGTTTAGCACACTCGGATACAGGCGCAAAGCAATACGAATGCAATTTTAATGTTGATTGCAAAGGGTTGTGTACGTTTTTTAATGGTGGATTTCCAGTTTGCCTTCCAACAAAAAATTGCTACTGCGTTCCATTTCCGTGCTGCTAAATAACAACATTCTGAGTTTAAGTAATATACATTTTTAGTATAAGTTTATTTCATTTTCTTTGATGAATATGGAGAAGAAATTTGAATTTTGAATTTCTTTGTTCGGTTAGGATTTGCCTGTCTGATTGACAGTAAGAAGAAACGTAAGCGTATTTTATGAGATTTAATTAGATTTTCAGTTTTTGTTCCTTGTTTTAGCATAACAGATGAATATTTCTTGTATCAAAATTAATGTATTCGAATGGTGACTTATGTATCCGAAAAGTAACAAATTTTAGGGGATTATCGTAATTACAAAAAGAGTAAGGATGATATATAATTTGTTCCTTACACTATGAGATTCTTAAAAAAAATTAAAAAGAGAAAAAGAAAGAAATGTAGAAGATGAGGAGTTAAGGAGAAAGAAAGATAGAGCCATAAGATGAAAAAGGTGGGGATCACACAATTTTTAATCAAAAAATAATTACTCATATATCATATTATACTTGTGCCTCTACCATCATAAAAATTTTCCACCACGATGTCCAAAACGGAAGCTAATCAGGGGCGGACCCATGTTAGGCGAAGGAGTGTTGTCCGGCCTTGTCCCTCTACCCTTTCTCACCCACCTATCGGCCTGTCGAACTCTCACAAACCGCTTACTATAGAGCAACGACAACTAGTATACCCAACCCCACCTTATGGTAAAATGTTCATCTCAATCACTGTTTTTTAAGGTACGTGCACAGTTCAAAATTGACAAGTAAAAATGAACGAAGGGAATACTAGATATTTCTTTCAAAGTGCAAAGACAGAAAGAACATTATGCATAGAGTTGTTTATGCTATTATGTTCAATCTCATTACCATATATTTACTGTAAGCTTCAACATACTATTATCCATATATGATGATATGGCTATCAACACACACAATATCTGCAGTACATTTGTTTTTTTTCCTCAAAAAATATACAAGTGATCATCCTCTCGCAGTGCAGCCAAATCCTCCACTTGAGAGCCATCCGCCATGACAATTGTGGTTCCTCTTCTCCCAAACTTACTTTCTGCATCCACCAAATTATATAATTAATTAGACATAATTCTGAATATTTGTCATGATTTATAATTTCTTGTAATCTTATCATTGATTCGAAAAGATAAAACACTACAAAAACCTGGAATTAATTATGAACTTTGTTGCTAACTATTGCTATATATAACTCGTAGCTAACACACTATTAGAAACAAAGGTTTTTTCTCACAGAGAATAAGTGTGAAGTTTGTGCTATAGAACATGGTTTTTTCACTTATTTCCTATCGAACCAGCTCACTGAAAAAATGCATGGTGGGAAACAGATCACTGAAATAGTGGGAAAGTTCCTAATTTTTCTGTATGAAAACATTATTATTTTTTCTTTTCCCACCGATTCAATCAAAATAACTGTGAGAATAGCCATTGAATATACTAATCACCTGCTATAGATAGGAGATTTTCAACTGAATCAGGTAGATGGATTAGTTTTCCTGCATTTCCTCCTGATTTTGGCTTATGGTCCGGTTGATATCCGTGAATTATCACTCTTGTAGGAGGCGTTTTCGACAGGGAAGAAGTAGTTGGGGATATTTCTGCACACAAAATGAGGGATTAAAATCACTACAAAATCAAGATCTAAAATATAAAGAAGTAAACACATAGAGAAGTTGGGAATCCATAATATCAATGCGGTCACGATATTTATATGTAAGCGTTATTAAATGTGAGATTTGTAATCTTGAAAATAAGACAGGTTACCGTTTTCTTGTTGGTTTTGAGCTCCAGCCTCATTCATTGAGACTTCCTGCAAGAAAATGAGACAAACATAAAAAGTTATTCAAAAGATTTGGACTCTGCATCTCTATTTGGTTCACTTATAAAATTAGCTTGTTCTGCATGTTAACTATGCCATGAAAGAATAAAAATCTTAGTAACATTTTGGCCGAATACATGGATATAGTCCGTCCCTTAAATTTGCTAGTAACTTTCATTTAGATATATACTTAAACTATGATATATTGCGATGAGCACCTGAACAGTATGAAAAAGATTATATCGTGTGTATTCTGACTATATTTTGAAAAAGATTATATCGTGTGTATTCAAGTGTCCATTATACACATACATTAACCACTCAAATATGTCAACTCCTTTAATTATATATATATATATATATATATATATATACACATTAGCCTCAATTAGTCGTAAATCTTTAAATCTTTATGCTTGTTCCAATTGATGTTCACTTGTATAATTAAAGGAGTTAATATATCTTATGACTACATACTGCGAGCTTGAACACGCGCACAAAAATTTAAAACAAAAATGTCTAAAAGAAAAACATTATCATATGTTCATGAGTTTATAGGAACATGTCATAATTTGAGTGTCTGACAAATTTAAAAGACTGTTGATGTATTTAGCCTAACATTTTTCACTAACATAACAACACATCCTCAAAATAATTACTGTATGAATTTAAGTTGATATTCTGTTTAATTGATTTCATATATAGGTTTTGCACATAAAATAAATTACCTCACTAATTAAATCATCAAGAAATTCTGATACTAGCGGCATCTCTGCTAGCTCCTCCTTTTTCAATCCCTTCAAATGCTGATATATAACACCATAAATTAACATCAACAAGCAACAAGTGTGACACGTAACTACCAGTTATTATCTCAGAAAGTCATTTTTTCTCATCGATTTTGAGTTTCTTCAACAAAGAAAGCGACTTTCTAAGATAATAACTATTAATTGAGTAACACGGGAAAAATAGATAATACACCTGAATAAAATTAGTGTGAATTATTTTTCCATCTTCATGAAGGGGTTGTACCAATTGCTTGAAATGATGATGACTAATACGAACAACTTGAGAAAGCCTTTTAGTTCTCACTGTGAAAGGTTGAGGGATATTGAATATTACACCTATTTCTCCAAACATTTGTTGAGATCCCAACTTGGATAAAAACTGTCAACAACAAAATAATGGGGAAAAAAAATTATTAGACATATATAATCAATTAATTATGAATAATCTAAGAGGTTTATTTTGATATTTGTGCTAGGTAGAGCAAAGGGTTTAGTTGAATCCCGTCTGTTAAAATATTGTTGTGATAATAGAGCAAAAACTATATTTTTTTAATTCTGTGCATGCATTCTCTTGAAATAAGAAAATATTAAGATGTGAAGTCATGATTTGAAGTTTATGTGTTCTTAATTCTAGAATACAACTTCAAATGCTAGTTAAGGGATGGCAAAACGGGTAATTAATATGGGTACCCATTCAAATTATTCATCTTAAGTGAGTTGGGTGGGTAAAAAATGAGTCAAACTCATATTACCCATTTAAAAGTGGATAGTTACGTGGATAAAATGGGTAAAAGAGATTCATTTATAAAAGAAAGAAAAATGACATTCATATTTTTTAAGGTGTAGGTGGGATCGGGATAGGGATGAGGAAAAAAATCAATTTTTTTTTTTGGGAAGGGGATTGGGGGGGGGGGGGGGGTGTAAAAGATGTTGGGGTTGGAGTGGAGGCGGGGGGGGGGGGGAATAAGGGGGTTGAAGCGACGTGGGTAAAAGATTTTGCTTTTGAAGCTTTTAAGATGATCCCTATAACAATATGGGTAAATATGGACACTCATATTATCCATTGGTAACTCGGTTTTATCCATTTAAAATATGAGTTGAATATTTTACCCATTTTTATTTAACTCATTTTCGATCGACCCATATTCGACTTGATCCGCTCATTTACCACTCCTTTGCTAGTTTTAGGAATTTGAATTGAATTTCTATGCTTATTTTAATGATTTTTTTTAACACAAATACAAAATTCAAATTAAAGTTATTGAGTTATGTCTAAGAGAAGAGAGATAGGTACATACTTGTTCCATTCCGTTCTTGTATGTTACAACATCCTGCAGTGGTCAATTAAGTAAGTTAGTAAATGTATCTTTTTATCTAAGTTGTTCGGACACTTCAAAAATGTTATCGCATTCATGTCAGATCCTTCATAAATACACTACTTTTGAAGTATTCGGCACACGCCCGATGACATTTTTAAGAGTTCAAACCTTTTTATACCAAGTGGAATTATTTAAAACTTGACTGCTGGAATGAATGTAACGTACCACAGCCCCAGACACAATAATGTAGAAATCTGTTGGTATCTCATTTTGTATGACGATATCCACTTTTGGTGGAAAATATTCTGCTTTAATTTCTGATACCTATAGTATAAAAAGAGACATAAGAAAAAATATTATACTTTGCATTGTTTGATCAAACACTGTTACATAAATTGAGAAAGAAATTACCAATTGGACAATAAAGTCGTCGGAGACTCCTTTGAAAAGGTGGGAATTTTCTAGAGTGGTACGAAAGAGTTGTTGTAAAATGCTAGATCTAATAGCCTTTGGCAAGTCTTCTAAAACTTGTTCTTGTTGTAGTTCTGCTGTCTTGAATTTCAGTGTCAAATGTGCTAGCATTTGTTCTCTTAGCCCTTCTGGAAGTCTATTCTTCTTTGCATACCTCAAAATCTCATTGATAGCATCCCTCTGCATGCACACATTTACTATTGTATAATTTACGTAAATCACATAGTGTTAAGACCTAATTAAATTATTTTTCTACTATTTTTCAAATTACAAGAATCCCTTAAAATTTATGGAATTCGGAACATCACTAGACTTTCGGATACATCATTGAACTTCTGGATATATCAACAGACATCCAGATAGGCAGATACATAGGGGAGGGATGTATGAGAGAGGGAGATAAGAATGTATCAGCAAGAGGGGAGCGATGTATCCGAGAGATGATTTTTGAATTTTTTTTAAATGATAGAGAATTTTAGAAATTATGATAAAATATAGAAAAATGTCATTCTCATTTCTACTCGTGCTAAAAGTTTAACATATTTGTTGTTGTTACTATGGGGTAGTAGTACTCTTGAAGCAAAAGAAGATAATTTTACTTGTTGGTCCTGCGGACTTTTGTTGCTCTTATGAAACTTTTGGCCTAAAAGGTTGCATCTTATGACAAGTCAAGCTTACTTGACATTCTGTAGTCCAAATACTGTTTTCATTTCTGCATTTATGATTTATTCACTAGGTCAGTCTGATCTGATTAGTTTTTTAAAATTTGCACTTAGTTTTAGAGTAGCAGCTATATTTCGATTCATCATATTATTTCAAGGGTTTCATGATTAAACCTTGAACCTTATTCATCTATAATTCAATTAATAAATAGGAGACTAGAATTGAAAGTTCGGATCAAATTGGTATATCAATACCGATTTGATCCGAGCTCTCTTATTGAGAATGCTCATTCAATGAATATTCTCAATGCTTCTTTAAACTAACTGAAAAGGAAATAATGTCACATAAATTGAGACAAATTAAGTATTACGTACCATGACGAAGGTTCGGACAGCGGTATGGACAATAAGGTTAGTCATGTTGCCAATCAAGTATGCAGTAAGGCCAATGTTGAAAAGCATGTAAAAAATGGTGAAAATCTTTTCTTCAATATTCACAGCATGAAGATCACCATAGCCAACTGTTGAGAGTGTAACAATAGACCAATACATTGAATAAGTGTATCCTAACCATACACTTCTTGATTTGAAACCAGGTATATTTGCTCCCATCCATGTAGATTCTGAATTATGATAACGTGTTGCCATCCAGTAATAGAAACAACCAGCTGAATGCACTGCAAATAGTGTCACCTATCGTACAATAACACACTCGTACCGTCAGACTTCTCTATAACAATACTTTTTTATAACAATTATGTCTTCAAGGTTTGATTGTTTATGAAGATCAATGTCGTTTCAAGAATTAAGATACATAGTCATGTCTATATTATATATACTTCCTCCGTTTCAATTCAAGTGTTTTAGTTTGACTAGACATAAATTGAAGAAAATAGTGAAGACATTTAAATCTTGTAATCTTAATTAAATTATAGATATATGTAATGTATCAAAATATTTTTTAAACTTGTGGTCTTAATCTTAACATGTCCAGAGACATTCTACTTTTAAAATAGAAAGTAAGATACTTAAATTTAAATGGAGAGAATATTGAGTTTAAGCACCGCTGGTGTAAAGAATTCGGGTTATGGAAAAAATATTTATCAGTAAACCTTTTTTAAATGTGAAAATTGTGATCTTAAAAATATATAAGATAGATTATCTGCTACAATAAATAGAGCTGACATGATTGTGTAACAATTCATTAAACTAATAGTGTATATAGGAGTTTAAGTTATATACTAATAATAATATAAATACTTTTTACGCTATTATTTAATTGTACTTCTATCAAATAATTATCAATTAATGCTAAACATAAAAATTAACCTACATATAATACCTTATAAATTAACTTTTACACCGACCCGTGAACATATTTAAACTCTATTACTCCCTTCATCTCATGAATTTATGTGAAATTGTTTGACAAAATTTAAGAAAGAAGAATTGTTAAAAAAGAATTATAGTCTAAAGCAAAATTTAAAACTAAATTACTTATTTTTTAATTATTTAAAAATATATATATTTTAAGAGTAAATTTAAAAGAAAAATATCCAACATAAATTGAGGTCGAAAAAGTATATATTATGATCAAGAAAAAATAATTAATGTAATGTATAGCTAAGATTATGAGTACTTACACAAATAAGTTTAAAATATCTCGTCCAAAAGTAGCTGAATCTAGTGTCCTTCTCCAACCTAGAACGCAAGAAAAAAAAAAATTGTTGATTGGTGTTTGCTTACGTTTATTATGTTGGTCAAACTGGTTTATAAATATTTTTTTTAACGTATTTATATACTCATTCGACAAAAGTCAAGAACTTGCAAATCAAGCATTTATAAGTATCAATAGAAGCAAAAAGAAGACATATAGAAGGCAACATAGTTGGGACGGTAAAATGACCGAGGAGTTTGTTCCAAGGCACCTACTGATGCGATAGGAAAAGCAAAACCATTTGACAGTATCAATAGGTTCAACTAGATCCAATAAATCAGTAAAGAAGGTATGAATCATCAAGTGTTGTTGGACAGGTTTGAAGAAGAAGACAAGAAAAAAATACTTCAAGTTACTTTTGATGGGAAATCAATCTTTTTTAATTCATGCTTTAGTAATAGAAAGTTTGAGGCTGGTAACTCAACTTTTTTCTTGATTGACATATTTTTACATTATTTAAACATTCTCATTTGTAATATCATCATGGAGTGTATTACAAACTCTGTGATGATAAAAAAATATTTAGTTCTCTCTGGCTCTTATTTTCTTCATGCTTGTTAGGTAACAGAAGTTAGGTACTTCATTAGGATTAGTAAGGTAAGGCATAGCCCCCCTTGCTTGTACTTGTCCCTATTGATATTTTTTATGTTTAATAAAAGATCACTAGACACTGTCTAGTAGTAAATTTGCCAAAAAAAACTATTTATAAGTAAAATCAATCAAAAATCATGAGTTAGTCATCAAATTGTGTCACGTGAAACTTATTTTTGATATAAGTTTATTTTCGAAAAATGAAAAATTTCATAATCAAATTTATCGTTGAAATTTAAAAATATGACTAGTGAAATTTAAACTGTGTCACGTAAACAGAAGAAATATACCTTGAGAAGAATTTACTAACACGGCGCAGTCGCCATAGTCTTAGCAAGTTGAGGAAGCCAAAGACTTGTGCTCGACTCGTTTTGCCAGTGACAACTCTGTATATGGCTTGAAATGGTAGAGTTGAAGCTACATCCATTGGAAACCATAGATGTGTCAAGTACCTTTTTACAAACACAAAAAAAATTTGTATTAATTGGAATCTCCATTGGCAAAAAAGGATAGAAAAGGGTACATGCACCTAAAGTGATGGAGTCAGAAATTTGATTAAAAGTGTATAAATTTTCTTCGCAGTTGTATTAACAGTATGCAAAATTAAATGTGCACCCATAGATAGCTAACATTTAACCTCTACACAGCACCAGAGGCGGAGTCAAGATTAAGAGTTTGAGGGTTCTAAATTTCTTAGAGAGGGGGTTTGAACCCACAACTCTAGCGTGAAAAGTATTTCAAACCCGCAACTCTAACGTGAAAAGCATTTTCATTGTCCCTTCATTACCACTAAACTGTCAATCAATTTTTTAGGGGTTCAAAAATTAATATACATATATGTTTATATTTAATTTTCTAGTACAAATACAAAATCTACGAAAAAACTATTGGACTTGTCCGAACACACGAACCCCACCTAGCTCCGTCTCTGCACATCACATATATAATTTTGTGTTGAAGCTAAGTGTACACGGACCACCCTTCGCCTAAGGGTGACTCCGCCCATGGTTGTAAGAATAACTAATTATCCGAGTTTCGACCTCACTTTACTAATAGCTTTCAAAACATTCTAGGTTATGGTAAAAAAAACGTATATGTAATAATAAAAAGTCAAACTTTTTTATAACAACATCATTTGTCGGATCACAATACTCTTTAGTTATTATAGCGCGCAAATACTATTATGGAGTATAACATAACATGAAAATAGCTAAGTTTAATTTTAAAGAGAACTTGATCAATATAATGAAATACTATTTTAAAAATGACTATTTTAGAGAGGTTTATCGTACCTGAACGCGATTTTCTTGTGATCTTCAACAAGTAAGTAAGTAGATTTGTCCAAGTATGCAACAAAGAAAGTGAGAATAATGTCAATAGCAAAGAAGGTGTCAACCACTAAATCAACAGGCAAGAGTGCTCCAGTAGATGCCTTGCTGAATGCTAACTCAAAGGGAGATGACCATGCTGAGTACACCACAAGTACAACAAGAAATGCTTGCCACAATCTACATTTGCCATAGGTTCAAAAAGTAAGAATTATTTTTGTTTTAATAGAATGACTTCATCTGTTTTAATTTATGTGAACTTATTTCTTTTCGTGAAAAATAAAACATATATGTTTAATATATGCAAATATTATGAGAGGTGAAGGTGGGGGTAGTGGGAGAAGGTAATCAATGTGAAACGATGGAACTTGTTTTTTCTACTACTATTATGAGGAAGTTATTTATTTATTTATTTTTCTAGAAAAAATATTTTTCAAAAAGCTGATCAATTAAATATGAAAAAAAAATAGAAAACGAAATTAATCCAACCAACGTATAGTAATTCACCTTAAGAATATTTGTTTTCTTCTGTCATTTCATTTACCCACGGTTAAATGTAGTTTTATTTTGATTCATCATTGAGGTTAAAGGAAAACTTAGAGCATATTTGCTGCCTACGTACGTTAGTGGAGAAATGTATATGGATATTTAATGACCAGAATTTAATAAAGAGAAATTGTATAGAAAAAGTAAAAATTACATAAATCTTATAGTGTACGTTAAGAGTTAATCCTGCTATGATGAAGTGAAAGAACTTTCACTATAGTGGAAAAAAGACATGTGGAGGCGAGTCGAACGAGAGCAAAACAAGTTTCAGTGGTGGAACTGCCTTCGCGATTCCATTTTAGACATAGTAAGAAGAGTAGCAATGCTGGATAAAGCCATAAGCATTGAGCTTACAGGGAACCAGCTGCAAAAAAACTAATTACACCTTATCCCTATTCTTTCCCAAATTACAAAAGTCTTTTAAATTTCTATAATCTTGGATGCATTAGGAAACTTGCGAGTACATAGCTCACGGATTGAGAATGATCATACATTACTTAATGGGAATGATGTATCTGAGAGGAGAGGGATGTATCAGAGAGGGAATAGAGATATATCTGAGAAAATATTTTTGTAATTTTTTATATGATAGAAAATTTTAGAAATTATAGTAAAATAAGATGTGTATTTATGTAATATTTCCTAAAAAACATTAGATGCACAAATAGAAATAAATAGATTAGAATAATTATGATCTCTCAAGTTCCAAAAATGTAAACGTCAATGAGAAGTAAGTTTTGTCTCTTGAATCAATAATTATGTCAAAAGACTCCATCAGATCCATTGAACATGGTTTTTAATCAACATAAAGTCAAAGCTCTACTCACTATTAAGCTTCATTAAAGTCCCTTAAATTTAGGCTAATCATATCAACAAATAGTAGTAACATTTTTTTTTCTCTCCGTATTCAATATTTATAATAAGACTCGATTAAATTTTCATTTTATGTTGATAAAATTTCAAATGAATGAATTCGTATTCGGTAGAACTCGTATACCAAATTATTAGATTAGTTCTAACTTCTAACTACCACACGTAAAACTCAATGGTGTCATGTGTCATTGGAAATTAAAAATTGACATCTTACATAATTTTGTTTTTAGCTAAACAACAAATTAGAAAGTGTCACACTTGTGATTTGAATTTATAATCTATATCTTATTTTTCACTCTATTTACAAGTATTATATGAATAATTATTTCTTTCGTTTCGATTTATTTGACGATTTTTTATTTTAAGTCAATGGCAAAAAAATGACATGTATTCATTTATTTATGAAACAGTTTGACTTTAAATTTTGCATTTTTGTTTTAATAAAATGATTTATAGCTATAGAAATTTCTCAAACTTGTTTTAAATTGCTTTGAAAAAATATTATTTTCTTATACTTTATGCTCAATTAAACACACCTTCATATAAATTGAGATGTAAAAATCTCCTCATTTTAATTTGCTTATGTTACTTATATTTTTAGTCGGTTTAAAATATAATATTATTATTTATATTTAGTAATTATTTACACCCAACATCGTATAAAGAAAACTAATTAAAGACCATCAGATTAAAAAAAAACATTTTTAATATCATTAGTTTAAGTTTATAAGAGTAAAAAATTCTCTTCATTTTTCTTAAATTTTGTATCGAATAAAAGTAAGATAATTAAACCAACTGAAACAAAGAAAATTTATATCAAATATAAAAATTTATTTCTTTTTTATTCCAATTTTCCTCAATTAAAAACACTATAACTTTCGAAGATAATAAGTATTAGTTGATCGGAAAAAAATGTCGATAGAAAGGAAGTAAACTAATTACCTGTATCTACGATCATAAGGAGCAATAAGAAATCTCTTAAGCCTAACTGAGCTTTCACCCATCACTGTTCCAAAAGCTGGCAACAAGCTGCTTGAAAGTGAGGCTAAATTTCTGATTTCGCCACTCGAATGTCGTCGGAACAACAACGGCATCGGAGACCTCGTTTCCGATAACGGCATCGGAGACCTCCTCGTCTCCGACATTTTTTTAGCTGAGAAGATAGAGAGAAGAAGGAATTTTGAGAGGTGGGGATATGGAAGAGACTTAGTTTTTTTGTTTGTTTGTTTGTTTTAGTTCTTAAATATATGAGACATAAGGGGCGGAGCTTGTAGCCTGCTTATAAATTCGAGCAATTTAATATATTTTATTTAAACAATATATCTATATTAATAAAATTATTAAGATATATAAATATTATATTTACAATTTAATTTTTACATATTACTTAAAATCATTGTTATAAAATTCAAAATAAAGTTGAATTTAGGAGCCTTTGTATGACATGTTGAGGTAAGGGAAAGTTGTGTTAAGCATCATCATGTAGACTAATAATATTTTAAAATGCAGATAACTTAGTTATTATAATAGCCAGAGAGAGAAAAGAGTTGACATTCACGTATAAAAAATAATATATGTAAACATGTCTTTGATCTATAATTGAAGTACTATACTAGAAAAGTTGACAAGTCTAAAAAAAGGAAGAACTATATATTAAAAAACCCGATTATTAATGGATAAAAATACATATGAATTTTTTTTGTTTTTTTTGCAAGTTTTCTCTATGAATTATTAGGTGTTCTTTTTTTTTCTATCTGAACGGGGTGATAGTTCATTAGGAAAAAGAAACGATCGATAGTTCATGTGTATTCTAATAAACAATTGATGATAGTTTATGCAGAAAAAAATCTGATAGATCAGATTAATATCTCACAAAAAACGTGATAGTTCATATAAGTTAATTTTGATCATTTTTTAAAATAAAATAAAAGTCTCACAATATTCACTCTATATAGATCTGATTAGTGGAAGTTCTTTTTATGTGTATAACCAATACTTCAAGCTAATATAGTAATATATATCTCCTTGGTTAACATTCAACATTCTAGGCCTTTATATCCATCATGAAAAGTGTGACCTTTAATAAAAAAAAAGTTACATTTTTTTTATGTTAGACAATACTTTCTTGGATGTGATCTAAATTAACGTATAATTTTTGGCCTTAGGCTATGCTTTTTCATGTGTTTTTTTTTTTGTCTTAGAAGCCATGCTTTTAAAAAGGTTACATGCTAGATCACACTTCTAGCACCTCATGATATGACAATGTTTTTCATGACTTCTACTTACAACTTTTCAAGTATATGATTTATAATTAGCTACACTTTCAAAGCATGTCAATTGGCCTGTGAATTGGTCTAGCTTACGATTATATATTCGCTCCGTTTCAAGTTGATTGTCTAGTTTTAACATGACATGTAGTTTAGAACAATATAAAGATTTTTAAATTGACGTAAAATTGTATCAAAATATTCTTTAATCTTGTATAATCTCAAACACGCCATGTGCATGCATAATTTGGCTTTTAAAACGGAGATTATTTTTTAAAATAAAATAATTAATTAATAAAGAGATCATATCGTATAGGAGTAAAATATCACACTAAGAAAGTCAAAAACACAAAAACAATACAACACATGAAGTGTCCCTAGCTAGTAAAAGATGACACTTTTTGTGCATGCATCCAAACTCTTAATTAATTAAAACATATGGTATTGTCGTTGATTTCATGTAATTTGGCTTTTCAAAATCAACACTGACATATTATTATAAATATAAATAATTTGTATTTTGGAGTCATGTGATGTAGAATTAATGCACCCCCTTAAGACTATTTTTTTTAATCCCAAGGGCCGGTGAGGCGGTGATGCAAGATTGGAGTCCAAAAATCACCTTAAACATGAAAAATAAACATGTAATTCTTAATATGATATCGATATGTGTATAAATGTTCGTTATTTCATTTATATAGGGACTCTCATCATTAATATTCTTTTATTCAATCAAATAATAATATAATATACTGACATTTTATAAAGATTCAAAGAAAGTCTCAACTAAGAGCCTGAATAAGTCAAATTATGACTTTACCCTCCTTTAAAGCCTCTGAACGATATTAGTCTAGTCAAATATGAAATCTAGGTGAGTAAATAAGTCTGCAAACACTCATATTGCTATAAAAATAATTGGCTAAAAAATTGAGTCAAAAGTCAACCTCGAACACTATATCGAACACAAAAGTTTATTTTTAAAATGATTTGCCCATACTTGTAAAACTCGTACGTCAAAAATCAGATAAATTGGTAACTAAATGACCCCCAAATCAAAGAATTTTCATTCTTCAATGCTTAAGGAAAAATCCTCAGTTCCTCAATCTCCAACACTATTAAATCACTAATGTAACAATAATTTAGCAGTAAAAATGTATATTAAGGGCAAGAATCTTACCTTACGAATAAATTTTCTAGCAACACTGATTTTTGCTTTAAATTAAATCATGCCTTCAAGCTTCCCAAGTTGTATTTTAAAATAATGAAATCACACATGGGAGAAAATACATTTCAATCTTCTCAATTCTCAGACCTTCAAAACTGAAAAACTCACCAAATATCTGTGTGATTACCTAAAAAATCGTGTCATCAATTCCTACAAATCAAAAACATCATACATAAGCTATGAAAATGATAAAATGAAAAAACAAATATGCGGAAAACATAAAACAACAATACCAAGTCGTTATACGGGATTTTTTTTTCATTTACAAACGTCAAATCAGAGACTTCTATTATCATAAAAGATATCCTATTCATTTCATCAGATCCTGTGGTGAGCATAAATATAATTATAGTCTATAATAAAAAGTATCCCTAGAATTATGTTATGCCCATTATTGGTTCCAAGGGCGGAGCAACAATGTCAAATAGGGATTCGGACGAGCCCACTTGCTTTTACATGGACCCTATATACATACTAAAAAATCAAATACAAATATATGTAAATATTACGTGCGAACCAACTTCAAACTAAGGTGGATGGTGCAGTGGTAAGCGAGCGGGCTGCTCTAATTTCTTAGGATGGGGGTTTGAACCCCACCGGCGCAACTTGATTTTTTATTTTTGCCCTGTGCCTATCTTTTACTTTCCTTTAATTCAAATTTTTCAGATTTTTTAAATTTTGGATTAATAATGTGCTTTTATGCCTGTCTTTTACCCTCCTTTAATTCAATTTTTTCGGATTTTTAAAATTATTTTTTAAACAATAAAGCAGAAAATGATAATTGAAAAAATAAAATAGTGTCATATTCCATAACAACATCCAACTATTAATTTTAAAATAGATAATTGTAAGTAACAAAAATATAGTGCAATACTCTAAAACAACATCTCACTATTGATTTCTTTTGAAGCATTCAATAAAATCTTAAACCCAAAATTTAATTTACAAAAAAGTTAGGATTCTAATTTTTATTGTCAACTTCTTTGCTACTGCTTGTTGTCAGAGTGCAGATCTCTGCCCCGATAAGTACTATTTACTCTTCTAATTAGTTCCTCCTCTGCTCTCCCTTTTCTCTCTTTTTTTTTTTAATTTGTCTTTACATTGTATAACAATTTATTCAAAGATTTTGTTTTTAATCTTTGAATTTAGGACTGTTCCACATATTAATAATTGATATATTAATTAAATTATTGTTTGCTTCTCGAAACCTCAACTTTCAAGGCAAGAGTGGGTGAAGCAAGTAAATACTTCCTTTTAGATCCCAAAAAAATTAATGGTGAATTTAATAATTTTAATTTTACTTAAAATAATATTGAGATTATAGAAAAGATGTTCAAAATTTATGCTAAAATATAACACTTATCTACCTTTTACCAAATAATATTTTAGAATTTTGAAATAAATAACTCAAATCTTCATTTTAATAAATAAAGTATTTGAAAGTGTACCAAATAATGTATCATTTACCGTTTTCAAAACATATTAACTTGTCGAGTGCAATGGTAATGATATGCTTATATGTTTGTGGTTATATATATTTCTTTGTAATTTAACAGTTGTTATATTAGACTAATATATAGTTCTATTATAAAATTTAGAACCCTCAAACATTAAATTCTTGCTACGCCTTTGATTGATCCCATGTCTTTTGTTTCACTTTACAAATATTACGTAGATTCAGTTATATCTTTGAGAGATAGGTTAGGTCATCGAGCAAAGCTATTATTATATTAGCTATAGATTCATGAGATGAATATATTTAATGGCTTTCTCTTAAATTTGTAGTTATATTAGGAAATTCTAAATATGTATGAATATTTAACTCAATATTAATAACCGAGCAATAAATTATATTTCATTGTTAAATAATAATTCGTAAATTTTAAATTTTGATTTTGACTCTAAAGGGAAAATAATTGTTGAAAGAGGACTAAAAGATCATGAGCATATAACTCTAAGTAGGGCGGTTCAAAATCGAATCGAAATCAATAATTCGAAATCAAAAAAAAAGTTATTGATTTATCCGTAATGGGTTATTAGTTTAACGGTTTTGAGTTTTTTTATTATCGGGTTATCGATTTTTAACGATTTAAGATTTTTTCTTAACGGGTTAACTGATAATTCAATAGCAAATTAATAAATCATTTTTATGTCATTTGGCATATAAAGTCCTTGACTTAGGGCATCTCCAACCCAAACACCAAATTTTACATCAAATTTGGTGTCAGCACTATTTTTGGTATAATCTACACCAACCCACTGCACCAAATTTTACACCAAAAATGAATATTTTTCTCTCTCTTCATTATTATATTATTATTTCTTAGTATTTCATAAAACAAATTCTTTCTTAAACATTCACCATATATAATTCATATTATTTCTTTTTATAATCGTTTAATATAAAATTATTTTGTACCATAATTTTTTAAATAATATAAATTGCTAGCAAATATTATACATTATACATAATAATGGATAATACAAATAAAAGTGAAATCATTAATGAAATAAAATTAAATAAACATTACATAATTGAAAAAATTATTTTAAATTCTACATAAATATAATATTCAACTTCAAGATCACTACGGTGCTCCCAAAATGCTCTATTAATGCATTACGTAGTTCAAAATAAGCTTCTTTGTCCTTTATTGTTTTAGATCGAGCTAGAAATTATAATTTATAGTAGAATTAACATAAATTTAATTTTTTTTAAAAGTCATATATAGAAAAATTAATTTATAAAAAAGCTAAATTTAATATCTAAAATTAATATTATAAAAATATTACATAAAAAATAATTAAATATACAAGAGATTTAATTAAAACATACAATTTTTATAATGTTTAATTAAAAGTTTGTATAATGAAATAATATTAAAATATTCAAAAGTGAATTGGTGTGATGTACACCAAATTTGGTGTAACACTATTCATGTTAACTCTTGTATTCAGATTAACAAACCAGAAATAATAAAAGATGAAAAGAAAAACACAAAGAACTATCCGAGTCCACAGAACCCACTGTGTCCTTAAGAAATTCAATCCCCTCAAGTACTCGAGGTTGCAGATTAATTCCTCCCAATATAAAACGGATTAACCATTAAAGAAGTAGCGGTACCTCAAACTTCGATAATTTCAACTAACTCAAAATGACAACAACGAATCACACACACGGACACAATCGATCGATTTTGTTTTGTAAGAAATGTATGCAAAAGAAAGGAAGAATTCTATGCAGAAAAATGAGAGAAAGTCTCTCTATTTATAGCCAACAAAGGGTAAAGGTCACAACTCTTAGGAAAAAAGACAACATTTTAGAAAGGTTATAACACTTTGGAAAAGGCACAACATTTCAAACAGCCACAACCCTTTAGAAAGGACACAACATTTCATAAAGGTCACAACCCTTCAGGAGAGTCACAACCCTTCATTTCCTATTCACACCTTCAAAACCCAACAATCCCCCACATGAATAGGGAATGGCTATTGTTAAAACATATGCATGAAAAACTGTGTGATTCGTAAGTAAGGATTGATTGCATCTGGATAAGTGGGTTTCCCTTTGAACTTTCTATAGTGAACATATATCGGATATACTCGGTCAATCGGTAGATTTGATATCTTTAAACCGTCAAGCTTTGGTGTATGCCTAGACATCATAAGTCACACAATCAACCCTTAAACTGTTTTTGGTTCTCATTATTTTGCTCGTTTCAGCCATGAACACGTCTTGGTTTATAAGTGCGTAGAGAACTGGCCTTACCAGATTCTCCTTGAAGTGGCTTACTCTTCACACTTACATAGGTGATTTCTAAATGTGTTATCCCGTAGATACACCATTTGATATACCCTGTATCAAACTTAGAAACCATTAAAAAGTCCTAATGCCTTTATTTTTAATTTGTTACTGAACATTGTCTTATCATGAGAATGGACCATAAAGAAAAATATTTTGACAATGTTGAACCGTCATCAATGACTTTGTTTGATCTCCTTGAACCTAGATCTTGGGATCTCCAGTCTTCTAGGTAGAGTTACCGCCACAATGACTTGTCCTCAGCCATAGTCTCATTCCCTTGGATAATCTATCAACTTCCTCTCTAGTTAGGCCTTTTATAAGTGGATCCGTCACATTATCTTTTGACTTTACATAGTCAATTATGATAATTCCACTAGAGAGTAGTTCTCTAACGATATTATGTCTACGTCATATATGACGAGACTTTCCGTTATACATCATGCTTCATGCCCTACCTATTGAAAATTTAACTCTCACAGTGTATGCATATTGGAGCTAAAAGGTTTTAGCCAAAAATCTTTCAAGAAATTTTGGAGTCATTCAACTTCTTCACTGGCCTTATCTAGAGTTATAAACTCAGATTTCATAGTAGAGCGAGCGATACATTTCTGTTTGGAAGATTTCCAAGAGACTGCTCCTCTACCAAGAGTAAATACATATCTACTCATGGATTTTACTTCATTTGACCTGGTGATTCAATTTGCATCACTATATTCTTCCAATACTGTTGAATATTAATTATAATGCAAAACAATAGTTTTTAAGTATGTTTTAAATACTCCAAAACTTTTTTCATTGTCATCCAATGAGTTTGATTGAGATTACTCGTGAACCGACTCAGTTTACTAATAGCACATGCTATATCTGATCGCGTACACTTCATGATATATATCATATTTCTCAATACTCTAGCATAATCCAATTGTGAGTCACGTTTGCCTTCATCTTTTGAAGTACAAAGCTCACATTTATTGGAGTCTTGACAATATTAAAATCGAAATACTTGAACTTTTCAAGTACCTTTTCAATCACATCAGTAACTTCAATGTCTTTCATAACGAAGTTACTTTCTAGCATATGCTTAGTAGCGTTTATGTCAGAAATATCTCGTTTAATGGTCAACATGTCATCAACATAAAACAAACAATGACCTTGTGATTTGGAGTGTCTTTAATGTAAATTTTTTTATCACATTCATTAATGTTGGATTCATTTGCCAACATAGTTTGGTCAAACTTCGCATGTCATTATTTGAGCGCTTGTTTTTAGTCCACAAAGTGTCTTAACAAGTTTACAAACTTTTTTTTCTTTACCAGGAACCATAAAACCCTCGGGTTGTTCCATGTAAATTTCTTCCTCCAATTCTCCATTTAAAAAAAATGTTTTCACATCCATTTTGACGAATTTGAAGGCCATATACAACAACTAGCGCAATTAACATTTGAATTGGTGTAATCCTAGTTAATGGCTATTATGTGTCAAACAAGGCTTTCTTATTGTCTAAAGCTTATGACAACAAGTCTTGCTTTGTATTTTCCAATAGTTTCATCAACTTTCTTTTCCTTTTTTAGATCTACTTTGAACCCAAAAGTTTATTTCTTGGAGGAAGATCAACCAACTCTCAAGTGTGGTTGCTCAAGATTAAATCTATCCTACTATTGACAGCCTCTTTCCAAATAGGATGAGTCCACAGAAGACATATCTTCTTTGACTATATGGACTCATTTTCAAGAAGAAATGTTAACAAATCAAATCCGGAAGAAGTAATTTGTCCATTGACATTTACTACGCCTCTGAATCTCTTTATTATGTACATTCTCCTTTGGTTCTTTCCAAGGTCGTTTAGACCCTTCACTTGACTATCCGACGGTTCGGACTTATGAACCATAAATCGACATGATTAACTATTTGTAGCATATCCAATGAACATACAATCCAAAGTCCTAGGTCCTATTTTGACCCGTTTGGAAATAGTTCCCTCATTTTCATTTCTCATATGAAATAGACTGTATTGAACATTGTTAGATTACTATCTTTCAAAAGTTATTGCTTGTATATACTTTAAGGGGAGACAAACAGTTCTCTATCAAGATACAACAAAGTCTGAACAAACAAAACTATTTGTTGCTCCATTTCTTAGAAAACAAAAGTTTTTCTTTTATTTGTTACTCCCTTTACTAACAAACAAAACTTTTTGTTTATCTCTGTTTGAGCAGACAAACTTTTTGTTGTTTTCTTTTGCTATAATAATAGCACTCCCCACAAATTCTGTGGTAAACCTGAACTTATAAATAGGACATTCAACATTTCCTTCAAAGTTCAGTTTTTTCCTGTCAACAATTTCATTAGATTGAGGTGAGAATGTGCAGTAATTTGATGGATGATTCCATTTTCCAAATATATTTCTGCAAAAGAAGATTCATATTCTCCACATCTACCACTTCTAATCATGACAATCTTTTTATCCAACTGATTTTCAACTTCAGTCTTATATTGCCTATATGTTTATATTGCTTCATCCTTACCATTCAGCAAATAAACATAACAATATCTAGTGCAATTGTCAATAAAATTTATGAAACACTTTTTCCCACCACGAGATGGTGTTGACTTCATATCACAAATGTCAGTGTAAATCAATTCTAAGGTATTAAAATTCCTTTCAACAACATACTTGACATTTTAATTTATTGCACTAGAAGTTAGGCAAAACTTCTAAGTTGATTAAAGCAAGTAAGAACAAACAGAAATACTAAGTTTGAAAATACCTTCTGTGAGGTAACCTTTTCCACAAATATTTTGTTCTTTACTTTTTATAACTTTCTCAAATACAAACATTGTTTTAGAGTCAACACCTTGCCATATGTCCTTTTCAGAATGACCTTTCCATAACATTCAATTTGTTATAGAATTACCCATGACCATAGTCTCATCGGTCCAATAAGGGCAATATGACCCAAATGTTTGTTTTACAACACAAACATAACAGATCACTTTTCACCAATGTTCATGTCTATACAAAATAAAATTATTTTAATAGACATATCTTTTCATGAAAAATCACGATATTTTAAGTGAAACTTTTTCATCAAAGAATACAATTCTTTTGAACGAGTAATATAACTTTGTGGTTTTATACTAGTCATATCATATACTAGTAAAGAGAGACTCAACCACCACAATATCAAATATACTCCAAGAATTTTGTGGGTCTAACATAATACAAGAATGTCATTAAATTTCATATCTTGTACTTTCAAATTTAAATTAGATAGTAAGTCTAATTTTGTCTTTAACACAAGTAAAGAACCCCCCACATTTTAAATATGTCCTCAAAAATATTTTTCAAGTATTTGAAATTATTTTCCACATATTTTTTTCCCATGCTTTCATATTGTATACCGTCAAAATACACATTGGCAACAGGAAGCCTTCTTTTGAAGATTTAATCCATATAAACACCCATTGTAGGCACAAAAATCACTAATTTTATGCACTAGTGTTTTTTTCCCTTTCTGTCACAATTAGACAGGCCACTTAGTATTTAGAATACTAACAATAAAGATTCAATCTTTATACAACTTGTTTCTGGTTTAACGATGAAGTTTTTATATTCTTCTAATCGTTAACCGAATGAACCTTGAATTCTGATAAAGTTTTTATATTCTTCGAATCAGTTTCACATTCAGACAGAGTAGTAAACCAAAAATGTTTTAATCTCCAGAAACCTCAAATACAACCCTGTTTTTAGCTAACGATGAAAATTTTATCTTTTTCAAATCATTTAGCATTAATATTCCTGACGAAGATTTTGTACTCTTCAAGTCAGAATATTCATTCAAATAAAGTATTTAACAAATTGGTGAAGTTTTTATATTCTTCAAACCAATGCACAATCTGATTTGTTTGTGAGGTTCTTATATTCTTCAAACCAAAGAAGTAAAAATTAAGAGGATTTTAGTCTCCAAAAGTCAGACACAATCAAATTTCACATAGAGTAGAAAACTACAAAAGTTTTTTTTTTCCTCCTCTAAACAGAATACATATTAATAGTAATAAATATATATTCTTAGATTATCACATAATGACCATCTATCCTAAAATTTATGAAATGAATCTCATAACTTATAAAGGATAAAAAATAATAATCAAGGAAAATAAAGATAAAACTTGATTTACCCCCATTGAATCATATTCTATTTGTCAGCAATGATTCCATGCAAGTCACTTTTCTTGCTAATTTTTTTTCCTTCTTTTCCAGTTTCCGTCATATTCCAATTTTCCTCAGAAAACATTGAATTTCAACGAGAAACTAAACTCATGTTCAAATATTGTTAGGAGACAACATCTGTTCATTTACTTCTTCTCATAGTTATATAAAACCAAGAATATAAAAAAAAGTGCATATCTTAACCTTTATGCACAAAATAACTTTTCTTATTGAAAAGAAGACTGAAGAGGTGCAATGCTTCAATGTATTTGGGAAGAAAATAAAAATAATCTTACCCATCCAAGGAAAACTTACTACAAAAAATATACTCAAACATATTAAAGTAGTACTAATTCATCCCAAAACTCTTTTATCATATGATAAAATAATTCTCTTTTTCTTCTTTTTCTTTCCAACAAAAACAACATAAAAAATAAAAGTAATTTTCTTACCACAAAAAATATCATCAATATAAATTTCTTAAGCTTGTTGACTCCTGTATTCAGATTAGCAAACCAGAAATAATAAAAGATGAAAAGAAAAACACAAAGAACTATCCGAGTTCACAGAACCCACTATGTGTCCTTAAGAAATTTAATCCCCTCAAGTACCTGAGGTTGCAGATTAATTCCTCCCAAGACAAAACGGATTAACCATTAAATAAGTAGCGGTACCTCAAACTTTGATAATTTCAACGAACTCAAAATGACAACAATGAATCACACACACGGACACGATTGATTGATTTTGTTTTGTAAGAAATGTATGCAAAAGAAGGGAAGAATTCGATGCAGAAAAATGAGAGAAAGCCTCTCTATTTATATTTATAGCCAACAAAGGGTAAAGTTCACAACTCTTAGGAAAGAATACAACCTTTCAGAAAGGTCATAACACTTTGGAAAAGGCACATCCTTTCAAACGGCCACAACCCTTTAGAAAGGACACAACCTTTCATAAAGGTCACAACCCTTTGGCATAGTCACAACCCTTCATTTCCTATTCACACCTTTAAAACCCAACAATTCACACACTAAATTTGGTGTAAAAATTGGTGTGGGTTGGAGCTCAAAACACCAAATTTTACACCAAATTTAGGATTTGGTGTAAAATTTTGTGTTGGGTTGGAGATGATCTTAGGATTTAGTTTCATATTTTTATTTTGGCAGTATCAAACTTTCGGTTATTCTACAATGTGTTAGTGTTGCTTCTGAGCAAGATGCAATCTATAAACTCATGTGCATGGTTTATTTGGTTTGTCACCATGTTTCTAAGTGATTTTCAATCATTTAATTAATTTTTGTGTTAAATCTTAATGGTTAAATCGATAACGATCAATAACCAATAAACCGATAAGCCAATATCTTAATGGTTATTTAACGGTAAACCTTCCTAGAAAGTAGAAACACACGTGAAGGAGAACAAAATAAATCAATTGCCAAATCTTGTTTCACCTAATGGTATAATATAGATATTCAAAAATTTATGTATTAATCCTTTAAAAAGAGCTAAAGTTATATAAACTATCGATATAAATATTTTTTTAAATCAGTAGTATATAAAAAAATAACTATTCTTCTCTGAGAAGCTAGAGCAAGTCAGAGATGAAAAACTCATGGAATAATGATTTTTAGATAGGCTTTTGAGTTAATTCACATCCCAAAAATTATCTCAATGGGGGATGATTTTTCAAGTCCACATAAGGAGTCCCCATATCTTGTCCCAATCCAATGCGGGACATTCCCATCACACACATATCCTCATACACATAAATACTATCCGGACCAAGTGTGCACAATCATGGACCAATAGTACATTCACAAAGCCCTCACGGATCTGGAGCTTCACCATCACCTCTACCCCACATCAGATTTAATGGACCTGACTCTGATACTAAATTCAACAGATTTGATTTTAACTCATACCTTAAAAAAGGATTATCAAAATCTTATCTCGATCTAATGTAGGATGTTCTCATCAACTTTCGTACTTGAAAGACTTGCGGCAAATTATTATTTTATTTTCAAAGTTAATTTATTGTTAATCAAGTTTGATATAAAAACTTACCAATCATTATAGATGAAATATTTAAAATGTTACATTCATGGGCTCAAGTAGGAACCTACAGTTGTTCATCATGTGACAACAATGGGTAACTGTTCGATTTAAATATGATGCTAAACATGGAAGATAAAAATAATATTATAATTAATTAAAGAGAAAAGACTCAAATATGCTATCAAATTTTGAGAATAGACTTATTTGTGTCAATCCTTAAAAGTTTGCCTTATTTATATCATTTTCGTTTGAGAAAAGAACTCATCCATCCATTGTTTTTTTACTCAACTTTTGCAAAGCTATTTTATTCATGTGGTAAATGATGATTCGGCCATATCATTAATTAATTAATTTTAGAATCAACCACATTTCCAAAATCCATTTGAATTAAAAAAAAATATCCAAAAACTCACATGAAATAAGGGTACTATTTATTTTGGATGAGTTTATAATTTGGGCATTTCTTTTTTCAAATTAAAATGGGCTGTAGAAATTTGATTTTTTTTTTTTTAAAAAAAATAATTAATCAATGATGTGGCCAAATCATTGTTTGTCACGGGGACAAAACCACTTTTATATTGGATGGGTTTGTATTTTATAATTTAGGTATTTTTTTTCAATTCAAATGAATTTTAGAAATTTGGCTAATTTTTTTATTAAAAAAATTAATAATGACATTGTCGATTCATCGTTGGCCACATGGATAAATGCTCTTATTTTGGGTGGGTTTATAATTTCGATGCTTTATAAAAAAATTCAAATGGAGTTCAGAAATTTTGATGCTGGTAAAGATATAAGGAATAATATTTGATTATTAAGAAACAATGATATTATGTATAAAGAATATATTTTAAAAATGAATCGTTGAATTCTTGAATTTATTTTACAATGAATTGTTTTTACAACGAATCATTTAACCGAAAAAATTATTTACAATGAATCATTTAACAAAAAAAATATATTACATTGAATCTGCATACACATATATTGTACTTTATGTATAATGAATTTATTTTATATGAAAACAATAAATATGATACATAATTTAGTAAAGATATAATGATTTTGAAGTATTCATTGTTTTTTTTTTTGAAGTATTCATTGTACTTTATGTATATTTTTTTTTTTTATGAATTCAATAAATATGATATATCTATATATAATAAGCCACAATGCAACTATCATTGTAACTATGTTGTTAATTTTCAACCAAACGCTAACAAGATTTTTAGTTAATTGTAACTATCTTGTTAGCTTTCAACCAAAAGCTAACAAGATTTTTAGTTAACTAATAAATATGTCATTGTATGAGCTATTTATTACTCATTCCTTTTGAATTTGTTAATCTGATTTTGATCTGACACATAGTTTACGAAAATAAATTAGATTTTGAGAAAAAACATTAAGTGATACTTGAAGTTGTCCCAGATTTTCAAAAAGACACCTTAACTTTGCGTGTGTCCTATTACCCCACAAAACATTCAAAATCACAATAAATACACATATTTTACACAATATTTCCACTTTGGACAAAAATATCCTTCGAATGTGCAATTTCTTAAAAACAAAAAGTCGGACCCATTATTGATGTATTGAAGGATGCTTTGGTAATTTCCTATGATGAATTCGTTTTGTTTGTTTCTTTTAAATTTCTTTTACTATACTAAATAATTGTATAAAATATTATGAATTACGATAATTAATTACTTAAATATTTAAAAGATATAAAAATATATAAAAGATCGGATTGACTCTTCAAATTTTACTGGTGACACATAAATTAGGACAAATGAAATAATATATTTGAAAATTTCTTAGAAAGTACTATGAATTACAGTAATTAACAGCTAGAAATATTTCAAAGACAAAAAAAATTGATTGAATCTGAAATTTTTTTTAGTACTACATAAATTGAGAAAGAAGAAATGCCCTCTATTATTTGAAAATGACGTAAAAGTATTACAAATCATACAATAAGAATTAACAATTTAAAATTTTAAAAGACTTTAATGCTTTATACTTATTCTATTTCCACTTTAGACAAAAATATCCTCCCAATATGCATATCTTTTTAAATAAAAAGTGGGATCCATTATTGATGTATTCAAGGATGCTTTGGTAATTTTCCTATGATGAATTCGTTTTGTTTGTTGTTTAATTTTTTTAAAAATAATTGTATAAATAATATAAATCACAATAATTATTTACTTAATTCAAAAGATATAAAAATATGTAAAAGATATGATTAACTCTTCAAATTTTATCGGTGACACATAAATTGGACAAATGAAATAATATATATTATTTGAAAATTACTTAGAAAGTACAATAATTTACAGTAATTAACAATAGAATATTTTAAAGACAAAAAAAATTGATTGAATCTCGAAATTTTATTAGTACCTCATAAATTGAGAAAGAAGAAATAACCTTTATTATTTTAAAATTGCGTAAAAGATATTACAAATCATATAACAATAATTAGCAATTTAGAATGTTAAAAGGCATAAAATTTTTTTTACCATAGTTAACAATAATTAAAAATTTAAACTATTTTAAATTAATATTAAAGTTTGATTAACTCTTTAATTTTGTCTTTGTCACATAAATTGAAACAAAAAATGATACATATTGGGCTCGTGCTAGCACGGGCTCCGATGTCTAGTAAATTAATAAGATACAATGACTTTGATATAAAATTAGGCTTCATTGAATCTCAAACACTCTTTAAATTAATAAACATTAATTTATCAATTAAATAATACTGGTATAAAATAATAATATTTCATGATTTCACGTATATTAATATAGTGGGGTTTTACTATGTATAAAAAAGGATCTTAAATAATAGAATTGTGATGTCACGACCCAAAAATAGACGTGATGACACTCGTCTTATCCCACCAAGACAAGTCTGCCTAATACCCAACTAATACAGTGAATGTGGAAGTAAAACAAGAAAAAGAGACTAACACCATCTACTCATGCGGAAACCATAATCAACTCAAAATAAAACCCCAAAATCTGATAATCACGTGTACAAGCCTCTAAAGTATTACAATTGAATTGAAAGAAAGATACAAGTCTCAAATGACATTGTTTCTAGAATAATAAAAGGTCATAAATAGGAATAAGAAGGTCCATTGAGATGACAAACACCTACCAGATTTTGGGGTTTTATTTTGAGTGTGTGTAATGAGAATGTCCCACTAGCAGAGACCATCACTAAATCCACTGTGATACATTAGAGACTTGTACACGTGACAACCAGGTTTTAGGGCTATATTTAAGTTAATTATGAATTTCTGCATTAGTTTATAGTATTAGACTTTTATTCTCGCTTTACTTTTGCACTTATCATTATATTTGAATTTTAGGCTGACTTGTCTTGATGGGATAAGACGAATTCCATCACACTTATTTTTGGGTCATGACATGTGACGTCAAATCAACCCACAAAAACATGTGAGATAAATCGTACTTCGTAAGTCAACTATCCATTAATCTTAAATAAAAAATATTTTAGATAAATAAATTTAGCATTCACATAGAAAAAAATGAAAAAAAAAATTACACCTTTTGAAAATATATAAACATATATATAGCAACAATCAAGAATTAGTAATGAGAATTACGCGAGAAACTTTAACAGAGTCTATATTCTGCCACCAGAGGATCATTACTGAAATCCTCTTTAAAATTATCGATAAAATCACTCATAATATATTCTACCACCAGAAGATCATTACTGAAATCCTCTTTAAAGTTATCGATAAAATCACTCATAAAATTTAGATGTGTTTTAAAATTTTATTTCACGAGTAATCCACCGATAGTTTGAAAAGGATTTAGTGATGGTCTCTGCTGGTGGTAGAAAAGGGACTATGATAAAGCTTGAATCTTGAGTGGAATCAGAAGACAACTGATTTAGTGAAATCATAGAGAAAAAGAAAATATATTGTTGAGTAATTTGAAGTAAGAAAATGAAAGAAGAAATAGTTCTATATATTTATAGGACTTTTAAAAAATATTGTGGAGATTAATACAATATAGAATTGTGATTAAATGGAAGGAACTTAATAGTAAGTGGAGTTTTTGGGAAAAAGTTAATTTACTTACCTTTAATATAAATTGCAATAAGGGTGGGTTAGAATTAGAAAGAAGATAACTTGTTGACTTAGAGGGTGTTTGGATTGGTTTAAAAGTTGGTGAAACATACTTTTAAGTCAGTTTTTTATTTCTGAAAGTGTTTGACAAATATAAAAAATGACTTAAAATAAGTTGAGAAGTGTTTGACAAGGTCAAGAATGACTTAAAATGACTTAAAATAAGTCAAAAATCAAAAGTAGGTATCTCCCTACTTTTTATTTTGGCATAATACATAAATTGGACCCTAAACTTGGCTTCAAATTTTAAGTATGACCTCTAACTTTCATAGTGCACAAGTAGGCACTTTAACTATTCAATTCTTAAACAAAAAAACACGCGAATCCAACCTCTAAATTGTGTGATATACAAACACTCCTACGTGGCTTATTGAGCCACTCAGTGGCTGCCACGTAATTAAACAATTACACGTATTTTATAATTAAAAAAAAAGAAGAAATTAAAATACAAATGGGTAGGGTCGTATTTTCTTTTCCCAATTTGCTCAATTTTCACTTAACATCAGCAGAGCCCTAGCCCTAATTTCTTTGCAAATCAAAGTAAAATTGTGAAGATTTGTGGTCGAAGTTCTTATCTTTTGGATGTTTATGTGTTGTTCTTCCTCAATTTAGTCTGGTTATGTTAATTTTTGCTTTTTGAAAGTTTATTTTTGGTAGAAGTTGTTACCATGAATGTAAATTCACTTTTTTTATACCTGAATTATTTGCAGACCAAGAAATCTTCATTATAGCTCTTTTTACACAATGACGAAAAAAATTAGAAGCCATTACATAAAAAACGACCAGAAATTGTGCACAAAAAGAGAAAAAAAGCTTGAGTACTAGAATTAGGAAGAAGAAGAAGAAAAATGGGATTTTGATTTGAAAAAAATAAAGATATATTTAAAGGGGATTCATTAAGGGTAAAATTGTCATTTCCGCTTTTTTTTTTACTGTTGTGGGCCTCGAAAAATACCCCTTACGCGCCTGAATTGCGTCTCAATCACGCATTATGCCAGGTTGGATTCGCGTGTTTTTTTGTTTAAGAATTGGATAGTTGAAGTGCCTACTTGTGAACTTTGAAAGTTAGAGGTCATACTTAAAATTCGAAGCCAAGTTTAGGATCCAATTTATGTATTATGCCTTTTATTTTTCGACTTAAAAGTCATTTCAATTTGACTTTTTATTTTTCACTTAAAAGCTACTTTTTTAAGTCAATCCATTTGCTTGACTTTTGATTCAAAGGAAAAAAAGGCGTGGAGCTTAAATAACTCACTCGAAATGCTTTTTAAAAAATTACGTGGTACAATTAGGTCGAATTGGGTCCTTAATGTGATGTGGACTTTTTGAAATTTTTTAAATTTACTCACCTTTAATATGTTACAATTTGGAGCTTTGGAGCAAATTTTTTTTTTTTTTTTCGAAAACTCCAAATTGCAATATCTTAAAGGCAAGTAAATAAATATTTTTTCCCAAAAACTCCATATTGCAATATCTTAAATGTAAAAGTAATTTTAAAAAAAATCAAAAACTCCAAATTGCAATATCATAAAGGTAAATAATTTTTTTTTTTTTTTTTTACAAAAACCCACTTGCAATAAGAGTGGGTTAGAATTAGAAAGAATATAACTTTGTGACTTAAAATAATCCAATATAAATCATGAGAACATGAGTTAAAATTGAGTTCAAGATTAAAATATATTTTCCTCCTTTAAAACATGATTAATTCATCCTATAACGTCAAGACATTAGCGTTATATTAAAATTTAAATTAAGATAAACATAAATTTAAGATAAACACTCAATTTTACGTGGATAACTAATTCCTTTTGATTATGTATGCTATAAAAAAATTGATTACTCTATTATTTCATGGGCGTTTGGGAGACTCACTAATTTTATTGGTTAAATTCATCGGTGGCCCCTAAAGTTGGCACTAAGTTTCACTTAGACACCTCAATTGGGTGATGTTTATTTTTAGACACCTCATGTAGCTAGGGTCCCGTTGTGTCATTTTGACACTTTTTGCTGACATATCAAAGTGAGTGTGATACACTCAACAATAGAGCGTGAAAGACTCAATTTAACTATTTTATTTTTATTTTATTTTCTCTTCTTCTCCATTTTTCAAGCTACCACCTCCCATGTTAAATACGAGCTACTTGGATCATGCGTTCTTTTTTTTTTCTTTTTTTTTAAGATAGAGAATTTCTTGTAAATTAAGTCATTCATCGAGATGAAACAAACAATGATTGATGATGATGATATAGAATTCTTGGTTTAGTTTTCCATCTTAATGATAGAAAATAACATTCTTTTTTCCTTAATCTATTTTTCATAACAGATTATGGGTGTGTTTGGTATGAAGGAAATGCTTTCCAATTTTCTCATGTTTGGTTGAGCTAAATGTTTTGGAAAATGTTTTCCAAATCAACTCATTTTCCTCAAATTTAAGGAAAATGACTTCCCTTCTAAACTTAAGGAAAACATTTTCCAAAACTCTCTTCCAACTTCAAATTACAATTATTTTTTTGTTGAAAAAATTAATTTATTTTGTCCCTACCTTCAAACCACCCCCAACCAACCCTCCCCCCAAAAAAAAAAAAAAAAAATAAAATTTTAAAGCTTGTTTTTAAATTCAATTTTTTTACCCCACCCTCACCCCTACCCCCACCCCCTCCCAAAAAAATATTAAAAATTGTTTTTAAAAGATATTTCTAATTTCAATTGTTATTATTTTACCCCCTACCCACTACCCTCACCCCCCCCCCCCCATCAACCCCCCTATCAGCCCCCAACCCCCTTCAAAAAGAAAAAAAATTAAGTTTGTTTTTGAAAAATATTTTCAACTTTCAATTTTTATTTTTTCATCCCGATCCTCGATCACCCACCCCTCTCTCCGGTCACCCCCCCCCCCCTCCCCAAAAAAAATAAAAATTCAAGTTTGTTTTTAAAAAAATATTTTCAATTTCAAAATTTCATTTTTTCACCTTCCCCTCGACCCCCACCCACCCCCTACCAGCCCCCCCTCCCCCAAAAAAAAAATAAAATTTCAAGTTTGTTTTTAAAAAATATTTTCAATTTCAAAATTTCACTTTTTCACCCCTACCCTCGACCCCCACCCACCCACCCCCCTACCAGCCCCCTCCGCCCCCCAAAAAAAAATAAAAATTCAAGTTTGTTTTTAAAAAATATTTCTCCAACAGCTACTGCTTCCATCCCGTCGCCACCAATCAACTCTAAAAATCCGACCAACCACCCCTCTTCTAGTAATAACAATGTTCAAAGTCACAAACCTCAAACATGGCCTCCCCCATCTGTTTCAAAACCTTCTTTTGCCTCCATTGTAAGTGCTACTAGTTCCAAAGGCAAACAACCGGTTGAAATCACATATGGGTAAACCAGCAGTATATTTCACAGTTCAAGATTATTTTGTCAATCTCACAGAAGACTGTAAAGTGGGATGACCCGGCACGACCCAAAATCCACATACTAATGGGTTGGGTTGCCTGTTTTCTGACCCACAAAAAATGGGTCAATCCGACCTGGTCCTTCAAATCCCCTAGCCTCTATGGGCTAGCTAGCCTGAGTGGAGGTGGACTAGCCCATATTGATAGCTCTAACTCTAAGAAAAAAATCTTCTAATTTATTTGTTCTAACTCAAAAGTTAAGATTTTTATCTTTTCTAAATCAAAATTAAAAAACATATATATAAAAGGAACTGGATTAATAGAATTGTGATGTAAAAATTTCGTAAATCAACACACAAAAACATGTTAGATAAATCGGCTTCTATACTGGCTCTTCCACTTTGGTGTAGTTTTTGTTTGTATTGGTACTCCGTAAGTCAAATATATATCAGCTAATCTTAAATAAAAAATAAAAATTATTTTAGATAAATAATAAAGATCCTTTTGCTGAGACACTTCCTTAATATTCATAGGTACAAAGTTGAAAAAATATTACACCCTTTCAAAATATATGAACATATTTAGCAACAAATTAGAATTAGTAATGAGAATTATGTGAGAAACTTTAACAGAGTCCCTATTCTACCAACAGCAAAGTTCATTACTGAAATTCTCTTTAAAGTTATAGGTAAAATCACTCGTAGAATTTAGATGTGCTTTAAAATCTTATTCACATGTGATTCACCAATAGCTTGAAGATGATTTAGTGATCGATGGACGCTGCTGATGATAAAGTAGAGACTATGATAAAGTTTGAATCTTGAATGGAATCGAAAGACAACTGATAGGGTGAATGGGATCATAGAGAAAAAGAAAAATATATTGTTGAATAATTTGAGTGCAGAAAATGGAGAGGAAATAGTTGTATTTATAGGACATTAAAAAATATATTTTGGAGTTAACTATAAGATGGAATAGTGATTAAATGGAAAGAACTCAATAGAAAGTAGAGTTTTTGGGGAAAAAATTCATTTAAAAAAAATAACTTGGTGTCTTGAAAGAAAATATATTTTAATCTTGAACTAAATTTTAACTCTTGAATTGTGATTAAATGGAAAAAAACTACATAGAAAGTGGAGTTGTTGGAAAAAACATTCATCTACTTACCTTTAATATACATTGGAATAAGGGTGGAACAGATTTAGAAAAAAAATAACTTTGTGTCTTAAAAGAAAATATATTTTAATCTTGACTTGAACTAAATTTTAACTCTTGTTTTCATAATTTATATTGGATTAATTAAGTCACTGAGTTATCTTTTTTCTAATTTTAACTCACCATTATTGCAATATATATGTTAAAGGTAAGTAAATTATTATTTTTTCTAAAAACTCCACTTACTACTAACTTCCTTCCATATAATTACAATTCCATATAGTACTAATCTCCACAATATTTTTTAAAAGTCTTATAAATACAACTATTTCCTCTTCATTTTCTTCATTCAAATTAGTACTCTACAATATATGTTTCTTAATTTCTTTGATTTCACTAACTTTGTTTTACCTTAGCTTGTGTTTAGAATTAGTTTTACCAAAGTCTCATTTCTATTCATCACTAAATACGCTATCCGAGAATCACTCATGAAATAACATTTTGAAACATATCTGAATTTTATGAGTGATTTTATCGGTAACTTGAAATCGGATTTTAGTGATGAATTATGTTGATAGAAAAAGGACTTTATTAATAATTCTCAATTCTAATCTGAATTTTTGCTATATAGTTCATAAATTTTCAAAGGATGTAGTTTATTTTATTTTTGACTTTGTCCCCCGTGAATGTTAAAGATTAGTGGATCGTTGACTACTATATTTATTGTACTAAGTAGTATTTATCTCAAATGTTTTTGGCTGATTTACGAAATTTTTAGGTCACCACTTTATTATACAAATCTAATTTTCCTGTTATTGTTTGTTTTAATTAATAGATATAAGAAGTCAAATCCGATAATTATATAAAAGTTCTTGAATGAATCTACTTCATTTGATTCTATCTGATTCAAAGCTGACCGATACATCGTTGGCGGGATGAATTTGTCGGATAGTTCAGAGCGA
Organism: Solanum verrucosum; assembly: GCF_900185275.1. Lineage (NCBI taxonomy): Eukaryota > Viridiplantae > Streptophyta > Magnoliopsida > Solanales > Solanaceae > Solanum > Solanum verrucosum. The sequence goes on from NW_026020358.1 coordinate 443,950, forward strand.
GCAAGAGTATCTTTGTGAGTTTAATAAGAAACGATGCTTGTTTTTTTGTACCGGTAAAATCCTTTTATGATTCTTGCTAGTAAGGCAAATTTTCTGTCTTTTGTCCATTGGTTTACATAAATTCTTAATTTTTGTGATAGAAAATGTGTAAGGAGTACATTACATTTTATTCCTATTTTTTTTCTATTTACAATAATCTATTAATTTTTACACAATTCGATACATAACTCACAATCCGAATACATTAATGTTGATACATTATGTAACAAGCTGTTACGCTGAAAAAGGAAAAAATATCAAAAAATTCCATAAATTATGCTTACACATTTCTTCTTACTGTCAATCAGTCATACACAAATCTTAACAGAATCAACAATTCAAAAAAAATCAAATTTCTTCTCCCTATTTATCTTTCTCCATGTTCATCAAAGAACCATTCAAATTAGATTTAAATTTGTCGAAAATTTGATAAGATATATAATGAATAGTTATTGGACAAATAATTTCTTTTGTGAGTCTCAAATCTAGAATTGCAAGAGATTATGAGATGAGAAAAACTTGAAAATTCGATATTGTAGAAGAAAATCATGAGGAAGTGTTATTGACAATGAGATTCAATCCTTTGCAAATTGTAACAGGATAACACAATTCAAAATTCAAAACTCTTCTTCCCATTCTTCCAAAAACTCAATTTTTGAATCAAAATTGTCGATAAAAATTCAAGATACATTCAGATTAATACAACATTCTTCTTCATATTCTTCCAAAAGAAAAAACTCTCAATTATCGACAACGTTCTTCTTCCCATTCTTCCAAAAACTCTCATTTTTTAAAATCAAAATTGTCGACAAAATTTCGAGATACATTGGAGATCTAATACATCATTGAGGTGAAGAAACAAGAGCATGGATTTTCAATGCCTACACTATGTATTAATACAACAGACAAAAAGGTTGAAGAGATACATAGCTTTGATGGATCATCTATCCTTTTTATAATATTGTGTGATTGTTTATTGAATTGTGTTTTCGAGATGGATAGATTTATCAATACATTACTATTTATGTATCTTGTTTAAATTGATAAGTGTTGTATTTCTACTAGATACGTTAAATAAGTAATTGTTGGTCATAACATGTTAGATTTGAGATCGTTACATTACTGTTTGGTAATTGCTATGTATCGGATACATTTAGTATAAATTTAAATTTACGTATCATACCTAAAAATTGGTGCATGATACATTATTATTTATGTATCTTATTTGTTTGAGAAATATTATATTTTAAAATTAAAAAAAATACATTATACATGTAATTGTTCCAAAATAGCTTCTTTTTTTGTGTGTGATACATAACACAAAGATTATGTATCAAGTACATTTATATTGAACATGATAAACACTAATCGAAGATTCAACAACATTAGAGTTATGTATCAATACCTTAAACATGAACATGATAAATTGCATAAAACAAAGGTTATTGTAGCAGTGATGTATCAGATCACTGATGACATTAACAAATAATAATTTAAGAATCAAAATAAACGAGATACATTAAAAATATGTATCTTTGATAGTGATGGATGTGCAATGGAAGATCCAACTTTTTTCTTCTTTTTTTTTGGATGTTTTTCAACAGCAGATACATTAAAAGAAAATAAATATTTTTCAAGAAAATTTTTTGACGACGATATGATTAACTAAAATTTCAAAGGTTCAATAAGATTTCAATGGGGCAGGGGGCGGAGGTAATTTATTTATTTTTTAAGATGAAAAAATTAAAAAAAATAATAAAAGAAATCAAAAATTGAAGTGATGGAAAGAAATCCAAGTGATGGTAAGAAATCTATCTCTTGAATAATTTGAAATCATTAATTGGAAATAGAATAGATTTGAAATTCAAAAATAGATTAGTTGATGCAAGTATAGAGAGATTTGTGGCATGAAAAAAGGAAGGAAAATCATGGGTATGAGATTTCAAATTAATGTATCCAGAAAAAGGGATGATGGAAGGAAAATAAGAGATTTTTGATATTTTTTGAAATGGTAGAGAAAATAAGAAAATATGATAATAAATAGTGTGTAGTTAAGTAATTTTTTCTTTTTTTTTATTCTTAACTGACTTGTTTGCCTTTTTACTAAACACACCCTGAATTTAAAGTTGGTTACACTCCTACCTAATAAGCTATAATTAACTAATGTTCTATCAAATCAGTTTCACTTATTTATTTTCAAATTTAAGTTATATTTATTGACAATATACAATTATTTATATTTTTTGTTAAATTGACTTGCAATAGTTAATAAGTTACTATTTATATCAAGTGTATGATAGGTAATAATAATAACAAATGGGTTAAATTAAATTATATACATCATCATTATAATAAATTTCTACACCATTACATCACATTTACACGATATAGATTATAAATTAATAGGCAAGGTATGTACACTGTTACTGTAAAAATAATTTACACAATCTGATCAAATTTTACGTAAAATATTAAATAATTTGATTTACACATAAGAATATTTGTTGGTAATAGAAATATTTTACTTTTCCGCCCCTTTTTATTTGTTCAACGTTGACTTAACATACTCTAAAAGCAGTAATAAATAGAATGATAATTTTTTATAGAATCATTTTTTTAAATATAATAAAATAAATATTATTAAAAATACATAAAACAGTAACTATAATTAATAATAAAAATAAATTATAATATAAATTATATCTCGATTTCCTAAACCAAACGGCTAAAAGCATGGTTGGTGGAGTATGTTGTAATTTTCTAATGGAATCATTTCAGGGAAATTTCTAAGCATTGATTTTAAACAACTTTATGATGACAACAAGAAAGTACCAAGAAACGCCCTGTATAATAATTTATATTTTATTACATTTATTTTCTTAAATTTATATTTTTTTAAAAGTTGCATTGTTATTATGTCATACAACTATATAAATTATTTATATTTAAATATTAAAAATAAATAATTTTAATTATTCAGTGTTCATATAGATATAATATTTCAATTATGATATGCATTTAGATTGTCACGACCCGAAATTGGACGTGATGACACTCGTCTTATCCCACCAAGACAAGTCAGCCTAAAACTCAATCATTACAATAAAATGCGAAAATTTTATAATCAACTCAAAAATACTCCAAAAATCTGATTGTCACATGCACAAGCCTCTAAAGTATTACAATTGATTCAAAAGAAAAACACAAGTCTCAAATGGCCTTGTTTCTAGAATAGAACAAGATCATAAATAAGGAGAAAGAAGGCCCGCTGAGATGACAAGCAGCTACCTCACAAACCTCCACAAGAAGCCTCAGATAAGAAGAGAAGAGAAAGTATCACGAAGGTCCGGGCTAGTAACCTACAAAAATGTAGAAACAAGGGGTGAGTACCAAACCACACGGTACCCAACAAGTAAACTCCTAAACACAAGCTAAGTGAATAGAATACAGGTACTCCTTACCACCCCAACCGAACCTCCACAACTACAACCTGCATAAAAACCAGTCCAACCTAACAGTTCACAGTTTACATAGCTTACAGCTCAACAACAACAGTCTAACAATTACATATTCTCAACAACAAACTCAATATTCATCAATCACAAGTTCCACAGAAAGTCACTCACAAAAGTAGCAATACACAAGATCAAGTTCACCAATGATAAAGATGTGCAATGCAATGTCAAGTATAGTGATGCATGTCTGACCTAACGATACACACGTGATGTCTCTCAGTCCGGGACTCATGGGGGACATATATGTCCATGCATCTGTCGCGGCGTGCAACATATATTGCGGCGCACGATACGTCCCTCGATAATAGAATCCATTGTGGCGTGCAATACGTCCCTTGAAATATAGTGTCCGTCGCGAAATGGTACATCCTTTTTAATTTCTTATTCTTTCTCAATTCACATAACACTTGTCACAACCATGTCTCAGAACAATGCAAATGACATGTTCACACAAATAATGAGGAGATGACCATTTTCATAACATTGCACAATTTACAACAATACAATTGTGATACAACATCAACAATGAATCAATAAGCCTTTCAAAACCATTCTCAACACATCACACACCAATAATTAATAACATAGCCTTTTATTACCCTTTTTTCATCATTAGAATTATTCAACATGGACAAGTCAACCCATCACCAAGTCACATTACTCTCCTACACATACCACAAGGAAATACACGATTCTATGCACTTAGCAAGGGCTTAGAAATCCACTTGCCTCAAATAATCGAAGAATCTCTCTGGGACTTGAGCCTTCCCTTTTCGTTGTACTTCCAACTCAAAGAAATCTATTCACATTAATAATCACAATAAGATTTCGAAACTAACAACACCCATATTACTATAGGTCTAGCCTAGACCCAAAACTCACACAAACCTAAAATCAAGTTCCTAAATTTTGATGTCAATTATCATGTCAATTCTTTCAATTCTCTCCAAATATCATATAAATTTAATGATATCACATAATACGATACACCTAATATTTAATTACATATAATATATTAAAATTGGTGTTGCATGATTGATAGTAAGAGATATACTCAATATTATTTTTTTGATTCCAAGATATAATGCCGAAACTCCCAAATTCTACAATGGCGCCATAATTCATTCTCTCATTTATATGTTTACATATGTTCCGTGCCATGATTGGCTCATCAATATACATTCCTTGATTATCAATCATTGTGCACTGCACTATGCCATAATTTCCCACCAAAATTGTCCCCAAACTCTTAAAGAATTATCAACCAAAGAAAACAAATTATACCCTAATGTTGTTTCATCCGCCAACCATCAAATCCTAATCAATGCCCTCTAACCCATATATATATATATATATATATATATATATATATATTTCCCTCTGTCCCTAATTACTTGTCCACTTTTAAAATGACACACTTATTAAGAAAGCAATTATTGACATAGTGAGTTTACCATTTTACCCATATTAATTATGAAGTAGATGGATTACAAATTTAAGATTTTTAAGAAATTCTATCTTTTTCAAAAAGTAATTAATTGAGGGTATAATAAGTAAAATTATTTTATCATTTCTTGATTTGTCAAAATGAACAAGTAATTAGGGAAAACTATAAAAGAAAAAGTGGACAAGTAATTAGGGACAGAGGGAGTATATTTGTACAAGGATAGAATATTAATTTGATAGATTTTGTTCTTACCTAAATACTCGTTGTAGGTCGCATAAGTTCTTCACGAACTTCTCTTTTTGCTTTCGTCCGTATAGGTGAGTTTCTACCTCTCTTTTTCTCTTTCTCAAATTGTGGACTAAAATATTAAACCTTACTAACTTATTTTAATAGTATAGGGTATTAAATAAAGTAAAAATTAAAGGAATCTCATAGTGTAGGATATAAATGACATCCTTTCCCAACTAATTTACATTTTACAAAAATCCCTTAAAAAGGTAGGCGAATGATACATAGCTACCGTGCTGATACATTGTCACTGATACACGCTAAATAACTTAATGTAGCGCTAAAAAAGGGAAAAAAACGTAATAATTAATTCTGTTAATTTAATTAGCTTAATTTACGCCTAACTGATCTTAAACATTCCTTATCTTAATTGGTAATCTACTCAGACATTACAAAAATTCAAATTTCAAAATTATATCTTCTACATTGAAGAACAATTTGTGAACATCCACCGATTTAGAAAAAACTAGAAATACGAATAAAACTCTGATTTTTTGCTGATACAAGATGAATATATCAATTTTACTGAGGCATTCAGGAATTTGGGTCAGCGAAGTGAAATATGAAAGTTACAAAAGTGACGAAATCGTTGTTGGACAATCAATTTTGTTTTTGAATCTCAAAGCAGCAATTTCAGCCAAGTTGGATATCGATGTATCAAGGAAAAACATTGAAATTAGTTACATCGTAGAAGGTAACTCGTGTCCGATGAAAATTAGAACGACATGGGTGTTAAACTTTATTAAGAAGTGAAAAAAAGTGAGCCAGGATTTGCAATGTATCCATTATGCATTGACATAAATGAAAAGATTGGCGGTGATGTACATAACTTTAATGGAACATGCGGAGAAATTACGTGTGTAGAAGGCACAACACAGGATACAGAAGCTCTTGCGGTGGTTGAATCAAGAATTTGTGATTCGTATTATATTCCAGAATTGAAAGTTACAAATTACATAATTGATTCAAATCGTATAGAGGTGAAGACAGGTCAGTTATATAAGGATAAATCAACACTCGTAGATGTGATAGCGAAATATAAGATAAAGAACAACTTCAATTGCAAAGTAAAGAGATCTGATAGACAAAGGTATGCGAGTATTTGATTTGTTTTGTGAAGAACTGTGGTTGGATTCGTTAGATCTATAAATGGTGATACCATTATTTTGTTTTAATGTATGATACATTATTAAATAGAAAGTCATTGATTTTGATTTTTTGTTTAGTTCGTTGAATATGATTTGTGGTAGATTGATAATGATACATTATTTGTTGATACATTAAGTTAATATTGTTGATACGTTCAGATTAGACTGTTTAAACATTAAATAATTTAATCGCACAAATCATGTAGCCGATACATTCCTTCATTTTGTGATACATGATTAATTATTTTATTTTTTTTGAATCTGATAAAAAATAATTGTGTTGGTCGTTAATATTATTGATACGTTGAGTTAATATTGTTGATATGTTAAGATAATACTGTTGAAACAATAAATAATCATGTAGCCGATACATTCAAAAAAATTGTGATATATGGATAAATTATTATTTTTTGAATCTGATACAAAAAATACATCATTCTTTGGTTACTTTGAACTTTAGTGTTTTATATATTATAACATGTAACTGCTATATGTATTAATATGATGAAAAAAATTGTACAGTTATGTGTTGGTATGCTTTTCGGATGAATGTGGCTAGACTATGAAGGCTTCCTGCAGAAAAAAATCTGATATCTTCAAAGTTAGATACTTCAATAGTGAATATACGTGTCCAATGCGGGATATGGCACTAACCAAAGTCCAAGCAACAGTCGGGTTTGTAAGTGGTGTGACTGCTCCAAATTGGTCAACCATAAAAGAATTCATACTCGAAAAGATATAATTGCTAATATTAAAGAATTCTATGGGGTTCAAATATTTTACCAGCAGGCATGGCGTGCTAAAGAACGTGCACTAGAAATGATAAGGGGTAAACCATCGGCTGGATATAGACAGATGCCGAGATACATATACATGCTAAATACTGTTTATCCAAATTCTTATATAAAGATGCAGAAGACTTAGGAAGATGAATTTATGTATATGTTCATAGCCTTAAGACCATTGATTAGGGGGTTCGATTACTGCAGACCAATAGTTGTTGTCGATGGTGCACATCTGGGCGGAGCTTACAAAGGGACATTTATATCAGCAAGCACACTTGATGGGGCAAGTATGTATTTTTTGTAGTTATGAGGTGTTTGTAAATGTTATGTATCAAATGAAATAATATGTATTGCTCTGTAATTAGGTTGCATATTTCCATTGGCATATGGTGTTGTGGACACTGAAAATGACAGTTCATGGACATAGCTCTTCGAACAATTCAAAAATGCATTTGGCGAGCGCGAAGAAATGTGTGTTGTATCAGATAGGAATGAGAGTATTATGAAGAGTGTAAGGATTGTGTTCCCAAATATACCTCATTATGCATGCATATGGTATCTTTGGAAGAATGTCCATGGAAACTTCAAAAGGAGCAGAAACACCCTAAGTGATCTATTTTACTCTATGGCCAAGGCATACAGAAAGGAGGATTTTGATAAATTGATGGCTAAGGTTGATAAAATTGATCACAGGGTTAAGGAGTACCTTGAGGATACAGGGTATGAGAAGTGGTCGAGAGTTCATTCAACAGTAAATAGAGGTAGAATGATGACTTCAAATATTGCGGAATGTATCAATGGTTGTCTTGTTGAAGCACGACAATTGTCTATATTAGAATTCTTGAAAGAAGTTAGAATTCTATTTGGTTCTTGATATTGCAAAAACAGAGAAATAGCCTCTTATACAAAGGACACATTGGGGAGAAGATTTGAAGAGGTATTGATTATAAACGCGTCTAAAAGTTCGAAGATGGAGGTATGTGCCATGATACATTATTTTATATTCTATGTATATAATTTGGTGTATCATTCTGCTGTTTGAACATGATTTCTTTGAAATAATTTTATAGGTGACTTTTTTAATGTACGCAGGTTGTTCCATCATCTGAATTTATTTTCTCTATTTATGAAGCTGGAAGAAGATACATTGTTTGTCTTGAGCGGAAAGTATGTTCTTGTGGAAGATTTCAACTAGATGAGATACCTTGCGCACATGCAATCGTTGTTTTAAAGGAAAAGAATGTTAAAGATATGCATCCATATTGCTCTGATTACTACAAGTCTGATGCATTAGCTAAAACATATGAGATTCCAATAGTTCCAATGCCAAATAAGGAAGATTGATCAGCTCCTGAGGATGTTGTAGCTGAAACTGTGTATCCACCTAGATACAGACGATTAGCTGGACGACCAAGGAAAAGAAGAAAAAAGAATGCAGATGAAAAGATTACAGTGAACACAAATTGTTGTGGACAATGTGGACAAGAAGGTCACAACAGAAGAACTTGTACTTTCTTTCCAAAAGAAAAGTGAAACCATCATAATGTTTATATGACATTAATGTTTTTGTTGAACAATTTTTCACATAAACAGTTATCAATGTTATTAATCAGTATTGTTGTTAAAAAATAATTAAACTGTATTGTTCATATTTGTTATTAATAAGTATTGTTGTTCAAAAAAATAGTTTGTTATGATTTGTGTATCAATGTTAATTCTGATAAATAAATTTTAAGGTACAATTATAAAGAAAATGTTGGTTAACGTATAAGCTAATGTATCATATGCATTAAATAATGAATAATTTCAGTAATGTAAATTCCTACATCAAATTATATAACGTTTGTTGTATCATATATATTAATTGGTTACTGTATCATTTGCATTAAAGCATACACAACCTATATGTTAGCAATAAGCTATTAAACGTGTATCATATACTATATATATTATGATACATACTTTAAACAATTAAGTTTGTAAACAGTTTATTTAACACAATAGTTATGAATCGTGTTTCATATACTATATTTATTATGTTGCACGTATAATATTAATTATAAATAATGAATCACATACGTTAAAGTTTCAAAAATCTATTTGTTAGTAATATGTTATTATATCTGATTACTTAGAAGATACATAATAACAATGAAAACATGTATCAACTACTATATATGTTATATATTGCACTTTTTCTTTATGTAATGCAATAATGTGTCTGAAAGTTAACTTTTTATAAGCAAAGTATGTTGGTCCATACAGTATCAAAACAGACTAAAACATGAGCGAAATTGTCAAAAGGATAAAAAAAAAAAACATTGTCTATGCATAGATACTTAATTACTACACTACGTGAACCAAATTTTCTTCTGGTGGTTGTGTGACTACACTCTTAGGTTTTAGTGGATCATCATTCTCACAAACGTATGCACCCTTAGCCTTCTCGCTGCCATAACTCCACAACAATGGTCCATATATTTTGCGTAGGTATTCAGGAAGAAAATCAACTAATGATGTTTCGATTTGGTGGCTTAGATACTCCGCAAATGTAGCAACATATAACCCACAGTCTTTACAAAAATGCAGAATATCAGTTATAAACTTAAATCATACATGATTCAAAAACAATAAAAGCACAATACTTACAGGCCGTCACTCTTTTGTTGCATAATGTCTTGGGCAAATTCAACCATGAAAGGAACTTGTGCCTCCAAAAGTGAACCAGAATTATTGTCTTTGTACGCATCACAATCAACAAAGTTTGTTTGCTCAGTTTTTTCAAAGAATCCACTGTACATGAGGTAAGAAGGAAGCATTTTAGACAACATTTTTATCTCGTGCGGAATTGATTTTTTCCTTGAGCCTAATGAAGAGTCATACATCCTTATCTCTATTTTTCAGTTCAACAACAACCAGCACCCAATGAAATTGTCCACCGCAATTAATCGGGATGTAAACATCGTCTACAAAATGCCATGTTAAAGCAGCTGAGATTTCAAAACCTTTGATGATGTTAGTGATTGACCTCTCATATATAGATACAGCTGAAGCGCGATCAATGTGTTCTTGGGTACTAAAAAGATCATCATCATTAGCCGGGTAATACCTTTCATAGGTATTTTTGATGTGTGAGGTGAACAAGCAGTTGGCTGTTGTGTATCTGTATTGATTCATGCTGAGGAGTTTTGATTTTTTACGGAGGTAGTAAAAAACAACATCGATGTGCTATAAAAAACATGATAAACGAAATTAGAAACTTGTAAAAAAGGTCTATGATAGAATTGATACATTAAATGATAATCTAAACAAATACTAATTTGATAGTTTATTTGATTGTATCCGGGATGATTTTTTGTAGCATGTTGTTCTATATCAATGTATCTGATACATGCTTAAATTGTTTCATTAAGAACTTTACCTGATCAGTCCAACATTTGTTTGGTTGTGACATGGCATAGAACCAGTTTTTGTTAATCGGAAATGCAACAACAAAATTCATCATCTCAAATTCAAAAGAAGAGGCTTTTGATCTGTATTTATCCTCCAATGGTTTCCTGTGATAATATTTGTATTATCAATTGGTTACATCAAAATAAGTTAATCCAAACATTTACAAAATATATGTATAAAACTTACTTATTGGCATGATTTTTGAGAAGCCTTTTGGTTAACCACTGCATATACTCATCAACTAGTTTAGACGAAGGTTGATATGTAATCCCACATCCTTCAAATGGAAAATACAGACGAACATCATCATCCAATTTCTGTTTTCCCTTATCACTTGACCCAAAAGAAGTCACGTATGAAGATTGAATAATTCTTGAAGGCATCATGTTTCTAGGCGCAGAGTCTTTGAATGACTTCTAACAACAATCTCGATGGTTGGATTATCAGTGGGTAATTGACTATCAGACAACAAATCATGACTGTCAGTTAAATCATGTGGATTGTAAACACACAATGGTTTAGCAGGAATAGGAACTTTTCCTAGATCGGATACAAGTGCATCTATTGCTGCTTGAGTTGAGGGCGATATTGTTGTTGATGTGGAAGAATCCTGTATAATAAGATATTATATCTTTTTTAGTGTCATTGCATATAATGAATATTAGTGTCATGATGCATAATTGATAAATATACCGATGTATCAATTGTTATTCTAAAAGGCTTAAAATGACGGATGTTGTGTTGAACTGTGTCAACACTATCTTCATCCATGTTTACTTCATTTAAAGCTTGTGGGGCTTGATTTGCTTCATCATCCTGAATATAAGCATGTTGTATGTATCAGTTATCCATTATACTAATTATGTATGATATATATATATATATAAAAATGTATCAAAGAAAATTGTAATGTTTAAAGTTTTGATCATACCGATACCTTCTTAGGATCATTTGCTTCAGTATCAGCATGAGTACTTTCATATATAGGTTGGAGCTCTGAAACACGCTTCATTTGTTGTTGGTTACTGATAGTATGATCAATCTATATTTGAATTTTTAATAATAAAAAAGGTGTTAACATAATTGTTACTGAAACATTATTTAACATAAGTGATGAATATAAAATTGAAATATATAACTGATTAATGAGATAGAAGATTCGGTGAATCACTATAACTATATATATGATCTATATGTGCTAATACATATGATTATGATTCTTAATACATACTTAATGTATGAGGTATAACGACAATTACAAACAATGTATCAGATACATACCTCTGCATTGACATGAACTTGATGTCCATCCTCATTAACAGATACACCAACCTCAAAATCAGCTACACCAATTGCATCAGCAAGATTAGTCCGTATATGTGAAGATGGTTGTTTATTGCTTGATTGAGGATCAACTTTGTTGTTTTCCTTGTGTCGAGATAGCATCAATTGCGAGTGGTTTTCCTTTATCAAGATTACAAGTTCCTCAAATTTCTTGTCAACCTATCAAAAAGTTATAAAAAAAAACAACTACAATTAGAGTCAATATAAAGAAAAAATAATAAAATCAAAATAATTACTTACGTAATTCTTCAAATGATCTTTCAGTTTTTCAATATCTGGAATTACATAGTTGACTTTTTAAGCATTTGCAGAACCGTGTACATTAGCATCTGGTGTCGGAGGACCATCTGGAATAGAAAATGGCTGATTTAATGACACATTGGACTGATCTGGCTGTCTTGGTTCTGACACTTTTGTTTTAGGTGTATCCACTTTCTTTCTTCTTTTTGGTGGTGGTGCAGATGATGTATCAGACACTCTAGATGATCTCCTTAACAACTGTTTGGGAGGTCTTGTGGAGAAATCATCGAAATCAGCAATGTCATTCGGTTGAACTATCTTGGGATTGACAGATGTTGTGGTGGGTAAAGAAGGAGGATCATGTTCATCTTCAGGTAAATCAAAAGCTACAAGTTCATCCGGTGTTGGCACAATGTTTGAACATGCATTCTGGAAAAATAATTTTTTAATATTAAGAGATAAAATTATGTATCCGAACACAGAAAAAAATGATTTTAGAAAGACAAACTTGCAACCTTACAACTATATACTTAATTGTGTATGAAATGTAATATAAAATGGGATTCAATGTTACCTCTTGAAAAATGCTAGTCATAAGCATTTCAAACTTTGGCTTTAAAGCCACAACCCTCCAATTGCAAATTCTAGGGATGACATTTCGTTATTTGACAGCAATTTCAGGATTTAATTGGGATGCAAATTCATATGTCCATACGTTAAGTGCATAAGGCATTCCATATAACCGATACAACTGTTTGCTAAGATTAAAATCCTGTCGGAGTGAATCCACGAGCTTTGTGAATGCAATCTGTCCCCAAGGATATACTTGATATCTACCATCTTCAACCATTAAGAATTCGTTAACAGTTATTGAAGAATCACCAGTTTGAGCCAAAATGAATGTATGGAGAAAGTATAGGATAGCCATCAAGAGTGCATCCTGATTATTCTCCCAGTTGCCCATCAAAAATCGTTGGACTAGATGATTCTTGCTTACACTTTTAACTGCAGTAGGAAAATATTTTTGAAATAGCCTACATGGAGTTGATTTTGGGTATTCAAAGTTTTTGGTATTGCCTTTACATTTAAGACCAGTTATTATTACAAATTCTTTTATACCAAATTTCAAGATAACCCCGTTTGCATGCCTAATATGCAACACCTTTGAGTTGCCTTGATCCAATTCTAACAACAACAAGCATTTATTGATTTGACCCTGAAAATTACATTTAGGAATATCTAAATAGGGTCCAAAAATTGTAGCTCTAAACAGTTCAATTACATCATCCCCTATAGACTTCTGGAACTCCTCCAAAAAATTTGTGTTAAAAGGGACACCAAACCTTATGGAATGTGTTGGTACCTTTTTTATAACATATTTGATTGACTGCAAAATGAAAAAGAAAATTATACTAAATAAAAACTCCAAATCACACTACACAACAAGTAATGATACATAATAAAAACAAATTAATACATAGAAAAATACATGCTACCAGACTTTAACAGAATCGTATTATAAAACTTGATACAATATACAGAAGGATGCCCTGTATGATATATTATTAATGGTGCCTTTTTTATAACATATTTGATAGACTGCAAAATGACCAGATACTATTTAGGCTTAAGTCATCTGCGGCCACTTAAAGTTGTCTGCATGTTTCACTTGAACACCTCAACTGAGACTTGTACCTATTGAACACCTCTAGTACTTCAGATTGATACCTATTTGCCATTTTTTTAATAATCAGCCCTAAATATTAAGTGAGTGAGATACACTCTCGATGACATGACACAATAACAACTTAAATTATGACATATGTCATGTGGGTCAAAAATATTATTAAAAAAATAAGGAAAAGAAAAAAGACATTTTAAAATTAAAAAATTATTATTATGTGAGCCCTTATACAACTCACCCACCCACCCACCAAACACTCTTCCCTTGTTGCTGCCCATCGGAACCATCCACCCTATTATTTCTTGCTCTCTAATTTTCTTCTTCTTCTTTGGATTGAACAATGTTACTTATTGTGATTCAAAAATAAACATTATTATACATTTCACCCACTCAAATTCTTTCCCTGCTACACATCAAATCGCCGACCACCACCGACAACATTTTTCTCTTTCTTTTTTTCCTTGTTCTTTAACTTAATTCAACATGGAAGTTTTAGATTCAAAAATATTTTTGTAAAAAAAGAAATAAAATTTTGAGAGTAAAATAATGTTTCGTAGATTAATTCAGTCCTAGATTTAAAGAATAAAAAACACGACCAAGTCATCCTAAATCTGAAGAAAAAAACACGACCAAGCTATTCTAGATCTGAAGAGAAAATAACGACTAAGCAGCGGCATTAATGGCATAGATAATAGTGGCTGCTTAAATGAGGAGGAAGAGACGAATGTGCAAGCGGCGATAATGAAAAATCTGAAAAAATAAAATGATCGCGATGGTAAAGAAAGTGAAGTGGCTAGAGAAAAAAATGAAAAAGAAGGGTGTATGATGGCGGCGGCGATGACGGCTGCCGGACAAAGTAATGGTAACCAACCCAAGGAAGAAGAAAGAGACTTTTTTTTTAAAATTTAAAAAATGTCTAATTATCTGTTTTCATGCGCTCAGCAGCGGTGAATCACACTTGAAGTGCCATGTAGGCAAAAAGTGTTCAAGCGGTATCAATTCAAACTCGTAGAGGTGTTCAATAGGTACAAGTCTCTGTTGAGGTGTTCAAGTGAAATATGCGGACAACTTTAAGGGTCCGCAGATGACTTAAGCCTACTATTTATAATGATATCTTATGATACATACATAAAAAGACCAAATCACACTACACAACAAGTAATGATACGTAATAAAAACAAGTTGATATAGAAAAATACATGTTACCAGACTTCAACAGAGTCGTAGTATATGTTGTGCCGTAATTTAACTATTTCTAGAAAAATCACTTTTTGAAATGTTCTAAGTATAAAACAATTTGAGAAAAATACTTAGAAAAGAGTCGCCACTTAATTTTTTAAAGAAATTAAGAAAACTTATAATTTTCAAAGATTTAAACAGAAAAAATTATTTGAAAATACCAAAGAAGGTTCGGGGTTCAATTTACACTTCGAGAAGGGTTTAAGCATTCGAAGTGTCCGCTAACATGCGGTTGACCTGCGACTTGACTAAAATATATTTTTTGACTAATTTTTAGAAAAGGTGATTTAACATAAGAAGAATAACTTACAATATTTTGTTAACTTTAAAAAAAAGTTAAATAAGTGACACATTTATTTTATTTTATTTTTTAGAGAAAAGGGATCCAAAATGAAATATTCGACTCGAAATACAAGTCATTGGAATATTAACAAAACTAGATTAATTAGAATTTATTTAATTCATTTTTAAACCAATTTGATAAATTAAAACACGAAAACCATTTCTTATTAATTGATTAACCTTTTTTTTTTTTTGAGAAAATGACTTAAGTAAGTATATATATATATATATATATATATATATATATATATTATTATTATTATTATTAATCAATTGAAAAGATTTCGACTAACACATTTTTTAAAGTTTATTAAAAAAAAAAAAAGAATAAAAAAATACTTCAACTTAGAACAATTTTGAAATGAGAAAAGAAAAAAAATGCTTTAAATAAAGAAAACCCTTAAAGAACATATCTTTAACAAATATTTAGGACAATAATTTAACATAAAATATACAATAATTTTACGATATTCGATTAACTTTGATAAAAATAGTTAAATAAAGTATTTTATAATTTTTGGAAAATTGGATCTTAATTGAAACAACTTGGTCAATTAGGATTTTAACAAAACTAGATTAATTAAGATTTATTTGCGTCATTTTTTAGAAATAATAATTCGAACCAACTCGGTAGACAAACCAAGACATTATTTTAATCTAATTAAAGATGAGTGAATGTTTTGACTAAAAATATTTGAATAAGCATAAGAGTTGATAAAAAAAACGAATTATTTTTAAAGAAACTAACATAAAGAACATGGTTTATCTTTTGGGGAATTTAATTAAATTAAGTCACAATTTAAAAGAAAATAAATAAATAAATAATCACACAATTAAACAAGTTAGAAATTGAATTTGGGCCTCCTTTTTGGGCCAATTTCGCTGCAATTTCTGGAGATTTTACTCAATCCCGTTTTTGGTATACAGCTGATGTATATCAGTGTATATCGGATATATACAACCCATTTTTCCGCTTTTCGGGACCTGTACGTCAACTCCAAAGACTTGTTCTTCAATTTTTCAAGATTGGCTGACTCGATAAAAGAATTTTAGGGCCTTCGTGGTCCCCTTGAAATGCAAGGCGATGAGGTGGAGTCCATTATGGACTCAAATGGAGCAGATTTCATGCAAAACAATAAGCAAATAAGAGAATTAGCATCTATTTGCGGCAAAGTTGATAAAATAATTGCGGGATAATGGAGGCAGTAGTATCTAGACTAGGAATGAATAATCAAGAAGGCTAAAGTTTCAAAGGGAAGTGTTGGTCTTAGATTTCAATCTAAGCCAAATGCAGTGATTATAATTTAAGAAATCTTACAAATTTCTAAACAAACTAGACAATTGTAAACCCTCGTAATTGGACAAACTAAGCAGATTCGGAACACTTAAACAAACATCCAATCTTTATGAATAAACAACAAACAGTCAACATAGAACTAAAAAGAAAATCTGATCAACTTGCGAAGTTAATTTCGAACTAACATAAGTCGCTTATGTTTGACTCAAAACAATGGACAAGCTAAGAAGAAGAAAGCACAAACCATTACGGCATCCGACCACAACATATTTTAGAGGACCAACACGAGATAAAATGTAAAATGACCCCAGCGAAGAATTTAAAGCATCAGATCATGTCGACTTATAAATAAACCCATCATTTTACTAATCGATCAAGAAGACATGCTTCAAACAAGCCAAAATTAGTACGAGATATTCAATCAGCAAACGCAATAAATAAATAAATAAAAGAGGGTAAGGCAATAAGCTATCCGATCCATATTGGTCATGCTAGTTAAGATATAATCGAAATAATCAACCTACGACTTGTTAAGAAAATAAACCCACAATGATAGCCAACCAACAATGAACTAAAAAAAAGGCATGAATCTTTAACATATCAAGTAAAGATCTACACAAGGAGATATTTTTTCAAGCTTAGAAACATAACAACCGGCAACATACGCAATACGCAAGTATATTTTGCATCAACATAATTTTAGGGGAGAACAATGAATCGAAACCCAAACTAACACAAATGAACAAAGAGACCAAGATCAATGTCGTATATCTCCATGAAACAATAGATAAACTTAACACATGTTGTCCCAATACACAAATACAAATCCCAGATAGAAGAAACAAGGACGAACTTGAAAACGAATCGAACGAGACTAAGAAAAGGCCTTTACCTTATAATGAGCAGCGAACCGGAACTCGGGCGAGCTTTGGGAGCCACAACCTTTACCAACGATGAATTACGATAAGCTCCGGTGAACAACAAATAAGAAAGAACTTCTTTCGCACCTATTTTGCTATACTCAAATGAATCTAGAGTATGGATTGTGTTCTGTTCCTATCTCTATGTATTTCCTTTTGACTATATATTTATTTATTTTCAACCTTTTCCAACTTAATCCAACCTCACTCTTTTCCTTGAAGTGTATTTGGTAAGTATTTAGTTATTTTTGGTGCCTAAAAAAATTCCCCCCCCCCCCACTCTACAATTCATAAAAAGCGACGTTTATATAGAGGAAATTCTAGGGTCTGTTCTTGGGGATGAAAATTGGACGAGGGCAAGGACCAAAAAGGAAATTTCTATCCAATTTTCAATTCAAATTCCTTTCCCCAAAGACCAACGGACTGCTGCTTGTATCAGATTTTCAATCGAAATCCCCCAAAATCCGGATGGAAAGATCAAGATGGGCGGTTGTTGCAGAGAAAGTTGTGGGAGTTGTTGGATATTGACGCGTGAGGCAGAAGAAAAATGCACACTGCTGTTGTCTGGTTCACGTGAGCTGCTGCTGCTGGGTTTGCGTAGAAGAAGGAGATGTGCAGGGGTCGGGTCTCTTGTGAAGGGAAGAAGTGAATTTGGGCCGGGTTGAGGGTAATGGGCTGTTGGTTGGTTGATGTACGTTGTTGTTGTTAATTTTGTTGGGTTGGGAATTTGAATGAATTAATGGGTTGATATATGTTGTTGTGTTTTAAAGGGCTGCTGAAGGGTGAAAGGAATGGGAGTGGAATTTGGGCCAAATTTGATCTTAAATTTGGCCCAATCAAGGAGCAAAGTTTGGTTATATTTGGATTTTAGGAAATAAATAAATGGATCTCAAACTTGGCCAATGGGAATTAAGTAGTTAGCCAAATTAAATTTAATTGGTGAATTCGGTTAAAACTAAATAAGATGAAATAGCATAAATTAATTAATGAGCTTCTTAATCTTAACGAAGTAAAAAATAAAAAATTATTAACTTAATAATAAACTAATTAATTCAATTACAAAGCTAATTAACTCAAAATTATAACTATAACTTAAAGTAAATTAATAAAATATTTAACTAATATGTAAAATCTTTTGTGATGATTTTCAAATATTCATAAAATAGCGTGATTGCAAAAATATACATATTTATTATTTTTTTTAAAATGATAAAATTGTTTTTAAAAATAACTTGAAAGTATTTTGAATTTCATAAAACTCATTAATTCAAAATTATAACCATCCCTAATATTTAAAATATAAAATCTTTTTTGAGACGATTTTCGAATAATCGTAAAATATACTAATTATATACATAATTATGTAAAATATATATATCATCTAAAAATTATGAAAAGTGACAAAACTATTTAAAAATCTTGCAAACTATATTATTATTATTTTTTTGTTTTTTTTTTTGAATTTTTATAAAATTAGTTGTTTTAAATCGTTTGAAATTGAAGAAGCTCGAAATGATTAATTTATATTATGGAGGTCCAAAATTGGGTGTCAACAACTGACCCTCGTTTGACTTGAATTGATGAAAGAAATTCGAGGCAAATGAAATTGGCAAATCCAATTTTGACCGACCACATCTTCACTTTTCAGAAAATAATTTTGGTATGGACTCTTGAAATTATGGCCGAACCTTGGAAATGGATTTCCTACATATCTCAGGCTATATGAGAATTCATGCTATCTGTAGTTCGATACGCTTGATTTAGCACACGATTTGAAGGGGTTCATAAGTCATCCAGATATCGAATTATGAAGAGGTCGAAATGCTCGAGAACATGATTTAAGAATGAATGTTGAAATACAACCGAGTTTTCAACATCGAGGCCGCCTAAATATCCTTAGACCTTAGAAATCAAGCTGTTTGTAGTTCGACTTTATCGGCAGAAAAGGAAATCTAGTATGCAAGATGACCTTTGGTTCTGGAAGAGTGACAAAGTAAGTCTAGTATGAAAAAAAAAAGAGGCTTACAACCTCTTAACCATGAATGTGGTGCACTTCACACCCATAATTAAGAACTTACACAGACATAATTTCCAGGGCTCTTGGTGCATTGTCACTCAGATTGGAAAGTTGCTTCCGGTAGAGACCAACAATTTCCGGATGCGAAACCGACAAACCTAAAGATAAACCCACATGCCTTCTGATAGGGGTGTGGTTTGATTGTGGTGGAAGTCGCTCCTCTGCTCGCGTCCTTTGAGTTTGACACTCCTCTTTGGACTATGTCCCAGTTCGCCGCTAAGAAAAAGTTCCACGTTGTGCTGCATCCTAATTGATGTCGTCCGCACCTGTGGTTTGTTTTGAGAATTCATCCTCTTGGATGCTCTCGACAAAGACTGAGATAAAACTCGTTAGCATAAAAATGTCATTCAAATGGAGGGATAGTGTATTTTACCGTGTTGACACTTAATTGTTCTCCTTGAACATTTGACATCAACTCTATCGGGTTTGACGTGAGCAAATAAAGCTTGTGTCTCATATTTGCAATATATTCTTCAATATACTCTTTCTTTGATTAATAAAATAGGCTGATGTAATATATTGACAGTTCTCTTGACGTCGTTGCTGATAATTCTCTTGATGTCATTTTGTAAAGAAAAAGTGATGCAGTCGATGTTGATCTTCTTGTGATGGATAAATTTTTCTCTTGCAATGCATAACTTCTTTTCCGCGATGCATGAATCCTTCCCATGACGTTTTCTCTTGCTATGCATGATTTCTTCATCTTGCTATGCTTAAGTCTTTTTCTCGCAATGCATGAATCTTTTCCCGTGATGCATGAATCTTTCTCTTATGATGCATAAATCTCTTTCCCGCGATGCATGACATCTCTTCCGCGATGCATGATTTCTTTCTCTTGCTATGCATGACTTCTTTCTCTTGCAATGCATGAATCTCTTTTCTTCTCTTGTAATACATGAATCTCTTTTCTTGCTATGCACGACTTCTCCACGATGCATGATTTTTCTCTTGCTATTCATGACTTCTCAGCGATGCATGATTTCTTTCTTTTGCAATGCATGACTTATTTCTCTTGCAATGCATGATTTCTTTCTCTTGCAATGCATGACTTCTCTGTGATGCAGGGCTTCTTTTTCTTGCAATGCATAACTTTTCCGCGATGCATGACTTCTTTCTCTTGCTATGCATGAATTTTTTTTTCTCTTGCTATGCATGAACCTTTTCTCGCGATGCATGATTTCTTTTGATGATGCCTCCCTGATACCAAATGAAGATAATGCTTCACCGAGCAACGTATGTGATCTTCTGGGTATCTTTTGGGACGATAGTATCGTCTAAATCGATAATATAAACAAAATGACCCTCGGAGTAGTAGTATCATCTCATTTGACAATACGATATAAATGACTCCCCGGGTAGTGATATCGTCTCAATTGACAATATAAATAAAAATGACCCTCGGAGTAGTGATATCATCTCATTTGACAACACGATATAAATGACTCTCCGGGTAGTGGTATCGTCTCATTCGACAATACGATATAAATAACCTTCAGGGTAAGAATATTATCATATCTGATAATATAATGCAGATAAATATCCTCCAGGTATCTTTAGTTGCTGGAAACTAATAATATTTCTCTCTTCAAGGTTTTCATTTGTCCCATCTCCGAACGTAATTGCATGTTCGTTATGAACCTTGCCTTGCTGAGAATTTGAACAAAGTAATGTTACTCATATTCCCAATTCTTGGTATAAGAAGCATAAGATATTTCTTGCATCCACAGAAAAGTTTGTCAATTTGGGGAGCTCTTCGCCCTTTTGACTTCTGTGTATTCATTGAATGGAAGAATATGCCGATCTTGAGGCAAACCTATGGACCTACATCCACAGAAAAATTATGAATTTTTTACAAAATGAACTGATCTAAGTCGATCTCTTCGATTGTCTGCTCCATGTCTTGCTATCTTCGGTTCATTTCTCCGATCTCCCGCTTCTTGATAGATAAGACAAATATATATATATATATATATTATGCAAATATAATTGAAGCATGAAGGAAATTTTTTTAAGGAAAATAGATTTTCAAAAGTAATGTTTGGAAAAAGTCACTGTCAAGTGTCATGTCACGTCAAGTTTAATGAACGTCATTCGGAGTTGGTGTTTTGAGATCTGTTTGATCACTCGTTGGGATGTATTCAAAGTTGTTTTAAGCTGCCGGTAAACCCAGTTGAAATTTTTGAGGTCATTCTCAAAAATTTATGTCCCAGTTAACTGTCTTGGTGTATCTTTAGCCGTTGCTGAGCAATCACGAAATTTTTGAGATCTTCTTAAAAATTCTGTCCCAGTTACAAATCTCAAAGTAACTTCAGTCTTGATTTTGTTGGAAAGATCTTCTTCTCAAGAATTTTTGAGTCCCACTCAAAAATTCTGTCCCATTTCTATTGTAAAGAGAAATAGAAATCCTTACGGGAAATATGACCGAACCGTTGTGGCGCCTACGTATCCCGTTGAGGCAGGAATCAGGTCAAACGTAGTTCCCCCTCGAGGACTAACAAAAATAGGAAATTTACAAAGAAAACAACCGAGGCCGACATAGGCCGCCTACGTATCTCATTCTTGAGAATTCAGGTCGAACGTAGTTCAGATACAAGAAGATATTAAAAGGGATAAAGGGGTGACCGAGGCCGACATAGGCCGCCTACGTATCTCATTCATGAGAATTCAGGTCAAACGTAGTTCGTTACAAGAGGGACAAAATTCTAAACAAAGCAATTACAAGCAAATAAAACGATTACAAGGGAGTGACAGAAATACAAACTGAAACTTTACACGTAGTGTCTCTTGACAGCATCTGAGTTGATCGGTTTCGGCCATTCAGTGCCATCCATCTCCGACAGGACCAAGGCACCTCCGGATAACACTTTGCGAACCATGTAGGGTCCTTGCCAATTTGGTGCAAATTTCCCTTTATATTCATCCTGATGAGGGAAAATGCGCTTAAGAACTAACTGACCAACTTCAAATGTCCTGGATCCTACTTTCTTGTGAAAAGCACGAGTCATTCTCCGTCGATACAGTTGACCATGACAAACGGCAACCATTCTCTTCTCATCGATCAAGGTTAACTGGTCAATCCGCTTGCGAACCCATTCAACATCATTCAATTCAGCTTCTTGGATGATTCTCAATGAAGGTATTTCAACTTCTGCAGGTATAACTGCCTCTGTTCCATATACTAGCAAATATGGAGTAGCTCCAACTGATGTTCTGACAGTTGTTCGGTAACCCAGCAAAGCATATGGCAACATCTCGTGCCAACCTCTGCGATTTTCAATCATCTTCCTCAGAATCTTCTTTATGTTCTTATTGGCGGCTTCTACAGCTCCGTTCATTTGGGGACGATAGGCGGTGGAATTCCGGTGAGTAATCTTGAATTGTTCACATATCTCTCTCATCAAGTGACTGTTAAGATTCGCTCCGTTATCAGTAATGATGGATTCTGGTACTCCAAACCTACATATCAGGTTATTGCGAACAAAATCAGCCACAACTTTCTTGGTCACCGATTTATATGAAGCTGCTTCCACCCATTTGGTGAAGTAGTCAATCGCAACCAAAATGAATCTGTGTCCATTAGAGGCGGCTGGCTCTATTGGACCAATGACGTCCATGCCCCAAGCTATAAACGGCCAAGGTGAACTCATAGCATTGAGTTCATGAGAAGGCACTCGAATCAAATCTCCATGCACTTGACATTTATGACACTTTTGCACAAACTTGCAACAGTCATGTTCCATAGTCATCCAAAAGTAACCGGCTCGAAGGATCTTCCTGGCCAAAGTGAGCCCATTCATGTGAGTACCACAAGCTCCGGCATGTATCTGTTCCAGAAGCTTTGCAGCTTCATTAGCATCAACGCATCTAAGAAGACCTAAATCTGGAGTCCTCCTGTAAAGGATTTCCCCACTTGCAAAGAAATTGAGGGCCATACGGCGTATCAATTTCTTCTGGTTGAACGTTGCATTCTCAGGATAAGTCTCATCTTCTAAATACTTCTTGATGTCAAAATACCAAGGCAAACCATCTGGTTCCGCTTCAACATGTGAACAATGAATAGGCTGTTCTTTTACCTCTATATCTACTGGATCAATATAACTTGTATCTGGATGTTTGATCATCGAGGCAATGGTGGCAAGAGCATCGGCCAACTCATTCTGTGCTCTGGGAGTATGTCTGAACTCAATCTTGCTAAATCTCTTGCACAACTTCTGTATGTACTGCACATACGGTGTGATTTTTGGATTCTTCACGGCCCATTCTCCTTGAACTTGATGAATCAGTAAGTCTGAGTCTCCAATAACTAGAAGCTCATGAACGTTCATGTCGATTGCCATCTTTAAACCGAGGATGCAAGCTTCATACTCAGCCATGTTGTTTGTGCAATTAAATCGGAGTTTAGCCGCCATAGGATAATGCTGACCGGATTCTGACACTAAGACTGCTCCGATACCTTTCCCCTGATAATTTGCCGCTCCATCAAAAAATACTCTCCAACCAGGATATGCTTCAGAAATATCCTCACCCACAAATGTTATTTCTTCATCGGGAAAATAAGTCCTGAGCGGTTCATACTCTTCATCAACTGGATTCTCTGCAAGATGATCAACTAAGGCTTGTGCCTTTATCGCCTTCTGAGTCACATACACAATGTCAAACTCACTCAGAAGCATTTGCCATTTAGCCAACTTTCCGGTCGGCATTGCTTTCTGGAAAATATACTTCAACGGGTCCATCCTG
This sequence comes from Solanum verrucosum, assembly GCF_900185275.1. Taxonomy (NCBI): domain Eukaryota; kingdom Viridiplantae; phylum Streptophyta; class Magnoliopsida; order Solanales; family Solanaceae; genus Solanum; species Solanum verrucosum. Next base: position 468,508 of record NW_026020358.1, read on the forward strand.
GAAATAAGGTATGTGGTATAAGAAGACAAATAATGTCTCAACTTTGAGCGATCCAAGTCAAAGCACAACATGTTCTCTCCAAAAGAGTGTAACGAGCCTCATATGGAGTGAACTTTTTACTCAAGTAATAAATGGCTCGCTCCTTCTTTCCAGTCTCATCATGTTGACCAAGCACGCATCCCAATGCGTTATCTGAGACAGACAAATATAGCAATAACGGACTCCCTTTTCGCGGAGGGACCAACACCGGCGGATTGGACAAATAGTTCTTGATGGCATCAAAAGCAGTTTGACATTCTCCGGTCCACTTGGTCGAGGCATCTGTTTTCAATAACTTAAAGATGGGCTCACACACCACGGTGGATTGAGCTATGAATCGGCTGATGTAGTTCAACCCTCCTAAGAAACTCATCACCTCTTTTTTGGTCTTCGGAGGAGGTAATTCTTGGATCGCCTTAATCTTTGAAGGGTCAAGCTCAATGCCCCTCCTGCTAACTATAAATCCCAACAACTTGCCAGCTGGCACTCCAAAAGCACACTTGGCGGGATTTAACTTCAAATTGTATCGACGCAGACGATCAATGAATTTTCTCAAGTGAGTCAAGTGATCTGAACTCTCGCGGGACTTGATTATGACATCATCTACATACACCTCGATCTCATTGTGAATCATATCGTGAAAGATGGTCGTCATAGCCCTCATGTAAGTAGCACCAGCATTCTTGAGACCAAAAGGCATCACTCGATAATGATATACACCCCAAGGCGTGATGAAAGCTGTTTTTTTCTGCATCTTCTTCATCCATCAGGATCTGGTGATAACCTGCATAACAATCCACAAACGACTGCATCTCATGCTTAGCACAGTTATCAATGAGGATGTGAATGTTTGGCAATGGAAAATTATCTTTCGGGCTAGCTTTGTTAAGATCTCTATAGTCAACACAAATTCTGATTTTTTCGTCTTTCTTGGCAACCGGAACAACATTAGCCAACCAAGTTGGATACTGCGTCACTTCCACTACTTGGGACTCCATCTGCTTTGTAATTTCCTCTTTGATCTTTAAACTCAACTCAGGCTTAAACTTCCGAGTCTTTTGTTTTACTGGACTGAAATCTGGATTGATCGGCAACTTGTGGGACACCATATTTGTGCTCAGCCCTGGCATGTCTTTATATGACCAGGCAAATACATCAATGTACTCCCTAAGCAAGCGAACCAGGTCTCTTCTTTGAGCTTCCGTCAAATAGACACTGATTCTTACCTCTTTAACACATTCCTCATCTTCGAGATTCACACTCTCGGTTTCCTCTAAATTTGGCTTATGTTGATTCTCGAATTGTCGAAATTCATCAGCAACATGTTCAGGTATCTCATTTTCTTCTTCGTATTCCTTACATTCGTCATCACTTTCTTTATTTCGTTCACTCGGTTCATGACATGACATGACATTGGCATGTTTTAAATTAATATTACTGAAATCATAAACAGACAAAGTTAGGAAAGTAAAAATATAAACAGATAAATAAATAAATTTCAATAAAAGAGGCTTTTCATTTAAATTGAAAGACAAGCACAAAACTTTGGCCATGGCCGAGAGCCATTTTGCCTTTTTCAACATCACAAGGGAATTTAAAAGCTTCAAACAAATAACAAATGCATAAAGGGTGGGTCTCGGGCTTCTTCCGGACTACCACCGTTTTAAAAATAAACAAAAACACATGTCCTTTCTACCCAGATGAGCGGGAAATCAGGAGTGGTGTGGAGGTCCAGTTCTGCAATTGCTCATCAGGTTCTGCATCACGGATGCCTGATGTTCCAGCCTTTTCCTCGATGACTGCATCAATCTCCTCAAAAAGGCCCCAGATTCCTTCCCCGAGACACCATCGTTGACATTTTCTCGTACCGGAAATGACTGGTACAGATGTGGAATTGGCCTGGCCAATGCTTGATCAACACTCTTATTCTTCATCTCTGCTTCATCAGCCTCCGTGGGACATACCCCAAACCAAACTTTGCTCCTTTGGCAGGAATTTGGACAGGCTCGATGATTCCTTGAAAGTACTTCCCAATCCA